>NW_024884586.1:19916762-20454153 GCF_019232065.1 Centrocercus urophasianus
TTTTTTTTTTTTTTTTTTTTTTTTTTTTTTTTTTTTTTTTTCCCTTGACTAAAAGAGCTGTTTTTCAGAAATAATCAGCTGCACTTCCCCCAGAGTCCGGGGGACCAACAATTGCTCTTTGCCTCCTAAAAATTGAGTCCTGGAGTGTTGCCAGCTCCCAAAGAAATAAAATACTAGCCAAGGGCAAGGAAATGCAGTTGGATTTATTGCACACTTTTAAGGTAAGTGGTACGCCTTTTATATGGACGTTAAAAACAGTAGCTTTTTAATTATGGATTGGTTATTTCCAGTAGCCTTAAGATACAATTATTATCTGTCTGAATGGCAAACCACCTGGGTGGCAAAGCTAGAATGCAGGCTGCCTGGTTTTGGCCCAAACAAGGGAACTCTAGAGGCTTTCATGCATACTTTAGCTGCACAAATGCTGCAAGCATCTGCCTGCTGCTGGATACCACCCCACACACATCTTGTGTCCACAGGATGGTGAATGGCACCACAGCATTTTTAGCAATTAGACCATGTTCACACCCCTTTTCCTTTCAGGAGTAGTGTAGGTTAGTTAGAATTTTACTTACTTAGAGGAATGTTTATAGAAACAGTCAAATTAAAACAAATATTGGAGAAAGGCTGAGCAAACCTGACAGTAACAGTGGTACTCATGTTTTCGGGTGGCAGGACTCTAGCAGCTGACCTGAATGTCCAAGCACCACTAAGCAAAGCTCCTTGAATTTTAGCAGTCCAATGCCAGTAGCAACAGCTTTGCAAATGAACCAGACAGAGAATTTCTCCAGGAATAACTCTCTGGCAAGTAAATATTTGGCAAGTCATACTCAAATAGTGAATAAATCTTGGAGATACTGCAATCTACTTGCAGGCAACTTGTTAACATAAGAAGAGATGGAATTTGTCAAAGACATCTTTGCCCAGGAATGACAGGCTCATGGGTTAATAGAAGTTAATTTTCCATCTCTAATACTGGGCACTAATTTTGCCTCGTACTGCAGACCTTGACACTTTTTTGGCACGTGACATTGAAAACAGCCAGCCGCAATTAGCGTTCACTGCCACATTCACTGTTTAGCCAAGGGAGATGAGAAATGCTCCCTGTTGGGAGCGAGTTTGCCCTTCTGCTGTGCCTATACAGGCTCTGATATCCTCTGTGAAACCTCAAAGTGGTTGGGCATGAGGTGAGGGCGTTGCATGGCCTGGCTGGCTCTGGGGTGGGTGAGTAGAATCATAGAATCATTCAGGTTGGAAAAGATCTCTAAGATCATCTACTCCAACCCCAACCCATGCCTACTAACTGCATCTCTCAGAGCCACATCTGCAGGTTTCTTGAACACCTCCAGTGATGGTGACTCCACCACCTCCCTGGACAGCCTGTGCCAGTGCTTTACCACTGTTTCTGAGAATATGTTTTTCCTAATATCCACAGAGTCAGAGAATCCTACCCCACAAGGCTCTACCTCCTGCTCAGGGGCTCTCCTGTGGCTGTAACCTGGATGAGTAACCTTGCACTGCTCTCCCACCAACATAACAGGCACAAGATGATTAATTTAAAGGCATCAGTCTCTTTTCTGCACTCAGCACAGTGCTTCCCTTCAACATCCATGCACACTCATCTCATTAAAATGCTGACTTCTCAACAAAGTAATTCACAGTCCCTCCTCTAACCCAGCCATGCTTGCCTGCCAGTAAAATAAAACACATAACATAAAATACAGACACCCAATAACACTCCATTCCCAACACACACTATAGTAAATAGACATACAAAATAAAAGTAGTTTTAATACATCACCCCGTGCATCACCTTTTGGATGGGGCCAGGGCCAGCTGCCTTCAGCAGAGATGTCTGAGGTGACCACTGTATGCTCCACCTGTCTCCTATCATCGTTTTGTAGGGGGGTAAAAAGCCTTATGTGGACAGAGACACTATAAAGATGGTGATATACTGCTCACTCTGCCAGCAGAAACCCCATGACAACTGATACTGCCCTAATCTCCAGTGGGAACAGGTGAGTTGAAGCATATCAGGTGTTCTTCCACCTAAACATTCAGCTGCGGTGAGTTACCTGGAGCAGGGTGGTAACAGCAGAGCAGAGTCGCTACCTTGTCTTTGTATAATAAACCTGCAGGGGTACTACAGAGAAAAATGCCTGACACACTTGCCTCATTTCACAAGAAACTTGCACACAGAAGTCCTGGCTTGACTTCGGCAGCATCTGCTTGCACATATGCATGTGCTGACCAAGCATGGCAGTACAGAGTTGTATAAAGCTTCCTCTGACTTGGCTGCAGGATTGTACCACATGCAAACAAAGAAGCCCTATGCATATTATGGAAGCCAGTCCTGTGGAAAATTAATTTCAGGAATGACTGAGGCGGCACTGGCACATTCAATTGGATCTGTTTCCAAAAAGACCTTCAGCCATTGCAGCCAGGTGCATTAGTTTTCATGAGGACGAGTGCATAGAGTGCTGTGAGTGTCATCCATGTCACATAGAATTCTTTTCCTGAACCCACACCTAGCACATTTTTGAAGTCTTTTTTCAATCTGCTCTTCCTGGTTGGACACAGCTGCAGGTTCCTCACAGTGCTGGGCACAGCCCCTTGCAGAAGGGACTCTGCTCCCCTCTTCAGCTTCTGCAACAGCACTGAAAATGTGCCCAGCAGGAAAGCTGGAATGAGCCTGGCAATGACTTCCCTTGGCTTTCTTGCTAGGGTAAATTTCCAACTGAAATTCCAAATCTGGCAAGAAAAGGAGGAACCATTTTCCTGGAAGTCCCCTGTTGGTAGTGAGGAGAGCGGATGTGGGGAGCCTCAGAACAGATGGCAATATGAGACAGAGGTAGGTATAGTGGTAAAAAATGGCAATACACAGATTTAGCAAAATATGCCACACCACAACACGTGACATATGTATGTAGTTTGCCATGGGGAGCAAGCACAACACTAGGTGCTGCCTCACCTACGTGAGTGATGAGGTCTTTGTTCCCATGGAAGAGCATGTTTTTCCTTCAAGAAAGGCAGCACAGGTGATAGCAGTCTTTGCGGAATCGGAATATGAAAAGAGCCTCAACTTTACAGTTTGAGGTGGGGAAAAGACTGGAAACACAATAGTTCTCATGTATCTACGCTGATACTCACAGATATCTGCACTGTTCCATGATGGGGGGTGAGAGCTGATGTTGATGCAAAGAGCAAAATCTCCAGACAATGCAAAAAAATACAGTAAGGGAACCACTTGGGGAAGAATCTACAGTGTTGAACACCTTTGCTGTTTGTGGCCCACAGACGGCTCTCGCTGTCTTTGAACTCCTCCAGAGATGGCTTTTTAATGTGTTAGATCAGAGGTTTGTTTTTTATCTTTGCAGCAAGAACGCTTCAGGTATGGAAAAATGTGTTCTTGGGGGCATCTGCTGAGGTCCCATCTCTGGAGATTTTTGAGGCACGGTAGATAAAGCAACTTCAGTGAATATTCAGTAGGGAAAATCCTGCTGATTATACAGAGCATTGTGGGATGAACTGCCAGGGCTTTTATTGTCTGTGACTCCATGACTATGTGTAAGGAAGCGAGTTCTTACACAAAAGCCGTTCCTGGCTTTATTTACGCCAAGGCTGCATTCCAGGAAAGGGATATCCATCATGTCAGAGACAAATGCAAACACAGAGCTTTCTCTCTTGCTCTCTCTTCCCTTTTGGACTGTCCTTTTCATCTGACAGGGAGTCTGTGCTGCTCTGCGTATACTCTGCCACTTGATTTGCTTGAGACTCTCCAGAGGCAAAGAAACGCTGAGGGCAAGATCTCCTTAATATAGCAACACGTCTGTTTTCTGGGAAATGATGGCTTGGCTAGAAGAGATGGTCAGGAGGGAAGGGCAGGCCAGGCTGCAGGGAGCCAGGGGAGGTGTTGGCTGTGGGGGCTGCTGGTGGGGATGGCAGGACACTGCAGGGGCTGCAGCATCACAGCAAAGCAGGTAAGTGTCCAGAGGTGGCCATTGCAGCAGGACCAGCATTTGGGGACCGGTGGCTCGTGGAAAGAGACCTGCAGAAATGCAGGAGTTTGGCCACAGTAAGGGGCGTGTGATTTGCAGAGGGCCCTAGTGATGCTCCATCATGCTGAGCACATGAGGTTTTTTTTCTCCCTGTGTTATGTGTGTGTGAACAAAGCTGGCTGCGGGGCTTTTCTGGCAGTAGCAAGAGAAGCTTCTCAAAGCTGCAGGAAGCTCTAGCAAGCTTGAATTGGCCCAAAACATGCCTGTACCCCAGCATAGAGGATCTAACACCTGGTACCAGCCATTGCTTGCTGCTGGCTGAAAAACCAATGTGCAGCTGCACAGACAAAGATGTCCCTGAGGTGGCAGAAGGGCAGCCCTGTGCACAGCCTGCCTGCAAATGCAGCTTTGCCAAGCTGCTCCTGCACCCAGGACGTGCCCGTCCTGCTAACAGACCAGGCCCTGTGGCTTTGAGGTTGGGACAAAGAGAGGGTGAGTCCAAATCCACATACACATCACTGTCTGCCTGTTTAATTAAAGATCAGGTGCAGAGCTCCACCATCTTCAGCAGGGAGATCTCAGTCTGACAGCCCCTTTATGAGGCACACAGACCATCCTGAAATAGAAGCCAAGAGGGGAGGGGGAACTGGCAGTGGACCCGCAGGTGCTGCAGCAGTCACCGCATGGTGTGGCGGCGGTACCTCAGGAAGGGTTAACAGTGCTGCAGCTCCCTGCCATGTAGCAGCTGGGCCCTGCTCTGCCAGCTGGCTGCCCGCCCTGCCCGGGGTGCCCAGAGTGAGCCCTGAGTGGTCACCATGCCTGAGCAAGGCCAAAAAATACACGGCGCTAGGAGGTCGTGCAATGGAGCTGCTTTCATCCACTTCCCCAGACCGTAGCAGAGATCCTCAGAGATCACCTGGCCTTGTGGAACTCACCCGCACTCCCTTGATGCTCCGAGTGCTGCCAGACGCATCACACAGGTGAGAGGCCCTTCAGGGCTCTTTCCTTGTAGAGAAAAGTGCTACTGTGCCTCTTTTCTGTGTGTGGCTCCAAACGGCCTGAGAACAGCACAGCTGGGCAACTCAGAATCCCTCTTGGGAAATGTTGTGCTGTGTAAAGCATCATTTGAATTTTTCATCTGGTGTGCCTTAGCTCACGTGGCTGCAGGCTGACACCAAGGATGCCAATGAAGGGCTGTGATGCTGTGTGGCATGCAGGCATAGCCCACACAGAGATGGATGGAAGAAACCCTGACATGGATCCAAGTGGAAGCGATCGCTCCTGAAGTTCAGCCCAGATAAGGCTTTTCTATTCCAGCCATAAAAGGAGCAGGCCAGATCTTTTCTCTGACTGCCTGGGGAAGGGTGGCACGGTTTAAGACCCCAGAGAAAACAGGTGCAAGCTCAGTTTTCTATCTCTGCTGACAGACAGCACTAGTTAGGGGTCACTGCAATCCCACAGCATTCTCCTCTGCCACGTGAGACGTGTCAGGGTCTATGTAGGCCTCCAGATGGGAATGTGCTGGTAAACCAGCGTCATTGCTGACAGCCCTGACAAGCCTTGCTCACATCCAACCATCTCCAACTGCGCTGGGCTCCTTCCCCTGCAGCACATCCAAGCTGTGAGCTTGCAAACTGCTCCCTACGTTCTGCCCACCAACCTCCAGCCGCCAGAGTGCATGCGCAGCTTCCCACTGCTGATGGGAGTGGGCAGCCACACTGATGCTTGTGGCAATGGCCATAAATTCATGTTAAGAGTCTGTGAGTAATGGCATTGCTGTATAAGGCAGACTCCTGAAAAGCTTGTTTTCAAATGCTCAGCAGCAGGATTAGGAGGTTGCTGGCTCTTAGCGGTGAGCCTTGCAGATGTTAGGGGCTGGCAAAGCAAAATCTGTAGCACATGAAAAAGTTGATCAGGTCTGACTCCCTCCTGCCGTGAGATTACTTTTCTCACTACAAAGCGTTTCTCCTCGCCAGTAAGTTCAAAGTCCGTATGGGCATGAAGATAGCGCATTGTTCGACGACGCGCTGTTCTGCTGAGCAGCCGCCTCGCTTATTCTCTGTCTCAGGTTATAAACAGCACTGAGAAGCTGCAAAATTGCTCACAGCTTAAACTACAAAATCATGATAACCCAGCCTATCTCACCCTACTGCGAGCTCTGCTTTAATATTCCTACTTAATCATTAAACCACAATAAGAGTAAGCCAAGGAGTATAAGGAAAGAGCCAAGCCAAGGCATATCAGAGTACTGCTCGGAATCTGAACCGAACTCCACTGGCTCCAGACAGAGGGAGGCCTATCAGGGAATAGCAAAGCTGTTGTGTGACAGATCGGAAAGCTGTGCCACAAAATCTGTCTCTGTTGGGTCTGGTGGAAGGAGGCAGAGCCAGCTGTGAGCTGCTCCTGCTGATGTCGGTGTGCAGTGTGCCCTATATACGTCCCCTCCCCAGGAGAGCAGCTTGTTATCTAGCACACACACTCCATCTGAGCTGCACTGTTGACATAGATGCTTAAGGTTATTACCGAGTATAGCAGTGGGTGCTGTTTTGTTGTGTGGGTTTTGTTGTTTCTTTTTTTTTTTTTTTTCTCCCCAGAATGCTTTACCCTTTACAAAGGGCTACAAAGAAAGCAATCCATCCACCTACTCATTGACCACCTTGCTACACGTTGTTTTACAGCAAACTGATCTTTTCTAAAGACATTTCTCACAAAGGTGGTGCTAAAAAAAAAAAAAAAAAGGAAAAGCAGGAAGGCAACAAGAAATACGACTTGAAGAAGCACCCACCACCAGCCACCCACCTGGTGACACTGAGAACTGGTCCCATGGGCATACATCAGGTTCCCACTGATTCTGGCAAGATTCTCCATGTGTGCATGACAGACAGAACAGATTCGGTCCTCATTGCTTTGACTTTTCCAGGATGCTCAATTTATTTGTGCATTTCAGGAAACAGGACAGTACAGTCAGATGTCCTGTACCTAGTTTCCCATCTCCCCCCAAAACAAAAATAGCTGTAGTCTGAAAGCACCACCCATTCCAGAAGTTGACAGAGCCAAAGCCTTCCCAAGGCAAAGGACCAATGAATTGCCGGTGTCACCTGAATGAGGAGTGACTGAAGAACCTCACCATCTGTGCAAATTTGGCCAAAAAGACGAGTCAAGTCATTATTTCCAGACCAATATAAGAGTTTGGATGGGGGAATGCTCTCACCTCAGCTTTCTTGAAAGCAGGAGTGGATGGTATTGGTGTTGATGAGACGATTCCAGGATCTTAGTTACTATGCAGAGAAAAGACCCATTTTTTATAGAAATGGGGCACATATTGCCTTGTCTCATTACCATGTCTTGTAGGACTTGCCTGCAGCATGGAAGCTTCCTGATATAGCTGTACAGTGCATTGTGTTGCTGTTACTGTAGTAACTTATTACTTGCACACCTTGTGTTGGCTTTATTGCTGCAGTACCTGACACAAATACTCCAGACTGCCCACACATGCCATCACTACTGCCTTACTCCCCAAACTAGTTTACTGCAGCGTCCTGTTGTGTCTTATTGCTGCATTACCAAAATGCTACTTTACTGCAGTGGCCTGTGTTACCTTATTGCTACATTTATCCTGGTATTATTATGTCAGCTTACTGTGGCTTTTTATGCCCTGCTACCATTTTATTACAGTACTCTATGGGATTTTAGCACTGAGTTATACATACATAGAATGTATTAATCCATTTGCCTTAGCCTAACATTGCCCTGACCTGTCAAAACCTCCTCGTGCTTGTCCTGGTGCTGGCCCACTATGATGGTCATTAATGCTTTGGATATTCCATTATCCAAATAATAGTGTACAGCTGTATTTCACAGCTATAGCCCTGCAGGTATGGGATGCCTGGTGGCTAGCTCTCACAGCATGGAGATTGTAAAAGCTTTCCAAGCCTGCTTTTCATTGAAACAATGCCATTGAGAACATAAGGAGAGGTGAAAAACTGATTTCCTAACTCATCTTCTGGGCGATGAGGTAGCTGGAAGACATGGATGCTTATAAAGCAGCAGATTACTGCTTGCAGCACTCAGTGGGTGGTGCTCACTGGCGAGTGCGCAAGAGAAGCATCACTTGCAATAAGTGATGTCATTAAACAGCAGTAATTCAAGGATGCAGGTTGCATGGAAATACTTACACGTTAGCATTGTCATATGTGAAGTAAAAGACATATGAACAGCCATTTGTATGTGCTCCCAGGAGGAGACCCTGTCTGATCTCATGATGTTTGTCTCAAGAAATTTGGGCAGGAAGCTAGGAGGGGAGCTCTCCCCTCTACAGAGCATACGCAGCTCCATCCGCTCGGCTTGCCGCTGCTGAGCAGATTAGCTGTGCCAGTGTGCATTTAGATAGCAAGCTGTTCAGCATCCAGGCCCCCTGATGTATGCCCATATGCATACTCACTGTCCGCAGTTCCCCCATGCTCTTGGCTGTTCAAACCCAGCAAATTATCTACAGGCAGCACACAGCACGTTCTTAGGGGTGGCACAGGGGGACACGTTTGAACGTGCATGGCTGGACAACTGGGACTGTTGCACAAAGACTTACTACTACCAGAGGGGAGCCTTTGGCTGGATGGTCAGCATGGAATGGACAGGTCCTGCTGAGATGGTTTAGTGAAAATCAGCAAAGACCCGAATGTCTCCATGAGAGGCAAAATGTTACCTGTATGTACGTGCACAGCCATGATGATTCTGCAGTCCTGGAGCTCTCATTTGCCATGTATTGCCATGTATGTAGGAGGAATTTGGTCTGAAGATCCCAGTTAATAGGCATATTATAGGAACTAGGTAAGTGTAAACAACAAATACCGTACTCAGTACTCTACTGTATAGTCATGCAGGTGTAGAGTCCTATAGACCTTATGTAAAATTGATATCAAGAGCTGTCTGGGAAAAATAATTGAGGTATCAAAATGAGAAAATTCATGGGTAAAGAGGGAAAATTCTTTTACTGGTGGAAACTATGCTGGCCTGATTTTATGCATACATTAGCCTCAGATATTAGGATAATATTTGCCACAGAAATAAATATGGTTGGTAGCCAGCTGTCTACTTAGCAAGATAGATAATTTTGCCTAGATAGGAATGCAGACATGTACCCATATAGCAATTTCTACCACCTGCACACACACACACACACACACACACACAAAACAAAAAACAAAAAACAAAACAAAACAAAAACCAAACCAGCTTGGCTTGGCATAAGGGAAGAAGACCAAGTGTCTATTTTCACATACACTTCAGATCTGAACTGCTTAAAAACTACAGGTTTCGTGGTACTAAGTCAATTGAAATTGAAAATTTTGTATATAGGCAGTATACTGTATGTGAATGCAATCCATTTTACATATCTGCAGCTAGTATAATGTGAGTTTTGTCATTAACCAAGTCACTTCAGGTCCGTCTTCATCCTAACCTCTGTAATACCCACGTTCCGAAACAAACTATTGGGTCATCTCTTGCATTTGTATTCATGGGCTCTACATCAGGTGAAACACAGGCACCCAAGCATCTGCACAGCCACAAACTTCTTCTGACAAGCCTTTCTCCATCAGATCTCTCCTTGCTGCAGACTGAATTTTGCTCTCCATTACACATGCCTACAGCAGAGTTACTTTCCCCTGTATACGCATGAACAGATTTTGGCCCACTGTAATCAGGGCTAAATTTCCTCTAAGTGGTTCAGTTCTACCTACTTGGAATAAAACTTGAACATCCATCATTAAGTAAGTATGCAAAACCTCAAATAAATAGAAAACCAAATACAATAGAAAACAACTCACTTTTAAATACCGCATGTGTGTGTCTGTGTGTTTGTGCATATGTGCGTCATACATCTAAAACACAACTACGTCAGGCAGTCTTGCACTAAACGTACATGCAGAGCAACCCCGCCGATGTCGGAGGATGTGCACCAAGATCAATCTGACGCAGTGGGGCAGATCCTCAGGTGATGTAAGCCACTCAAAGTCTCCTGCCTTTGGACGAGGATCTGACCATCGTCTTTGGACATGCTACATGCCATTGGAAGGACAGCGAGTGACAAACTTAATGAGGGCCATTTTTTCCTGATATTTTAAAGGAGGAGAGACATAGGAAATTAAAAACAAAGCTAAAGTCAATGGATCTGCAGGAGAGATGCATTTGATACTTTGTGGAAAGGAGCAGCAGCTTCCAGCAGATATTTTATTGGATCCAGATGGCCACAGGAAAAGGAGCAAATGGGATTGCAGTGGCATCTTTTATAGCAGTGTCTGTGCTAGGAAGAGAAGAGGTGAAGCAAAACCACCGATCTCTCTCAGTTCCTCTTTCTCCAAGCAGTGGTGAAGTCTGTTTCCTCAAATAACAACACACCAAGCCATTGTCTTGCTTCCTGTGTACTGTGGCTTGTGCTCCTACAAACCCAAGCAGGAATCCAAGTCCCCATGCAGAGCTCAGTGTCACTACGAAGCTGTGCAGATAAAGTGTTGATGTAATTGGTGACAGGCGGGCTGTCCCTCGCTGAGCTGCTCTCTGCTCCTGCTGTCCTCCGTGGCACCCTGCCCTCCCTGGTGAGGTGGCAGACTGGTGGGGTGACTGTCAGGAGGACTGCATCAGGCCCGTCAGGCGCTTGCTGGCCAGAGACTTTCCCTGGAGGAAGGCAGAGACAAACAGACAGACAGGAGACCCACAGTGTGAGTGAAGCAGCTGCCACGAGATGGGGACTGTTGGACAGTTTGGTGAGGGTTTTTCAGTTACCTGCAATTTTACCCCTGGATTTTGCAAGGTGAGTTGTGGCTAACTGGCCTCAGTCACTGCTTGTCCACCCCTGCAGACAACACTTGTCCCTGGTCTCAACCCAGATATTGAACTGTTGACTGCAACTCTTTGAATGTGACCATCCAGCCAATTCCAACTAGAGAAGTTGTTTGATCATCTTGCAACAAATTCAGAGTGCAAAGGGAAGGAAAATCAGAACTGGCATGGAGTTTATACCCACAAGGTACGGAAAATCAGTAGCTTAGGGTGGTAATTCACCCCAATTACTCTTAAAAACCAGGTGGCCACATCCAAATCACCTACTGAGAATAGCCCTGTGTTCGTGACTCCTGTTCTCAGACTCTTAAGTGTGCCGTTTGGTCCGGGCCAAACCTCTGCCACGGATCATACGAGCAGTTTGAACAGATCCGGGTCTGTTCTCTAGATCAACACATTAACATTCCAAGAAAAAAGGACCCGTCAGCCTCTTTGTTTCCTCATCTCTTCCCATTCAGGACTACAGCAGATGGATGCAGTAGCTATCTGCAGAAGCCTGATGTTACCACTCAAACGTGCAGCCTTTATCAAGCAATTTGCTGGGCTGACCACATGACCACACTCTGCTGTGACAAACAGTGCTGTTGCTTGGACCATCCCTCCTGGGATGGAAGTGCCACCACCACCATTTTGCAGGCTCTCTCCTGGGGCCCAGCTGCTGTATGGCACTGCTGCTGCTTAAGATAAGCCTATTTTCTTTCACTGTAAATCAAATTCTCATTTTTGAACAAACTCCTGGGGAGCTTGGGCCAGTGCAATCCCAGGAGGTGGTAAGTCCTCTGCAGGAGCTGCAGGCATGGTCAGCACACACTGCTATTGTGAACACCAGTGAAAGGGTGCTGAGGAAGCACTGATTCTTAAGCCCAATTTGAAGGAAAAGAAGGTAAACATCCAGATGTTAACTTCTGGAGCCATAACATGGCTGGTTTTAGGAAAAAAAAAAATATTTATACCTGTATTTGGATAGCTCCTTAGGAAAAAAACCAATGAATACTCATTGGGTTTTTATAATGGCCCTAGATAATGGCAGCCAGTCAGCTTCTCTGTTATCTTCTCTGTGGCAGGCAGCTGGGGACACGCCAGCTCCCGCCTCAGCATCTTGTTTGGCAGTGCAAGATGCTGCAGCACTCCCTCACAGCTTCCTTTGGCACTGTGGACGTAGCTCCTGGCTCTGCAGTGGGCTCGATGCTGTGGGTCTGGCCCAGTCTTGGCTGGCACAGCAGCAGCAAGATGGGTAGAAAAAGAAGCCAGCACACATGGATTAACACTGAGAGAGCTTTAGAATACATACTGCACTGCTTTGGTTCCTCAGTGGTCTCCAGCCACACACACATTTGTTCTAACCCAAGGATCAGCCTCACTTTTGGGGCCTGAATGGGGTGAGCACCTGCAGGCTGAATGTTACTGGTTTGTGGGCACCTGATTTGGGATTTTTCTTCTCAAAGATATAGCAACTGGTCCCTCTTATTTCTGCTTCTTTTTAATCTTCCCATGCTTCTGTAGCACGAGGTTCAGAAGGAGACACAGCACATTTGGGAATGCTATACTTAGCTTTCCACCAGACAGATACAACATAAACCCCAGCTCGTGCGACATGCTTCAGCATCCCTGGAAAGAAGCGCCCCTGCAGTGGGGTGGCCAGCTGAGAAGCGAGGCTGGCCCACATCGCCTCAGATGGCCGGGGTAAGACACATACCTGTATCTTGGGTATCTACAGCATAGCTGGGTGCAAAGTATGCCAGAGAACTTCAAGGGTCCTTTCGGGTCTGATCTGGCGTTGGGTCAGGATTCTCTTAGTGAGATCACTGACAGGTAGATGAAGTTTTAGGTCATTACAAAAGACCTCACATTTTCTTTAAACGGGCTCAGCCAAGATAAATGATTTTTTTCCTTCCACTGTCTTTGCTTAGCAGGAAGCCAGCTCCTGGCCCACATTTCTAGCTCTCCTTTCCCCAGTGCACAAAAATGTCTATAGCTCCTGCCTTATTTCCAGAAGTTTCACCTAAGCTTTGCCGACAGAGCACAACGTCTTGAGCTCAGCACACTACAGCGCTTCTTTTACTCTGTCATACGGAGTGCAACCTTACAACCTGGAGTAACCTAAGGAAAAAGTCAGGGAATTCTTAATAGACATTCTGAAATTTCCAGCCGTGTGCCTGGGAGGGGACCAGCTGGCCCCGGGATTAGCAGGGCTCTTACCACACCCTGCCGAAGCGACCCACAGGCTACTGGATGTACACAGCACTTTCTATGGCTGAGCAGCTACAAAACTAAAATATAAAATGCAAGTAGCAGTTATCTGAATGAAGCAGAATTCAGCAATTTAACACAGGCAAAAAGCAAACAAGAGGGGGAAAAGCCCATCTGGGATTGACAGAAAAACTAGGCAGATCTCCTTTCAAATCTCTTGCACAAGCCACCACTTTCCACCTTGCTCTTTTCTTTCCTCTACCAAAGGCAGCACTTGGCCTAGTAAGAGAGAAGGCAGGGGATGTGAATTGTGTTTTTTTCGTAAGTAGACGGTTTAGTTTTGTCCCATACCTGTAGTTTCACACAAGTGGCATGCTGTGCCCAGCACACAGTGCAGCTCACATGCACAACATGCAGTCGCTCACCACCAGCAGCATGCACAGGCCAGCACTCCCATGCACCCCATCAGGCACTTACCTTAACATCGGGTGGTATTTGTCCCCAGTAGTGAGGCCGAGGAAGCGTGTGGGATGCTTCTGGTGCTCAACTCTTTACCACAGCAACACAAACAAAGCACTGTCATGCCACTCCACTCCACACTCCTCACCCACCCACTTAGGACTCTGCTACAGCTGACTCCACTAATTGCTCTCCATCCCCTTCTTCTCCCTGGTGCTGTCCCTTCCCCAACCAGAAGGATCGCTTTCCTGGGGGAGAGGCCATCTCCCGGGGAGTAGTACATCTCCATCCCTCTGTAAGACCTCAGCAGAGGACTGGGACTGCTCTGTGTACCGCTGGAGGTGAGCAAATCTCCCACCAGCTGCAATTTAAGCTTTTTCACATGCTGACAGGCACCATGCAATTCCGTAACTTCTAGCTACTGCACTTTGACAACTTTGGGAGTGGGCAGGCAGTGTCCTGCAACCAACCAAAGGAGAAGATTTCCAGTGCCCTAGCCCTGCCAGTACTCCTTGATTCTCAGTGTTAGAGTACATCTTGGGGAAATCTTATTCAAGTATCATTTAAAAAAAATTCTTTTATTAGACTTGTTTTTTTTCATGAGAAGATACACTGCAAACATAAAATAAGCAACACAAATTAACAAAGTTAAGTACAAAACAGAGTTAAAACATAAACAATAAAGGAAAATAATTTAGTTCAATGCAAAATAAATACAAACTATGAACAGATATCACTTAAAGAAGCACACAGACTATCATGGACAACACCATCAACTCCATGCTGACACAGACTGATCCCTGGAGCTGCTGTAGAGGGCAAGCACAACAGCAGCATGCAGGATGCTCATCTGTTGCCACCAGCACCATCTCAAGAGTCACCCCAACATGGTGCAGCATGAGCCTGCTGCTGGTACCAAGGTGCCTGAGCTGCTCACAGCTCTGCTAACCAGGGTCAGGCTTCTACATCTGACATCTCCATTTCAATTTATCCCCTTTTTCAATTAATATGATGGGATATAAAAGCAGATCAGTGCTGTAGTCCAATTAAAATTGGTATCATCCATCCCTGCCTTATTTTTTGAGATTTTCCCATGCTTTCTAAGCAGATGCTACGCTTTGCTTTCAGAATCCCTGGTGCACCACTACATGTAAAATGAACATATATGAGCCCAGTACTCACTAACTCCTTAAGCAACTCCAAGAATGCTGGAGCTCTCCTCTGCCTTCCCAGCAGCACCGGGAAGGTGGATGCATCCCCACTTCTGCTGGGAAGCATTTTGGGCCCTGCGTATCTAAGAATGTGTTAGGGCCCATTTTGGCATTAGTTCAAGCAATCTGTGGACTGCTCCAACTCATCCTGTGAAGGGATGACCCTAAGAGACCACACAGTTCCAGTGCCAATGCTCACCAGGTGCTGCATGGTGCAGATAGCCCAGATCCTGTCCAATAGAGAACTTCCTGGGCAAGTGCAGCTCAGTGGTGTTTGAGAACCTGCCTGAAAATGTGCCCCATCCCTGTTTGTTTTACAGGGCCTTTCTAGGTGTCAGCCCATCCCTGCTACCGTATGCCTGTTTAAAAGATGCTGTCTGTTGGTGCTGGAATATCAGCCTGGCTGAAATCACAGAAGGGCCCAAGCCCTCTCCCCAGAAATCCTTGCTGAGGTCGTGATTCAGTAACCACAGCATGTAGAAGGTAGTTTTATCTTCCTGAATTTGTATGCAGCTGGAATAAAAGGCAGTAAATGGATAGTAAGCATATCCTGAACTCCAAATAGGGCCTTTCATTCAGAAGTATCCCAAAGATGGTGCAAGCAGGGATCACTCACCCAGTGCAGGAGCAGTGTCCTCTGGGGCCAATGCAGTGGCCATCCTGTGCCAGCAGAACCACACAGCAGCGTTTTAAGGGTAGGAAGTGAAGAGTAACTTACCCACGAGAAATGAAGAATACTTATCTTTTGAAGTAGACCTGCATACCGAATGGATAACACAATGTACATGCAATACATGCAACCCGCCATTTCCTGAACTGAGCGTGCAGCATAAACCTATCCAGCCCACACACTGTACTGGTAGGGCACTCTGTGGGTACCAGGAACAGATGTAGTGCACACAAGCATGCAGAGTCCTGTCAGTACGTGCACTTACGCCCCAGGCATGCGGCTCCAAGCAGGGCTAGCCACTGACTGGTTACTGCACATAACAGGCAAGTTGTCAGTGCGCACTGGGTCCCCTCATGCTTCACGTATGTTCTGGTGCTTCCCACACCTATAGAATGCAAGAACCTTTTCCCAGTAGAGACAGTATTTGTTAATGATTTGAGTACTGGAACAAGCAAATTTTCTTTTTAAGTAAGACAACATCCAAAGATAAAAATAATCCTTTTTCCAGATGGCTTTTCTTGGTGCCAAATCTAAGAAGCTTTGGCATCCATTCCTACATCCTTCCCTTCTAACTGTCTGTTCCTGACACCCATTTCATCAGCATTTCAAGGTATCACCTTCTACTATCCACACTTCGTCTCACTGTATTTTCTAGCCATAATGGCTTAAACTTTTGGCTTTATTATATTGCAGGTCATGAATACTTTCCATTCCCTCAAATGCAGTTATCTATTTATGCAATTAAGTAGAGCTGTGAAAGTAAAAAAGTAGAAAAGCTGGTAAGTTTATGACAGTTCTATGACATTATCAAGGAGCCAGCTGAAAAGAGAGAAATGATGATATCAGGCAGCAATTCCTCCTACAGTCCTATCCCGTGAACTGTGTTCATGGTTAGTATTTGTAACACATCATGGTGACATACAACTGCACAAAATATACAGTTCTCCTGAGGAAGGCTAGACCCTCCTGATACATTTTACGTGCGTGACTTCATACTCATGAATTAGGAATAAGGACCGGGAGAGTCAGAGTGTGACTTGGACTTTGATCCAACAGCAGACAAAACAAGAGGACATGCAATTCTGAACAGCAAGGGCCAGTAACATTGGCCAAGGGATGCAGTCAAGGGTTGGGAATATAGGAAAGTGAGAGCAGGGGTAACAAGACATAGCTGGAGGAGAATACTGCTGAAAGCATCTGGGAGGGGACAGCCACATCGGCAGGATAGACAACGAGGCTATCGTAGCTGCATAATGCAAGGGAATAGATAAACATGGACAAAGCATGGGACTTGAGGTTTTACAGAGAACAGTAGCTTCACCACACTGAATTGGGATAAACATACAGGCCTGAGCCAAGGACAGTTCAGCATGAAATCACTAAGACGTACCAGAAAACTAAAGTAGAGCAAGTGCTACTCTGAGAATACTGTTTGAATCACTGCAAGAAGGAGTGCACTTCAGACATCAGACAGAAATTATATAAAACAAATATAAAATATAGGCTCTCCAGTAATATTCTTAGAAAACTCACCCTTCCATAAGAAACCATGGAAGGACACTGGCTTTACAGACACGAAGGAATTACGTGTGAGACTCTGTCTGCAAGGCTCCTGGATGAGAATGCAAACACCAACTGCTGCTACCTCATAGACTTGAAGCAGCTCCTGCTGACCAGCCCCCGCTTGCTGCCTCCTGCAGTTCTGTCTCATACAGCTAATAAAGCTGAGCCCTTCTGTCAATTCAGTTATTCACCTATGACTGAGAAAGGAAACAATCCTTGGTCTTCATTGACTTGCTGTCCTGTACAAGATGCTCCATTCATAATGTCTAAGGTTCTTTAAATGAAAGCTCATTAGAGAAGTTCTATTCTTCTATTCTTAACCCACAGTCCAATCCCCATGTAAGCCAAACACAGACCACCTTCTCTTTCACCTCATTCTTTCTGCAATGTGTTTAATTTACCACTTGGAAATATTCCCCAATTCCTTGGATACATTTCACAGTGCATCTCTCTTCTGTACCTGATATCTTCTACTACTCTAAATTTAAAGTAAATTTCCGGAGTCTCTTAGTCTCACTGCATACTTGCATTTCCCCTAAAAGTTACCAGGAGGGCTCCTTTTCCTATTAAATATTTCACTTCTTACGAACTGTAACAATGAAAGATAAAATACAAGCTGTAGTTTACCATATCCAAACATAGGTTGCAAGCAGCTATGATGTGCCTCTACAAATCATGCCAGAGCATATGCTGCAGTGGCCAACTACTACTTGAGGAAGGAGGTAGGGCAAAGAAAACACAGGTAAGAGATATCTCATAGACTCCAATATGTAGCCAAAAGTCTTTGCGTTTGCATTTTTGGCTCCCCATGGCAGCTGCTGGTTTCACCTGGGAGCTGCCAGGTCCTATCACTCTTCTCTCATATTCCACTGATGGAAGAGCAAAGCAGGAACTTTTTCATCTTATTCAGGAACAGAGCTTTCTCGGCCCAGGAACACAACAACTAACAGCATGAGATGTCAAATGATTCAGACAGAAGTTATGACAATTCCAAACAAACGCTATATCCAATATCTGGCAACATTCTTAAAACACAGAAATTGAACTCCGGCACTCTCAAAAGCCCTGTGCGTGCCTTTTGTTCACAAACAAGTGCAAGTTGGGAATAAAGTGTAGAGATGTGCTCAATACTAGGTCAGTGCCTCAATACTGAGTTAGAAAATTTAACACCAGTTTACTTAAGAGAGATAATTCCTTCCTTGGAATAGTGTGATTTTTAAAAGTTCAAAATCAAGTCAGAATATTACGGCCCAGGTTTATCACTTGAAGTTACCTGCTGAGGCCAGTATCCCCATAATCCCTGTTATTGCTGAGTAACCACTGCTGTTTTGGAGAGAGAACTCAGGATGCTGCAAGGTGCAACAAAGAAAAATAAAAACAAACACTCTTGTTTCCCCTTCCATTAAATGGCCACCAGCACAAGTTAGGAAGAAATTGGTAGCTTCCTCTATGAGACAACAACACCAGTGGTTTCCCTAAACGTACTCATTAAAATATATTTTCCTTCCACTCTTGGCCCTGAAGGATCATCTCAGCTTACAAGAACTAAGCTTCTGTCTGATTATTAAATCATTTCTAAAGCAGATGGGAAACTACTGTGGTTTAAACAGCTAGGCTGAGACTGCATAGCTAAAAATAGTATAGCAGGCTCCTTTTAATTAGTAAGATGATCAGATATGACAGAAGAGAGAGATGTAGATATATGGATTTGTGTGTGTGTATGTCTTTAAAATTAAGTTATTACCTCAGTAACAAGTATTATTTATAACATATATGATACATGATATCTGATTTTTATGATGTCATTTATCTTCACTTGGGCAAGAAGACAGGCTAACTCTGCTTTCATAATGTCAATCCTTGCTATATTCGAAAGGAAAATTGTAATAAGATAAACCTGCCACCGTGTGCAGTGCCATCATTTTTTAAATGAGGTGGATTAGTAAGTGCTCTGGTGCAACAGACTGTCAGATCTGCAATGCGTTGCCCAGAGCGAGTGCGGCTCCCCGAGGCCGACCGCGTCCCTTGGTGCACGCAGAAGAGCCAGTCCAGCTTTGCACCTCTGCCTCCACAGCCGGGAGCCAAGCATAAGGCTGAACTGGACACGGACTGCTATGTCTGCCCTACTGCTGTGCTGCCCATGTACTTTTGAGGACTCCTCAAAGCTTGAATGGTGCATCTGGGAGTAGAATTTGCTACTCAGTGTAAATATATCGGCATAGTTTATTTAAAATAAATAAATAAATAAAAAAATCTCGCCTGTTCCTCTTTCTGGCAAACTCTTACAAAGTAGTAAATATGCAGATGGGCACAGTGATATATTTTGTATCAACATGCTTCAAATGTGTGCATATGCATTAGCTATATAAATACATTCCTCAGGAAGCCTGCCAGACATATACTACAAAGCTCTGCATTTAGTTTGTTCAGAAAGTACCCCTCCAGGTTTATCTGCTGTATGATAGCTCACACTTACCTGCAGTTTCCTCTTTTCTATCTGGATGTACAAATGTTTCATATTTATACAGTGTGTGTACATATATAGCATGCATATATATTAATGTACACAAACACACAAGTAAAAGCATATGTACTGTATATACACAGTCCAACATCTTTGTTATAAAGCTGAATATCACAGCGGTATGCCAAAACTGTACGGCATATCAAATCAAAACATACTTGATACTAAACAACACCAGAACAACTTGTTGATATACCTTCAGTGCTAGCTCCCTGCTGCCCCATGAACACTGCTGATCCCATCCTGCACACTTCCTCTGCCTCTGCCAGCCCTTCCCACCAAGCCAGCTGTGCTACTGCAAGAGGGGGGCACCCCAGGATACATGCACAACACTGGGAGAAGAAGAAAGCCAAGAATTGCCCTCTTTCTCTAGAAAATCTTTAGGGCCCAAGTAGCTGAAGATCAGAGATTGATGAAGGATGAGAGGAGAAGACCTCTGCCCACTGCCCTTGAGGTCTCACCATCCCATTATCTGAGAGGTTTCAAAGTGTCATGTTTTTTGCTGTTACTGCACTCCTTTTCAGGTGATAGTACTATGAGCAAGTCAGAGGGTATCATCCATCACTACTTACATGAGTACTGACACACGGGGGCAACAGAGGGAGCAGCTGCAGTGTAGTGGATGGCTACGTATATATATATACATATGGCAGCACGAATCATGCATGGAGGTCAGTATGGATACAGCTGAAATGGTGGGTGCTACTAGAATCATGCTTTTCTGATCCTTTGCACAAGGAAAAGCCAGGAAACATTCTGTAGTGGGCACACAGCAAAAAGACATCCATACGTTTAATTCTGGACACAAAACAGTTTGCTTTTGCAGTGATGATTAGCTGGAATGAGCGCTGCGATGGAATTCTGCTCCCCACCCACCCCGTTTTCAGAGCTGCTATTTAGATGAGCTACGGTACTAAAAGAGAAGCTGTAAAGATGCTATCTGCAAACATAAAGTTGAAATAAAAAGATAAACATCCGCATTCCCCCCAATGAAAAATGGAGTTCTGAAGAAAGGGAGGAGGGAGAAGAAAAAGAACTTACCATGCTGCGAGTGAACTTTTCTAGAGAAGTTCTACGACCTTGCTCATTCTCTGGCTTAACGGGGAATAAAGTGGGGAGAAAAAAATACAGAAAAAAAACCCTTCAGCTTAAATGCAGTTTTTCAAAACAGCAGCAAAATATAAGGAAGCAGCAAGGGGAAAAAATCGTAAAAAAAATTGTAAAAAGCAGAAATCAATGTTTGCAACAGCAAACATGAGAAACCAAAACCCCGTACAGAATGAGAAACATCAGTACTTCTACTCTTGGAGAATGTCACCTTTCCTCCCGTGAGTTTTTTGAATGGATCAAACAGCATCTGTGCATTGCTGTGTCTCACAGCTATTGGTATTGATTTCATGTTCATTGAATTTTCCTTCTGTAGCTGTTTGAGCTGGGACCTCTGATTCTGGTTAACATCTGCCAAACAGCTGATTGGAGACTGCTGTCTACTTACTTCAAGAGATGAAAAAACACAGCAACTTTTACAACATTAAAAAACAGTGTGTGAGTGAATACAGTGCTGGAAGGAAAATCCTATCGAACTCATTGCCAGGGAACTATGTACTCCTCTACTTATCCAGAGGACACAAGGAGATTTCCAGTACGGTTGGCTACGTCAAGACATGAGACAGCCTTCACATGTCAATGCAAGGCCATGTAAAGACACAAGCCAATTTGGGGCACTGGCATTTTTCTATCTGAGTCCAGAACTATTGATATGCAAGAAGACATTCAACTTCACTGCAAGAAGACAAGTGTATGTATCATGGCTCTGTTAATGTATCCATGAGAACTCTGCTCACCGTCACATTTCAATTCATTTGACAACAAGGAGATCTAACTGTCATTAAAAAGAAACTAAATAATTTATTGTCATGTATGTTGGCATATACAGTAGAAAAAAATTGTTATGGAGCTGAGAAAAAACTCAATAATACGAAGCAAAGCTCACTACAGTCAGAAAACAGTGAGCATTGGTGATTTCCAGGAGAGAAAATAATTTCAGTATGGTGAGTCGGTGAAATGGAGATAATGAGATGGAAGTAAAATGGCAGTGAAGGGGATAAGAAGCTGTTTTTGAGAGAAAGCCACAGCAATGAAGGTGCATAATACTGCATTGGAAATAAGCATTGCACTGGAGCTCCTCATCAGATGATGTATTAAAATGTCGGAGAGTGGCAGCTCATTACACCTTGCCTCTGAGACCTAAAGCAAGGGATGGGTGGGAAGGGAACAACAAGAACAACAGCAAAATAGAGTGAGGGGGTCCCCTGGGAAGAACTTCCACAGAGACCTCTGACAGAGAGTTAGAAGAAATGCCAGCAGGAAACACATTTTCAGCAATGCTCTTACTGTGATCAAGCTCAGCTTTTCTCGTAGATGCATCACATTTGGGCTGCTCCATGTTGTGGCCATGGTGCTGTGAGGATAGGGACATCAGTTCTCATCCTATGTGACAGATATCACCTCAGCCAGTGTTGAGAACAGAGTCAAGGCACACATCGGGTGACAAGACAGGCTCTGTGGCTGATGGGGAAGCAGGGACATACCCTGGCTGCCACCAGGACAAATCCACAATTTCACCCAGGGAAATAAACACCTTGACAAAAGACAGTGCTCTGCTAGGCTCCATGGAGCAAGGTACTTGAAGTCTGCAGCATCACATTGCTACAGGCTGGAAAACTGGCCGTTTAAGCTGAAGCATTGGAATGCACTGGCGACAAAGGAGATCAAGCTGCTGAACCTGGTCTGCACAGTCTCCCTGTACCTACTGCCAAAATGCAGTGTCTTTGTTCTTACTTCAATCACAGTGATGCAGCTTCCGGCCTTGCACAAATGCAGGTTGGTGGTCTCCAAGGATGCTGAGCACCTCACTGTGTGCCAAGAGCTCATTTAGCACAGGTCACTGCATGTGAGGCCATTTTCCTACCACAGCTGAGGACATTGTGGGGAAGCAGGCACAGGTCACCCCAAAGCACAGATGTGCCCCACAGAAATGCCTTGCAAGCACAGGCTGCAGCAACGCCGCGCCTTGGCATGGGGACAGGAGGCTGGGACCAGCTGAGTGGAACAATCATTCCCATAGCATCCAGCTCTGAGTCAAAGTGTGACATTCTCTAATAAAATAAAAAGCAGCTGAGGCTGGCTGGCTACAGAGCGATGAGCTGGCACGAGTAGATTTCCTGGCAGTGAGCAAGGGTGCTGGTGCATGGCTCCCCAGCTTCCCCTGCCTGCATCCCACCAGCAAAGGAAAGGAATAATAAACAAAAAATAATGAAAAAAAAAAAAAAATCAAGAAAAGAGACAGGCATTTCTGTATCCCGTGAACACATCTTGGGTCCAGCCCAGAAAGTGCTGGATGAGACTATGGACTACAGAGGTACAGCACAATGGCAGCACTTGCACAAACACACACTGCTACTGCAAAGTGCCACATGCACAAGCCAGGTCAGGCAGTCCTTGTAGGTGCAGAAAGGAAGTGAGCTATCCTTGCCGTAAACACAGCAGCTAACAACAAAGGACATGAGTATTTGGATAAAGTGTGAAACCATCACCCCTGCTGTAGATGAACACGTCAGGCCAGGTGGGTGCTGAAAAACAGATCTTGTCAATTAGCCATTCACTAATTATTGACAATTTCCTCTGAGTTTCTCTTTTTCCACAATTATTTATCTAACCATCCTGATTTTAAGTTCCTTTGTGTGGATTCTGCTGGCATAGAATTGCGTAAGTAGAAAATCTTACGAAAACCAGCTGACACTAATTATTAAAAGTAATTAGGAGAAAATTGCTCAGCATCTTTATAGCATTCAAGCCAGTCCTGCCACTGAATCACACTGGTCATATGCACACTGATGGGACCAAGCAAGGATGGCATCTGCAGTGGGAAGCAATACAGAGAATTGGGACAGCGGCTCCAGATAAAAGCAATGCTTCAAAAAGCGTACGCTAAAAAGGCAGCCTGCCCTTCCTGGCATGAAGCTCCCAGCTACCACCTTGCTGACATTTTTGCCAGGGACTTGAAAAGGAATCAGAAAATGCATTGCAGGTCTGCAAAATTCCTTCCTTCCCTCCCAGGATTCATTTTGTTGGCTACTGAAGGAGAAAACCATGTGTTGCAGAGGGATGCTGCTGCACGAAAATGAAGGGTAATCACTTCCCTGACATCAGCTCAGGAAAAGGCTAGAAGCATGTCCCCAGCTTCTCAGGCAGCCATTTGTAACTGTCCAATGGGAAAAAGCAAGAGCCACGGACAACGCTACCATATGACTGAAAAAGTACTTCGCATCTTTTTTTTCTGAACACAATGAGCTCACCTTTTGGTGCCAGCTGATGAGGGCAGTCCTGCACAAAACCCTGCAACACCAGTCTGCGCCTGCCGTGGTGCAGAGCTCATTCCTGCAGCTCTGCAGCCCCTGTGGGACACTCCTGTGCCTGTGGGAAGCCACCACGTGCCCGACAGGAACATGGGAGCTGTAGCAGTTCGGCCACCGGTCAAGCTGGCAGTCAGGTGGAAATGCCCACCAGAATCACTGCTTCACCTTCTTTTTGTGCACAGTAATGGAAAGCACCTTGAGGTCTTTCCTGCTCCTTTCACAGAATCAACCAAGTTGGAAAAGACCTTCAAGACTGTGAGGCCTCGCAATCAGCCCCATGCCCTCTGCCTTGCTCACTATGAAGCCAGCATGGAGATGGTGAATGGGGGCCGGGCCAGGCCCTCAGCCCTTTCTCCTCCCCAGTGTGCTACTTCCAATCAAACCCATGCCAGAGGCTGACCTCCTGCTCCCTGCTGAGCTCCATGAATCTGCAGGATGGAGGCCAATAGTATTGTGGTTTTAATAATGACATTGTGAAGAACAGAGGGGAAAAAAAATCCAAAACAAAATAACAAACAATGTATGCCTGGTCTGTATGCAGCCTATGTCCTCCACTACCACGCATCAGTTGTGCAGTGTATCTCAGTCCTGGCCTGGAACTTCTCTCATATCTCTCCCTTTCATTACTGCACTCTCAGAGCAGGGAGTGGAAGCTCGCATGTATGTGGTTATTGTACAGTGTGGAACTTATAGTGTTTTCCAAACTCCAAATCCCAGCATCCCAACAATGTCACGCATCTTTTGAGGCACTAAGGAAGCCTTGAGATGTCTCCACTGAGCAGGTAGCTCTTATTCTTACATTTGACAGAGAATAGAATATGAAGCAGAGTAAAGCTGAACTTTCTTTTCCTCCCAAGACCACGCAAGAATGTAAATGGGGGGAACTAAAGGATACACATGGATTTTGTGGTTCCCAGTCCTGTGCTTTAGCCACACAGCAGTCTTTCCCCTTGTCCTGCCATCTCAGATTACCACGACCCAGTGCTGCAGGGCTGAAAATGCCAGAAGACATAAACACACCCGTGAAATATTCATGCGTGAATATAAGCCATAGGCATTCATGTACTCCGTGCATACAACTCTCTTTGCCCAAGTCCAGTTGGAACAGTGCTGTTCTTCCAAAAAAATGTATTTTCTGTAATGTAAGTAATATTGGTATTGTATAGAGGCAGCATTAGGACACTGTCTGGTGGATAAGACATATTCATGCTCCTGACATACCTCATCAAGCCTTTAACAATTGCAGTGAATTTCTGCTCACATCAGTAAAGCCAGGACTTTGTGTGCAGGCTCTAAACCAAATCCTCCACCCATGCAGGCTTCGACAGCTATGTTTCCTTCCTTCTGATTTCCAGACATTTACAGGAATTTTAAATGGATGCCTCTCAAACCTGCACCAAAAGCACTGACGCTCTTACCGTGCAGCTCAATGCACAGAAACTTCATGTTCTTTCTGTCAGCATTTGTGTACCTATGCTGCCTTGGAAATGTTCACTCGCTCAACACAATGCGGCATGATTGCTAAGAGCTAGGCAGATTCTGGAGTAACATCAATTCCCATCTTGCACAGTGTGAAGCAGGTGAGCAATGCATCTACACAGAACTACATACCACTGCCTTTTTTGCACCTATGTTTACTTGTGCACCCACAGCTCTTTCTAACAGAAACTTGATTCTTACTTTCACGGCTGTGTTAACATGACACCAAGGCCTGCTCCTCCGGCAGTTTGCGGGGGGGATGAGGATGTCATGCTGACACATCCAGGCCTTGATCTGACAGCAAACAAGGACTGCAGAAAAAAGCCTCTGGTTTGAATGGGCTCAGCTGGGAGGAGAAAACCCTTCTGCTTTGAAGCAGATGAACCCTCATGTGTTCAGCGGAGGGAGGATGGGAACGACATGCCAAAAGCTGATAGAGAAGAGGATGGCAAAGGTTTTTATGCTTTATACTATCAGAGGACTTTGCATAGCACTTCCTTCTTTCCCCACCACCTCTGAACTCTAAGAAGACCTAACCTTTTCAAATATAAGCAGCGCTGCACAGTGCTGTCTCAAATCAGACATTCTGAAACAAAGGGCTGACTGCTGCCCTCCATTACCGGCCCCATGCCACCTGCCTGCAGTCCCAGGCATAGCGGACAGAGGGGTTTGTCTCCTTCTGTCACACTGCGCATGCTTTTAGGATACACAGTGACAATCAGGACAAAAATACCACTGGGATTTCATGGTATTGTGCCAGTGCAACATAATTTGGCAGCACACAGAGAATGCAGCAGAAAAACAACAGGGAAGATGGTAATGAGAAAACCCACGCTCAGGCTGTAGGAGCCAGTTTATGAGTGGTCCTGGAAGTCAAACAGAAGAGAGACATACAAATGTTAATATGCATGCACACGAACACACATGGACACACAGACTTACAGGAGTCAGGAGATGCAGGAAGCATCTGAATACAGCTACTGGTGCAGAGAGCTGTAGATTACCTCCCAGCCCCTTGGAAAGGATGGGCATTTGGGCAGGAACTGCCACACACCAGGTAACCACTCCTTCATTACCTTGAACTGGGGGTTCCTGGCAGAAATGCCGTGCTGGCAAAGCACACGTGGGTGCCAGCAATGCTAAAGAGCTCAAAATCAGCTGACCTGTAAAAAATGTGGCTGAAATCCTTAATTGTTGCATGGGTTGCAATTATTTCCTGTCTCCAAGGAAAAAAGAACTATCTTTTTTATGGCCAGAGCAAGGGAAAACGAGAATGGAAATCACTACAGGGCAGTCTAGAGGTAAGGCATCCAAAGGAAAGATCACCTGGTGAGACTGAGGAGGTGAAAATCAGAATGGGTGAAATTTGCAAGACCAATTAATAGATTGATGAGTTCTGCTTCTCATACAGACACCATCTACAGAAAAGGCATTGCAGTTTTAATTGCCTGCACTGCATTTGGGAGGCTGTTGTGCAAGACAAGCAAATTTCTGGGTGTTGTTTTTTGTTTTTGTTTTTTTTGTCTTGGGCCATCCTACTATCCCAAAAACATGTGTTGAGGTTGTGCATACGGATGCCATACTCTGTGCCCCTCGTGAAGAAAACAAAAGTTCTTATTAAATAAAATGTTTTAAAAAAGGAAACAATATTTTCATTTTCACACTAGCAGCAAGCAGCAGGCGAGAATCAAGAGGTGCAAATAGATGCAAGCATGTCCTTTCCAACAGATACCTTCTTCTTTGCCAGCAATAAGTCCTGGTAAGCATTTGAACGGAGGAAGCGCGCATAGCTGTCACTCTTCATCAGCTTGTAAATGTGCTCCTGCGGGACAGGAGGAAATGAGAGACAGAGAATTGTTATCAAACCTCATTTAGACATCACAGAGATTTAAAACACAGTGAATTAGAAGGACGAGAGACTGATCAAAGTCCTAATTAAGTCTGCTATTATCGATTATGTGTGTTGTGCTGGCATACAGGAGGTCCATCCTGGGGCAGGACCCTGCTGTGCTTGGGGCTGCATAAACACAAAGCAAAAAGATGGCCCTCACCCCAAAGGCTGGCACATATTATTCAGTAATCAGTGTTATTCTATAATGACTACAGCTCTCAGAAATCCCCAGATCATGAGCAAGTGGCTATCC
Organism: Centrocercus urophasianus; assembly: GCF_019232065.1. NCBI lineage: Eukaryota > Metazoa > Chordata > Aves > Galliformes > Phasianidae > Centrocercus > Centrocercus urophasianus. The sequence continues at coordinate 19,944,256 of NW_024884586.1, forward strand.
AGGCTGAAACTACTGAGATGTCTCAGGAAAGAAGAAATAAATGCCAGAATTTGTCCCATGGATTAGGTTTCATTGTACTACTCATAGATACTTGCACTATCACTCCACCCCCTCATTATAGTTCATGAAGGAGAACCTATACTTGAACACATTTCATTTCCACTTAAACATATGCCTAGAACAAACAAACGTATTCACATCCTGAAAAAGCCTTTATGTCTGACTGACTACTCATTAAATTTATTGGGCAAATGCACGCATTTGCATTGTATGTATAAAGTTATGTCAGATGAGTCCCACCCACAGGACTCTTTGACTCCTATTGAGCCAAACTGCTGGTATTAGTTTGCTTGGAGTACATCCCCCACCTATGTGCATCTTCAGATTTACAAAAGAGTGTTCCACTGCAGCAGAACCTATTCCTTTCCATTGCCTTGCTTAGTTTTACTTACTGAAGAAAATTCCTTAATTCTGTCAGCTCTTCTCCTAATTGTCTAATTTTCCTTTGATTTGTAAATGGATATTATCCCAAACATCAAGAAAATCACATCAAAATAATTCGACCCAATAAGAACTAAGATTACATTAAAGGAATTCAAAAGAAAAACAGGCACTCTAGACATTTATCTTAGAATTTGCCTATGGAAGCGTTCTTACAGAGTTAATGAACAGTTTTATCTACACTGATTTATACAACACAAAATATTTTCTCCTGCCCTACAGCCACTGCAGTTGAAATTTCAGAACAAGCAACCCAGACACAAGTCACAGAGTTTATTTCACAGTGCTAACGAGCCAAGCAAAATTCCCTTATCTTCACCATCACAGCCAATCAGAGATGACCTGTCTGTATAGAGAACTGCCTCATTCAGCTTTCTTGTGCTATTCAGTGCACAGTTCTAAGAGGGGCATAACTACCACTGGTTTTTACTGAGATGCACAATAAAATGCACCCTTTGAGCTACAACCTGGCGTGGAGCACTTTTTACCAGTTAATTTCATTTCCACAGTTGCTTTCAGACCTGTCAAACCCTTACTTGTGTGGCATTATCTATCTGAAGTACAGCACAAGATGTTGCAATGGAAATGGTCGTATACAGTCATCTAGCAAGCATGACCCCTTCTCACTGCAGGAAAAAAACAGAAGTGAGGGCACAACTCCATGCTGATCACCTACGGCACTGCCAAGGATTTCCCATCCAGCTGTGGGAAACTGCTTTTTACTCAGGGCAGAACAATCCACGCATGATCTGAGCTGAGGACAGGGAAAATAATGCACGTCATGGGTATGGTCACTGGCAAGTTTGTATTTCTCTGGAATGAATTATGATTTTCAGCATGAAATCACTCTCAAACACCTCAATAGAAACAATTCAATAGGAATAGAAATAGAAATTAACTTGAGTTAATTTAAATCAACCACATGGCAACCAGTTCAGCCATACTGTTATCTCTTAAATTCTCAGAAGGAGACTCTATCTCCTACTAATACATTCTTCATAATTAAGTGGAGAAAAATAACCCTAACTGTATATCTAGAAGACTTTTCCTTCTTCCCCATAATTGTGGGGCAGCTGATGAGTACCTGGGGCAGGCACTCTGCAGCCCATCAGCAGCAACAGGTCAGAGGGGTCTCTCAGAACCTCTCTCTTGCTGTGATCATCCCTCAGTGCACCCATAAGGCAGGACGCTGGAGGGAACAGTGCAGAGCTGGGAAGGAAGGGGCCGCAAGGCTGAAGGCACAGCAGTGGGCAACAGAACATCTTGGTTGACATTTTGATAGACAGCTAATTAAATTGTTGACTACCTTTGGATTCCAAATGGTTTCTTAAATGGTCAGATAACAGGGTCTGCTCTGAAAGGCAAAGATAACATTTTTGGAAATCAGTGTTCAATTTTCATTGCCACACAAGCAGATCACATTAGCTGCTTGCACATAAAAGAAGAACAAAGCAGAGCAGAAACTGCTGGCTATACAACCCTCCAGCATGCCGACAACAACTATCAGTCTTGCTCATGTCAAGATGACTTCAGGTATTTGACCTTAAAACAGTATAAACTCAATATCTGACTGCTGAAAGGGGAAAAAATTACTTTGACCCTGAAATGAAATAGACCACAAGCCAATGTCTTAGCTAAGGCCACTCTCTGAAGAAGTGGACTACAGCACACTCATCCCCACTGCCACCCTGGGAAGGTAGCTGGTGTGCAGGATTTTCTCTGCTTTTCACATCCTGGAATCACTGAGCAGCAACCCCGCTACCTTTCAGCTGTTCACCAGCGACACAATCAAAGAGGGAATTCTTAGGCTTTGAATGCTAATGAAGAAAGAAGGCTGGGCATAGGGAAAGGGAGGGACATGCTTCAGATGCAAACTTTACGGCTTAATTGCAAGAATTCAAAGGGCTTGCTTTGAAGAAGTACTGGAGGCACAAATGATGCACTGATCATTTATTTTATAGCGCTTCACTTTTGAAGCACCTAGAGAAAATCTGAGCCAGCTGCTCAGGTCAGCAAAGACTGCCTTCCAATTTGCAACAGTCCAGGACAGCTTACATTGCTGCAGCTAACTCCCTGCTGAGACTGCACCACAAAGCTTCCTGTAGAACTGTGGCTGCAGTCCACATTCAGCTCAGTTACACAACAAACCTAGCTGCAGGACAGGAAATGCTGGTGCCTGGGACATTTGCTCTGATCCTTAGCCTAGTCCATTCTTTGTCACCAAGCTGTTTGCTGCTATACCTTCTGCAATCTGCAACTTTCTAGGGAGAATTTATAGCTAGCATTTAGCAGCTCCTAATTTCTTAAATAAATTGAAAACTACTTGAGGTTGAGCAACTGAGCATAATCTTTTAAGGCAGCCTGAGCAACGGGCATATTAGCAGAGGTGCGTGCACAGATTTAGCTGCCCTGTGCAACATGTGCAAATTGGCTTGTTCCCTTGCATCACAGATTTTTAGCTCACCTGGGATCACTGCAACCCGCTGGTCTCTCACTTTCTAATTTACTGAGCAGCTGCTTTCATTCCTTAACACGTGGTAGAGAGGGAGCATAACTTCACCAAAGACTGCAGCCAGCATCTTCAGTGGTGCACCTGTAAGTACACATGCTCCAGGACATACCTGAGGCTGCTGGCAATAAATTCAAGCCCTCTTATCCTTTTACTAAGAGAACTTTGCATTTTATAAACTTGCTTTTTGCAATGGAATGAGCTCATTATTACTGACTCCCTGATTACACAAAGCAAATTCACTATTTGTCTGATTTTTAACAATTCCCTCACAGGACTCCTGCAAACAGAGTGGGCTTACTGCTGACCATCCTCAGTTGTGCTCCTGCAGTCCTGAACTAAGATGCCATCCCTCTTGCTACTACCATTGCATGACAAACAGTAAATTTCAAAGGGCAAAAGGCTCTCACTTTTGTGAATTAGTGAACAAAGGAACCAGACACGTAAACCACAGAAAATTCCTCTTCTATGGCGTTACATGTAACCTCAGCTTCAGCAGAAGCGTAGGGAAATAAATGCTGATAAGCTCCAGCATCTTTTGGCTTGTTTCCATTTACAAGCCCTATCTCTGGAAGGAGATGAAAGACAAGCTCTGTAAATTTTCTTGACAAAAGGGGAATGGGAAAAAAATAGAAGAAAGTGCAATCCAGACGGGAATGTGGGAGGTGGCTGAGATAGCAGAAACACCTCAAAGCTGCCCTTGCTTCAAACCAACGTGCTGCAACGTGACCGGGGCCCTCTTCCCCCACAGGCAAAGCACAGCGACCCTGAGGAGAGTGCGTAGCAGCCAAGCAGGACCTTGGGAAGTATGTGGGAAAAAACCAAATGACAGAAAAATAACAAAGCAAACTTGCTTGCACAGAGCACCTGGTAGGCCTCTGGAAGCCTGTTATCTGTTGAGAACATTTATTTTCAGCAGAATATCTTGGTTCCTTTCTCTGAAATATGCATGTGATAAAATAGCCGTGTAGGTAGTTAAACACAGCCATTGCTAGTCTCACCTCTTAGCCATTGTGATATTTTGTGACAGGTCTGAAGCAGGTTTTGCAGTTGTGAAGGCCAAGCACAATTTTCTCATGACCTCTGAATACCAGCTTGATTCCAGCAAGCCCTTAAACTTTAACTTGCTGAGGGAAAGTTTTCTCTGCTTGTGCCTGAGCACAGTTGTACACTTGGGTGGTGAGGAGGATGAGGGGGAAATATCTGATTCTTTGCTCGCCTCAAGCCCAGGCTTCCCACTAAGCACACTTGTAGCCCATACTGGGTTTTTACATCATATAGACACTGGATAGCCAGACAGCTGTTGAGAGTCACCTGAGCCCCAGTGCTCCACTTCGCCATTCACAAACAGGTTGGGAGCCGCTTGCTGTAGCTATCCCACTTGCAGCCCTTCACCCTGCCACCAAGACCTGGCGTTATAATAAGGCATTTACAGACACCTTTTTATGCTGCAAGCAGGCGAACGCAGCAGCTGCCCCTGGAGCCAGCTCAAGGGATATGTGCAGCATGTCAGACAAATCCATTTGAACACAAGCCCCAAAGCAATATAAAGCAGCAGAGAAAACAACTAAATAAACAACAGCAAACCATCACAAATGTTCTACCTTTGCACTGGGGGAAACTGTTCTGCAGATTCACGCATGAGAGAGCAGAGCCTTATTGAACGCCTCGTGGCCTTCACTGGAAGGGATGACAGAAGCCAGCTGAGGCCCTGTCAGGGGTCTGCATCCCAAAGGGATGTCCCCAACTGCACAAAGAGGGTAGAGGAAGGAGAAAACAGGATGATGCATTCTGAGCATGCAACGAGCAACTGCTGCACCTTGAATTGGGCACAGGAAGCCATAGCATCTGCTGGCAGACATAGTGAAGATGAGGCATGCAAAAGACCTTCACCCCTCAATGAGCCCAACTGATAACATCAGTGTGGGAAGGAGGAGGGGAAACATGGGGTTTTCAACCCAATTCTCTTTCACGTCTCCAAATCCCTGCTCATTCAAGTCCCTGCACATAGCACTGTGTCATTCCCAATGACAGTGTGCTGCCATTTTGATCAACCAGCCCACATTAACCAGTGCTGCCCAGCAGCACTGCCACCCAGCTGCTGCTAGAGTGCTACGTTTGCCTGATTGATAGTTTAGAAAATAAATGTTTCAGGTTGGTAAGTGACACTTAAGGGTCTTGGCCTGAGTATGAATTGCTCTGGAAAATTTGAGCAATATCTTTTTGGCCTCTCTGAAGTTATTTAAGTGACAAAATAATTTACACCCACAGTTTATCTGGTGTATTTTCTTCACACTCAACCAAGTTGTTTTTACTACTTCAGAAAAAAAAGATGAATAATTATACTATAACATAGACTAACCACCTTGCTAATCTAAAAAGCATAAAACCTCTTTTCAGACCCCAAATGAAAGTACACCAGGCACAGCGGCGTAAAAGAGCATTAGCAGGAGAAATCACTGTAAGCAATGAGAGCTCATTTTGAGTAATACACAGAAATCCTTTGTTTAGCCCTGTAGATACAAAGTTAGAAGCCTAATGTAAATCTTCTGTGAGAAAGTGCATTGATAAAAGTAACACATCAATTTAACCCCGGCTCCTCTGTAAATGGATGAGACAACTGGTTTGCCTCATACCTTCAGAGGTACAGAAGGGCTGCTGGGGCTGGGGCAGATGCACTGCAGAAGGCAGAGCCCTGCCAAGCACTGTGCAGTTTAGGGGTCAGCTTGGTACTGCAGGAGGATTTAGTCCTAAATATAGCAAGGGCTATCCAGGGAGACCAGAATGGGCTGCTGGGAGTCTAACACTGTGTGAGCAGCTTTAGGTTTTGAAACAATGATCGTGGTTAAGAGGCTGATTCCCACAATGTGGGCCAAATCCTGGCTACTGGCAAAAAGCCCAATTGAACAGGTTTTGCCTGGGAGGAGGGGGACAATCTCATGCAACATTTGGAAGACTGGTATCTCTTCTCCAAACAGTACAGTACAGTACCTAGGAGACACAGCAACAAATATGGCTTTTTGTGCTTCTTCTACATGCTGCAGTACAGCCATGAGACAAAACTACTCAACTTTTTGACCAAGATCTTTGCAAGGCTGCCTGTATCTTTTTCTTTCTTCATTTTCTAGGGAAAATCCTGCCAAAAAGCTGAGTTCCACTCTTGGAAGGAACATGCAGCATCCTTGCCACAGCAGAAATTAAACTGGGGCAATCTATGTCCCCTAGGGGACAGTGACAGCAGGACGCAGCCATATAGAAGCAAGCAGCATCCAGCTTCTGAGTAAAGGTGGTGATGCTGAGGTAGGTAGGACTGATCTTGCTTGGATGCTGACACAGGGAATACATCCTGGATACAAAAACTGCCTTCCAGGTCTCGTAAGCATTTTGGCTGCACTTCTATGTCCCCTTGGGCAAGCCTTTAGGTGACCGAGCTCAAACTCTTCAAGTCCATGCTACAAATACTTATCAAAAACTTATATCTGTTTGCAGATTAATGCAATTCAGACAGCACAAGAACAACATTCATACCTGCTGTGGTCTGCATTGCTGATAAATCTCCCAACAGATTGTTATTATTTTTAATTAGAAAGATGAACTCTTCAAGAAATAGCAAGCCAAGAACAATTAGACTGCAGTGTTCCTGCAGTATGAGGGTTAGACAGGTGTGGAAATGACTTATCTTTAAGACTGCTTATCCACTGTCCACAAGAGGTGGACTTACAGAGTCCTGGCTGCTCAGGAGGAGAGGGATGCATTTGCAAGCTTTTTGGTCACTGCCTGGGAGAAACAGAATAGTGTCAAGTATGCCCTGACTTTCACACGAGCAGGAAAGGCTCCTGCTTTGCAAGAAATGGTTGTTTCTTGCAACCCAGATGCACAGCGCTGGCACAGAGGTCCCAGAGAACCAGCCTGAGTGTTAAATTCAATTTTCAAGCAAGCCAGAGGCTTTCCCAAGCCATCCATTCAAAGGTATTTTTCAGAGTTAGGAGATGGTAAAGACAAACGTCTGGTAAAGACAAAAGTTGCTTGTTCAGACATTCTGTCATAGAACATGACTATTAGAGCACAAATTAAAAAGCCAAAGATTGAAAAAAAAAAAAAAAAAAAAAAAAAAGTACTTTCAGATGTGTAGCATGTACATACATTTAGGATAAAGTCTCAGGAAAGTTGTAACACTTACTATCTTACTATCTGCTCTTACTTTGACCTCTGCTTCAAGTCTTTCATTTCCTGGTTTGTGCAGCATCAGACACACCAGCATAACCCTCCACGATCACTTTCCTATTTTTGTTGCAGGCATCTAATTGCTCTTCTGGGTGCATTTGTGGGACTCTTGGTTTTAGATTCAGTTTAGATGTAAGCTGTTCTGGGAAATCCACAGGGAAGGAACTTGCATTTTTGTTTGTACGTGTAACAAATACTCAGCAACAGTGAGATTTCTGGTGAAGGCTGCATCTACTGGAGAGCACGACAAGGGAAGATCTTCCCCTTCTGCCCCACAGAATCAGAGCCAAAAGGGGAGAAGAAAATAAAGGCCAAATTCTTGTGAAGTTTCTACTTTTCATAGACAACATCAGGGTGCCAAAGGCCTGCAAGAGGACTGGGCACTATGTGTGTATGTGCATGCACATGTTTTGTACATACCGCAAAGCAGTGCTTTCAAACCCTCATAGTGTGAGCTGAGCATTAGGGGCCTCTCGAGCCACCCTTCAAGGCAGGGTGCCTGGGTCTGCTCCATGTCCTCTTCTGACTGCCCATACTGCCAACCAGAACTGCTTGGTTTTCTATCCCAAGTTACTATCCTTGACAGACAGACAGGTAACTGGGGTGAGTAGTTGAAACGTAAAGAAAATAACACTAAGCTTTCCTCAAGTTCTTACGTGAGAGGTGATCCAGATGTGTGCAATGAATGATTTTCATGTTTTCCTTCCGTGCTGTGATTTAGCTCAACATCTACAAAAGGAGTTCTGTATGCTTGGTGAATAGGCACCATGAATATGCTGCTTTATATGCTTGCTTTCACATCCTCTGCATGCTTGAAAAAACAAAGTCAGTAAAAGAAAGGTCACCCCTTATTTTCCCTTCTTGGTAGAAAATGACATTACATTTCCAAGAGACCCTTTCTCTCACTCGGAGTTTTTTTTTTTTAATTCAGCACGGTCCCATCACCTTATGTCAACACTCACAGCTTCTTGGTGGCACCAGAATGAAAACTAAGGACTGACCACTGACAAATACTGCAAGGGCTCAGCTGTCTGTTACCAGCACCAGCAGAGGAAAGCATGAACTGGGCCCAAGTCTGGGCCAGGTACATTTCTGGTTTGAACAGCACAGGGTTCGGCATTGTGGTCTAATCTGCTCAAGAATTAGCTAAGGATCTGTGTAGTACAGTCAAAATCCCTAACAGAACCCAGATTAGAACTGAATTTCCCTGAATCATCTTCACAGAAAAAACAACAGCTAATAATTCAGGTAAAGGAACGTCATTCTAAAATTCTACTTCATTTATAGAAGAAGAAAAATAAACAAAGCAAGCAGAAAAGTAATAGCAAAGACAACTACATGGCTCACCTTATCCTAGCATGCCTGGCTCTGAAGCTTACCAACAAATGCCCCTACAAGCAAACATTAATACTGGGCAACACAATACATCCCTACAGTACTAGATCACAATGCCAAGGTCTATGGGATTGATGGGACTGGGGCAGGGGGTAAAGACTTTCTGAGAGTAGAAAGACATCTCTAGAGAGGGGAGGTGATGCTTGACGCGAAGGAAAAACTGCTAAAAATACGCGTTGTGCAGAGTAGCCATAATTGTCATACTCACAACTTTTGAGTTCTCATGTTAGACAAGTTAGTTTGGCTGTCAGCAGCTTCATCAGCCAAAAGAGGCCATTTGGAAGGACCAATGACTACTCTCCAAAGCTGGCTGTGCCTGCCTCATATTGCAGGGCCCCAAAGGGGTTGTTCTGTGATGCTGATAACTCCAGTGGGAGCACCGATCCCACTAAGTAGTTCACTGTTTAAATGAACTGACCTTTCCTTATGGTGCCCCATGTATTAAAAGCTGCTTCACTCCCAAGTGAAAATGGTTCAATAATTGTAATGTTTTACTCAGTGGACAGTTGTTTAAGAGCAGAAAATAATCAGCTCTGTTGGTAGGCTCTCCTCTGGAGGAGTCCAGCACCAAATCAACAGAAGGTGCTGCACGAGTGAGTTCTATCATCAGTAATAAACACACCCAAAGTCAGGTTAGATTATGAGCTCTTTGAGGATACTTAGAGCTAAGATTTTCAGTATCGTTTTTTTGAATGCAGAGACCATTTGTCTTCATACATTGAATGGCCTTGGGATGCAGAGATTTCAAATGAGAGGCATGTTTGTCAGGAGCCCTCTTTCTCCCTGTTTTCTTCTAGTTGTCTGACCAGATTTATCTCTACTGCCTTCTGTGTTGGCCTTGATGGTTGTACAGCATCTGGGAGAGCTCTCTGGGGCTGGAAGCCAAGGTTACACAAAGCACCACATCTCTGTAGACTGTTAAACACCTGATAAAAGATGATGCTTTGTTATCAACTCACAGCTATCAGGCAGTCACTAGCTTGATGTGCGCTGGGCTCTGCTGCACCTTCTTCCTCCCAATGCTTTACTTTTCAATGCTTTTTATACACAATCGACATTCTGGGGGTCTCCCAGGTCTGCCCATGGGCTAAAGTGCAACATCACTTTGTCATATTTTCCACCTCAGAAGCTGCGATTTCCTTTTCTCAGTCCAGCCAACCCTTTTCTTTCCTCATAGTCTTAGTGTCCCTGCATTGCAGGCATTCAAAGAATGTCCTGTTCAGTAATGTAATTATTTTCTTGTCCCTTATTCACAAGGACATTTAAGTTATTTTCCTCCATGCTAAGCCTACACAGGACAGGACAACACTTACATTTCCTCTCCCACAGTGGACTGTTTTGACTACTTGCGTCTGGTTGAATCTCTAGGAATGTGGGATGTGTGTGAGCTCAACCTCCTGGTGCCAGCATGCCAAGATAAGGCAGCTGGGCTATTGCCTGCTGCAGGTCTGTGAGACAACACAGTCCCCAAGGTGGCAATGTGTAGTAGGCGATGCAACAGCAATGCTGATGGCCGGAGATACCAGGAGGGTACCTGAGAGACTCAGGGGCACCTATGTGGGCTGCCATGAAGTGGAGGTGTGAACAGGAGTGGTCCCTCTCCAGGTGAGGCAGTATCAGCCAATGTTGTGCCAGCTTCCAAAGGGGCATTAGGCATACTGGCAATGTCTGGTTTATCCCTGCTTCTTAGCTATCTGTTCAGGCAGTCAGAAACAGCTGGCTTGGCCTTTGCAGAGCTACCAGAGCCCACCATGATGCACAAGAAGATGACCAGGGTTCCCCATCACTATTGTGGCAGACTCTTTCTCTAAGATGACCATAGCTGGGCCTGAAAGCCTACCTCTGCCTTGTATTTCTGTTTCAGTGAACCAAAAGAGATGAGTTGAGGACAGCAGTAACATAAAAATTCTCTGAAATAAAATTAACCCAAGGAGCTAAAATTGCAGTCTAACTGCAAGAGCTCTGGCCTGATTTCATCAACTACCCTTTGAACGGCAATTACATTGTAAACTGATCGGTTCAAACCTAAATCCTCAGTGTCTTCTTCTGATTAAATTCTCATTGCCTAAACATCCATCTTATTCTCTGCTCTTCTACTTATCAATTGAATTAATTCCTCCATTTTTCACCTATCTTCTTTAGCCAGCATTTTACCATCATCTTTTTATTTTTTTTCAGGCAATGTAAATTTGCACAAGTTCTAGTTCACTACAACTGCAAAGCAAAATAAAATACATTTTAGCTAGAATGTCTTTATACTGCACTGTTTCTCAGATTTAAAAAGAACATTTATGTTGTCTGATATTCACAGGGGATTGCCTTAAGACTTTGCGTACATTCCTTCTACGTGGGCCCTAAGGAGCAGGACTGCATTCAGGAAAATACAGTATTTGATGCTGGTTTGAAAAATTCATTGCCTAACCTTGTATAAGTGGTCCTCAACATCTCCCCTGAGATGAAAATATTTTGTTAGCAGAGTATTTTGAAGAACTGCCCTTGAACACCAATTTAAAGAAAATACAAGAACAAGGGTTCTTTTCATTTGTTGTTGATTTTACTACACACTCTTGATAAAAATGATTTTAAGGAGAATATATTTTAATTGTGTCCCTGTTAATATTTGCAGAAAGATTCATTCTTCCTTTCTCCTTTTTTAGCCTTTATAAAATGACATTTTCACTTTTTCAGAAGGTTATGCTGTTTTATCCTAGCTCGCAATGGTTTTTCACAGATTATCTATTTTCCTAGAGGCATTTTCTGTATATAGTTTATCAGTAAAATTTCCCTGATAAATACAGGGCCCCTAGGAGGGAAGGATTATGCTCACTGCATTGCTTACTGTCCTAACGTTATCCTAAGGCAGTGTCTGCGAGACAAGTTTCTAGTTGTGTTTGAGGAGATGCTGTGTTTGGGGTTTGGTTGGGAAGACGTAATCAGCTATAAATGAATAAATGATAGAGCAAGTGTATTAATAAGAATTTTTACAGGATATCAGCCATTCTGAAAATGTGACAGACTGTTGACAGGGGGTACAGAGAGCCCAACTGAACTTTATGGCACTCTTTCATCTTTGCTTTCTCTGAGACTTGGCTACAGCTCGCTGTGCCTTGCAGACTTGTAAATTTCAGAACATTTGTTCCCAGAGGAGCATTAGCCTGTAACAGCTGATAGATTCAAAGAAAATATCATTTGCCCAGCTTGAATAGATACCCTCAAAGTCACTTCCAACCGTGCCTCTCTCCTTTTTCTTACAAGTGAGCAGTGACAATGTGATAGTAGAATATCATGGTAAAACTGAAAGTTTTATTAGCAGTAGTTCCATAAAATCAAAAACAAACCTGTGCATCTTCATATGTGTATCTCCCTGGGTCTTTGACGTTTTGGCTTGTTTTCTCATAGCTGTGGGAATCCAGGTTGATAGCACTCTGGGCCCCAGGAGCTAGAAACTCTTGCCAGATTTCCTCCACTCTGGTGGTCACGTCCTGTAGAGGTTGTTTTTTGAGATCTTGGACAGCCAACCAAAATCTGTGGGCAAAAATAAAAATGGGAGAGACTTATTAAGATAAGAGGAGATAAGATTTTATCTTTAGATAAGATTTTGTTGATAAGCCTGGGAAGAGTCCCAAATGGCAGCTGAATTTGCAGAAGGCTCTCCATTTAGCATGACTTTGGGGGAAGGTGTGATATACTTTACACTAAACCATTACAATGTGGTTAAGATCAGAAAAGTGACTTTAAAAAGCGAAACATCCTTATTCAAACCATCTCAGCAGACGTGTGACATTAGGCGAGCAAGCAGGAAACCTCAAGAGCCCATGCAGCTGGAAGAGGAACACGAACTGCCTTCCACCACCCGCTGCAATCTGCTGGTAATTTCTGCCTGCAGGATCTGTTGTCTGTAGAAGATGCAAAATGCAGAACAACAAACTTAATATTCATATCATTTCCATGGTGAAGTTGTGGCACCGGCATTTAGAAAAGTCTTTTCTTTTTTTCTTTTTATTTTTGAGACTTGTAAACTGACCATTATTCAGATGGATGCCATGAGAAGGGATGAATACAGAACCCAGTTATGCCCATGCCATTGTGCTCTGCAGGGAGAGCCAAGGTCAGTGCTTGGTCAGGGCAGCTGAAAGAGCTTGCACAATACTGAAAATCATGTGTCCCTCGCTTTTAATTATGGAAGACTACCAAATAAATGAATTGAACTTTATCTGAAAGACTCATTTCCCATCTCAAATTATTAATTGGTGCCTTGCCTATTAGCACTAAAGCAAAAGCTCCCTCATGTTGGAAGGAAGATGAGGCAGTCTATTCTAAAGCAAAACCCTGCGGGCAGCAAGGGAGGATGGAGAAGCCAGCAGTCTCTGTGACTCCTGCGCTGCTTTGGCCCCTGGGCTAGCTATCAGCAGGGTTTCCTGGTGCTGCCACAGAAACAAGAAGGGATCATCATCAAAGGAGGCTGCCAATCCATTTAGCCTTGTCCCATACTTGCAGAAGGGGAAATGGGCCTGTTTGGGAAAAAATAATTGAAAATTTTTAATTGTAAACGTGATGGTAACTTGCAAGTGCAGAAAAGGCATGAAGAAGAAAGATGCTAATCAACCCAGAGTAGCTGGGACATTTTAAGATGAATACTTGCCTAGACAGGAAATGTTCTGTCCTGAGAACCTGGGAGCTGGGCTGGGAGCAGGCACAGTGTGAAGTGACAGTTTGCCAGCACAGGAGCACCATCCATTCTAATAATCATTTGGCTCAGTCTGAAAACCACCCAACCAAACCAACCTGACGCTAACAAGAACAAGCTCTTCCTACTGCAAGCAACTGCAAATTCATGCCCAAGGCAGAATGGCCTCTTCAAGGCAAAGGGGGTTTTTGCCTTGGTGGAACTTTCAAAGTAGTTCATTTGAGCTCATATCTGAAAGTCACAGAACATCAAAGAGAGGTACCCAGCCCTACAGCCATGACTCCCAGGCAAATTATCTGCTATGAGAGCCCATCCTTAATTCAGTGCATAAGTTGGGCTTCATATGGCATTTCTAGAACACTTATAAGGCAGCAGCAGAGCCTTCTGCTCAGGAAGGGTGCAGACACACAAACGCTACCTTGAATTTTATAGCTCTTGAGCAAACACACTCCCTGAGTCAGTCCTGCAAATGCTGGAGCACAAGCTGGTCCCAGGCCTATGAACAGCCAGTAGGAGATCCTGCATTCCCTCCTCCTTCCCCCGGGAGCTGACCCATGGCAGTCACCTTGTGTGGGGCAGGAGGGAAATGTCCACCCATGTTGTCCCCAGCAGTGCCCCAAGGAGAGCAGGAGCAGCACAGAACTGCTTACACTGGGGGGGGAGGCAGCCCTGATTGCAGGTTCTCTGCCCTTTACAAAACAGAATGTTAGATCTGGAGAAGGCTGATAATACGGTGTCCTAAACTAGTGTCAGAGACATAAAGCATTCTAGCCTCATCCAGCATGTAATTAACTTGCTGTCACTCGTGGGAGATATCCTGTAATGGTGCTTTATCCCATGCAGACTCCTCATGGCACAGGGAGCTCCTGGAGCTCCAGATGCCTGCTCTGCCCCTATGGGGTGCTTGCAGATGCCCTCAGCAAAAACGCTGCTGGGAAGCCCTGGGGCTGCTCCTGAGATATGGTGCAACACAAAAATGAATTTCAAAATTGAATCAGACACAAAATATAAACGATTAGAGGAGAGACTGTCAGCATGAAGATGGTGCTGTAACATCATCCCAGGGCAGGATGTGACACCCCTGGTTGGCTGCAAAGTTCTGGAGTGACTCTTGGTTTGAAACATGACCATGTTCCTCTCTTCTTGCCTCATAGCCCACCTTGCATCTTTCACCAGACAGCCTTGCTCTCATTTCCTTTCAACAAGATAAAACCATCAATTTAACAGCACAGCTGGGAGGCTAAGTGAAGGTACAAAATAAGCACACATCATCACAGATGGGGGTGGGGGGTGTTCACACTCCTGCATAGCTTTATGGCTGCGGTAAGCATGGGGTGGCTGAGGCCAGCAGAAAGCCGCCCTCAAAGAGACATGCTGGGACTGGTGGCTCAGCGAGGCCACGCGCTAGGGGCAAGCACAGCTCTGCTCCTTCACTGCTGCAGCATTCCTAGCCAGTGCAGGCAGGAATGGGAACAACACGCCCACTGCCCTGCTGCCTCCCCTGCTCTGTCCTCCCTCCTCCTCCCCCACAAGGCTGGGCACCCCACTTCTGAGCAGAGAGGTCCTCACACTGCCATCTCTTTCTTCTCTTGGACAGGATGTGACTCTCTGCGGTTAAGCAGCACCCAGTGTGCATCCGGCTGCCTGCCAAAGAAGCGAATAAAGCTACACAGAGCTCAAGAAGCAGCTCTGCTCACAAGTGACAGCTGGAGCGGAGAGATGCAGCCACCAGGCTCAGGTCTCCAGGATGAGTATGTGTGATTCGCAGGCAAAGGCAGAAGAAAATCTTTTCATGCCATGCTGCTTTCCCTCGGCTGTGGAGCGCCCGTGCCGCCTGGTGGCCAGCAGGGATCGATCCTTGCGCCTGGGGCACCAGCGCCAGGGCACCCACATCACCTGTGGCACCTGGGGCTGCTGGGAATGGCTGCAGCTAGGGCTCGGGGACAGCCTCCAGAACAGTTAACAACTTAGTGTGAATGATTTTGCTTTGTAGAAGTACTGGCTTAAGTATTTTTTGCTTAATAGGTCTGCTTTCTGTAACGTCCCAAAATTTCATTTCCTGATGAAATTTAAAGGAAAAAAAAAATCTGGCAACATGTTTTGGCCATTAGGCGTCACGTAAGATAGAAACACTTTCTGCAGACAAAATTATTTTCCAGATCCATTTGCAACATGTGTTCACAATAGCACACAAAACTCCCATGCTGCTATACTGCAAGCTCCACAGCACATTCCTATAAAGTGTCAAGTGTTCCCTACTTAGACCCATAAACAGGTGTGCAGTCTTCTTTCCCATTGGGTAAAATTAGCATGTCCCACATTCCCACCTAGCTTTCTCCTTCCAGCTGATGCCCTCTGAAGTTGGGGAAAAAAAATCAATCTACTGGTTAGATGAACATCTCAGCTATCTTGAGGTGTCTCACGAGATTTGCAGGACATGAAAAATATATACAACTCTCTCTGTGGGCTCTTTTTTTTTTTTTTTTTTAATTGAAGTTTTGTCATTGCTATATTTTGGGTATTTCTAAAATCAACGGAGGCAAAACAAGTTGTAGATGAAAGACAGCAAAAGAGACAGAAGAGAACAAGAAAGAGTTAAAATAAAAAAAAGAGAAAAATACCCACCTACCTGGCTTTCCTGCTCTCACATAAATAATGGACAGACAGTAAATAAATAAGTTACAGGGCTCAGCCAAGCCCAGGAGACTGGTGGACATGATCCTGCAAGTATATTCGAACACAGAAACACAGTTGGAAGGAGACCTGGGAGGTGATGGAGGCTGATCTGCTTCTGTCTCAGGCAGTGCCTCTCTCGAGACCCTCAGCAGCACTGATTTTTTATTTTTTTATTTATTTATTTTTTTTAGGAAGACATAGAAATGCCTCACTGTCATCCAGCCTGGGATTTTGGTCAGGGGCAGAATTTAGTCCCTTTATTATACTGCTGGATTACAGTCAGAGCACACATAATGGAAGTTCCTTTCTACCACCAGGAATTTCTAGATTTTCCAGCAGTCACTTTCACAGATCTGTCCTTAGGATAGCATGGTGGCCTGCCAGACTACTGCCAACAAAGATTCACTTGATGCTCCCAAGGTAGAACATGTCCCTGCTGTGACAATTCCCGTGTCTCCAGACCATTACTAGGAGGAGGGGCTTTAACAGACACCTGCAAAAGTAATTGCTCTACCAAGGGGTTACATGGTGTACCCTCAGAAAGTTCCTCACAGCTTCCCAGAGTTTGGGTTGGAAGCATCTCACTTATCCATAGCTGCCTACCATGCAGACACTGTCACTTGGATTCGTCTCAGGCATATAGATATTGGAAAACGAGAAAGCTTTATGGTGTAATTTAGTTGCTTTTAGATTTGTTTTCACTTAAAGCTAAAATGAATCCTTCTCTGGTGATCCACTGACTCCTCTTCAGCTCCTCTTACACTAAAAGGAGCCTTGGTACTGGATGACAGAAGAAAGCATGTGCTATCAAGCTATCAAGCCTAGGTGAGACAGGTTCCAGCCTTGATGGTGAGCATTAACTTAAATCCTGCTTGCATGTTTAAGCATCCAGCAGTTGATTTCCTTTCTACCATATACACTTAATGAGGATTCAGGAGCTTTCTCTGCCACACCTGAACCTCAGGGAGCCACCTTTTGCTTCTTAGCATTTAACAATCCATCCTGTCCCAGCTTTCTTTATGAGTACTTCTACCTTCATGTCCTGTTGGTTATTATTTACAGCCCCAAGCAGGTCTACCAAACTGATCCAGTATTAGGTCACAATGATGCCACATTAGGCAGTAGCATGATAACGACACCATAAGAATGAAAGTAATGATATAATATTAACTAATGATGATACCAGAGTCCTCCAGAAAGGATGTGGGATTTAACCTCTCTATCACAGCCACTAATTTGCAACTTCCCATGGCTACAGGCTTTCTCATAACCAACAAGAATGCATATCCGCAGGAGGAGCACCTCTGATTGACTGA
The DNA here is from genome assembly GCF_019232065.1 of Centrocercus urophasianus. Classification (NCBI taxonomy): domain Eukaryota; kingdom Metazoa; phylum Chordata; class Aves; order Galliformes; family Phasianidae; genus Centrocercus; species Centrocercus urophasianus. The sequence continues at coordinate 19,961,564 of NW_024884586.1, forward strand.
GAAAGGTAAATGCTTGCTTTGTAATAATGAAAATTTCACGATCTGTTTGAATAGGATGCACCTGGGGGACACCCACTAGTGGTAAAACCTGCTAGATTTCATTAGTGCAACCCCAAATATATTTCAGGAAACCCATTTGAGGAGCATTTCAATATAGTATATTAATTTTGCACTTCATCACTACAATTTAATTGCAAATGAGCACCAACATACGTAAGTTCAGTCATTAAGCACATACAAGTTCAGTACCTGTTCAGCAATATACCTGTTCAGCAATACAGTGTCAAGTTCTTTTATGTAATTTACCAACACTTCCCCATTTATCTTAAAAATAACTTTCAAGTTCTTAAAAATCACTAACATAAAAGCACATTGATTTTTCACTGTTTTGCTACTGCCATGCTTTTTGTATTTCTCCCTGGGCAAGCAAATACGATAAATATGACAGTCAGTTCCAATGTCATTTAAAGTCACTTTCTGGGAAATTTCACTTTCAGATTTCACAAGCTAGCAGACAGCAATAAAGCGACAATTGTTCATATGCTTTATTAATGCATTGAAGTGAAGGAAGTTTAACAAAACATAAATTTCAAGACTGTGCAATTAAGTTCTGAACTGGTATAAACTGAGAGCATCACCAAAGCTTGTCATAGCCAGCAAAGGCACAAAACCAGACCAACTGCACGTTCAGCTGGTGGCAGATTTCTTCATCATTTGAGCAGGTATGAGTCGGACAGTAAAACTGGGAGCACTTTGTCTGCATCTGCCAGATACCTTTGTGGCCTATTGGAAGAGGACATCTCCTGTGCTAATAGCAACAAAGAGAGCACAGGAGTGCACACTGACACCGTACCACCAATTCAGACTTTGACTTTGGCATTAGCTTGCCCTGATGCCAACACCGAGTGCTGGCCCACCAAAATTGGCAACTTACTCCTGCTGCCTTTTCCTGCTGTAGTTGAAGCAGCAGAATTGTGCCACAGTATCTACATCAATATCTACATCATGTTTCATACTACAAGTTTCACCTTCTTCACAGTGAAGGAAGCCAGAATGCACCTAGAACACCCACAGAAGAGAACTCTAATATAGTGAGAGTCAAGCTCTCAAATAGTTAAGAGACACCAGAATTTGAAGTACCAAATGCAAACCTGTTTTGCTGAGTGAAAGCAACAGCTTTTGGCCACATGAACATCACCCCATATTTTCTCCACATGACCCCTGCCACAAACACATGCACAAATTCTGTGTATCATTAAGGGACTTACAAGCCATGTCTCATCACAAAATTTCAACTTTGCAAACCTATGAATGTTATACTTGACAACACTGACTCTGCTAAACACTGCTCCTGGGATTACTTATCTCATTCTAACGCAGGTATTTGTAGCAGTGCTACAGGCCAGACCTTGCCATTCTCAGCATTACTCAAATTGGTGTTTTCAGAAGTTCAGCACAGACCAAGAACTGCATTTCACCTATGCAAGAGAGTATGGTTAGCCCCGTTTATTTAGTTCAAGTGAAAAATGGTTTCACCTGAGGTTTTCTGAGCTGAATTCTGATTCCAGGAAACGAAGGAATTGGTCACGTCCTACTGGGTCCTTCAGCACCTCATCCATGGAGAAGCCCCATCTTTTCACACGCTGCTGACTAGGTTCTTTGCTGTTTGGAGAGAGAGGGGAAAAACAGATGGAATGTGCATTTCTGCCTGCTGTCCCAGCAGCTGCTGCTGTTCCTGTTAAGCAGCAAAGGGAAAAAAATTATCAGACAAGGAGACGGTAGCTGTTTCCTTAAGAATTTCCAGATATACAAGATAGCAAACAACACACAAGAAGGAGCTATAAAGACCAGGGTCATAGTTAATACGATTGTGCTGCTAATACGATTTGGGTGCTGCTTATATGGCAAAATGAGAGAGAAAGTGAATAAGGGAGACTTCTTGTACACTTCGCATAAAGAACTATTCGTTTTATGTCAAGGCAGAAAGAAATGTGCCAGCAATGTTCTCTAGGCTATCGGCAAGCTCCAGAGCATCACCCCATATTCCACACAGTACTGGCTGCTAACCTGGAACTGCCTTCAGACTGAGAAGCAAAGAGTACAAGATTTTTAAGAAATGATTACTGCTTTGTGGTCTTGTATTTTTCACTGCCTCTGACTTTTGGGTACTTAAGTCTTGCAAGACGTAAAAGCAACCCTCTTCCCCTCCATGACAGTCATACTCTCAGCTGGGACACTGAGATGTGGAGGCACCCAAATTCTCTCACAAGCTTTCTGCTATATTATTTCTTAATACAATCCTGCTTACATAAGCTGTTGTTTGAATTGCCAGACATGTTGCAGAGATGCCTATGGGGAGAGGTACTGCCTAGGAATTATGAGGATCCCACAAGACAGCCTACATCAGAGAGTAATTTGGGCTCACAATGTGTTTGAAAGCTTCTGGTGTGATGGCATCATACTATGAGACAACCATTAAAACACAGCTCAGCTGCTCACATTTGTGACAGTAGAGCCATTGTAAACAGTACGTATCTATTAAACTATATGTCTTGTCATGTCCACAGTGATTCCTAATCCTGGAGCCTTAGGGGACAGTGGCGATCTGTGCTGAAGACAAATAAGCCACAGGGGTAAATAAAATGCCCACTTTGATTTCCTCTTGCTATGGAGACTAAGCAACACTGATGGGCATGTCCTCACTCGAGGCACAGAGCACTGGGGCTGGCTCCTCCTCTGCTGAGAGAGCCACACTGGACATGGGGACATGAGAGCTGCGCTGGTGCAGAGCTATGCACCAGCCGAGTTCAGGGAATTTCCTGATGATTCTGGAAATTAGAAGCTGCTCTGCTTGCTGCTGCACGGACTGAAAAGGCCAAAGTGCTGTCGAAGACAGAAGCCTTTCTGAGACATTTCCCCAGTGCCGCAAAGGATGAGTTGCACAGCGCTGACCCTGCTCAGAAGCTGGCTTTGCCATTAGAAAGGAAAGGGGCATAGTTTCTCTGAACAGGGGCTCTGCTTTCCTGACACAAGAAACAGCCTTGCAGGCAGCGCAAGGGCTGCCAGAGCTTTTGGGAATCATTTAATTATTCATGCAAGTTGCAACTAGATGCAGACACAAGGAGGTATCTTGCTATAGTGAATAAAATGAAAATACAAAGATGTTTGTTCTCTCATCTCACAACAATACAGCAGGAGAATCACTTTCGTAACTCTGAAATCATAACAGAAACAAAGCTTTTACTCTAGTTCTTAGTAAGTCCAAGATATTAGGTTGATTATATTCCTTGGGGACACAGAAATATTTTCAAGGGTATCCAGCCACCTCAACAGACCCAGAAGTAATGATGTCTGGATTACAGTGTGGGTGGAGCTCCTCCAGAGTAGTATTTTGCAGGGGTTGCATCTGTAACCCTGCTAGGGAGGATGGAGAAATTGAGAGAAACTGACTGAAAAAGAAATCCAAAATATTGATTTTATATGAAAAGAGGCAGAGACCAGGGAACTAATTACCAGCTTCTGTGACTTTCAGAGAAGCAGGGGACAACACCTTTCACATCCCACATCACATGTGTTTTTACACAGAGAAATAACTTGCCCTTTTCCTGGAATACTGATTCATGGTGAACTGGCTCTCCTAAGCTGGCAGCATCTCAAAATTTACACGATGATTTAAGAACAGATAGTATTAGATTTGCCATTCTTTTTCTCAAAGATTTGCTAAAATGAACTCCCAGTTCTGTTTGGCACTGAACAACAACAGCACCTCTGCTTCAGAAAAGCTGCACAGCATTTGCAGCCATCTGCCAAAGGATGCTCTGAGTGAAGGTGGCATGGTGAGTGACAGCATCTTGCTATTACTCAACGTGTCCTGTACAGCAGTGGCATCTTGCACGGGGTTCCGCAATTTGGGGAGGATCTAAGAGCAGGCTCTCAAGGGTCAAAGGAGGTGTGCTGGAACAAGGATCTTGTAGAGGTATCTTGTACTAGTGGGCTCTAAGAACCAAGCCCAGGCATGCCCTGTAGGGGCATGAAATCACCCTAACTTACACAGTAATGCAAACTGAGCACATGGAAGTGAAAGGGCTGTATAAACCACAGAAATAATAAACTATACCATTCTGTTTAACTTCAGTTATGTGAGTGTATCATGTGAAGATTCAGAGATGAAACTTCCTATCCCAACAGCCATAGGAAAAGCAAACCAATAAGACTGCAAGACAACTCTAACATTACCTAAAACTGCCAAATCTTACCTCATTTCAATGTCCCACAAAGCTGCATCATCACTTATCCAGGGGTTAGAAGGCTCAGCAGGAGTGATAAAAGGGTCATACTCCACATACTGCTCTGTGTACGCTATTAAACTGACATATGAAAAAAAGTAAAAAAGAAGAAGATAAAGACAATGCCTGAATACTCAGTCATGTATCAGAGATATAGGTTTTCTCTCTGCTCCTCCCTTCCCCCCTTGTTGGAGGGCTTTTTTTCCATGTTTGGATCAGAGTGGTTCTTAGTACTCGCACACAACAGCCCCTTTTTCCTGGAAGGGTGCATGCAAGGATTTCTCTGCAACACTCACCAGTTCACTCAAGGTTTCCTCAAGGTTGGTTCTGCGGAGATGCCTACAGACAGCCTGATGTGGCAGCAAGTGAACTGATATGATAGGACTTCCCACAGACAGCAACGTGACTCTGAAGCACATGTCCTCCACATTTGTTGCATGCTGCTATTCCCCCCTTCCCTTTTTTTTTTTTTTTTTTTTTTGCAAGGCCTTTTGTACTCACTGCTTTAAGCATTGCAAGTAACCCATCAAAATACTGTCATGCACTGTAGCTAAGAACACAATTAAGTCATTGTAGGATCACAGTCCTAAGCATCAGATCTTCAGCATATAGGAAATTTTGTTTTGCCAGTGTATCAGTTAGCACAGTGACAATGCAATGTACTCAGTGTAGTTAGTTTATAATCATTAATGTAAAATTAAGTAAACTATACAGGTATTGAATAAGCACTTGGCTTTTATGCTGGTCTGCTTCAAGCCTAGAAAAAGCACACAGCCTCAAATCCTAAGAGCTGCCTGTGAAAAGGCCCATGTCTGCTTGCATTCCATTGGGCATTCCATTGGGGTTGGGACTAGGTGGCAATTTTATGAAAGGTAGGCAGTGAAAATATCAAAAGAAATTTGTCCCAGTCTATACTCGAAATACTCCAGGGCACTTTTTCCTTTTTCTGCCTCAGTCTGCCAACTAATTAAATAAGTTAATTGAGTCTCACCATACTGAAAACTAATCTATTTTCACTGTGATTGTCCATGCTAAGTGTTACCTTTGGGTCTTCCACACCTTCAAAAGACAGGAGAAGGAAAATACCCCGTGAAACCATGGGTCACAAAAGGCAGAAACTTTCCCTGACCTGCCCTACAATAATTACTTCTTTTTGTTTGTCCTAGCTCTTATCATGAGGCATTAAAATCATACACTTTTGTAACCACAGCAGGTTCCCACTGCCCCTCAGGGCACTCAGGGCTGTCTCATCTCATTTCATTAATTACATTTCACGACTGCTGTGGGTCAAGGGTTGGAGGAGGGAGCAGCGTCCAATTTCAGAGAGCAGCAATCCCAGAGACATCAATGAGAGAGAGGGGTGGTTAAAAAAATAAAACATAAAAAGCCAACAAAAACCAACACAGAGGATAAATCAGGAGGTATATGCTGTGAAACTTGAATTGCTTGTAACAAAATAATAAGGTGGCATCAGAGGGGAAAAAGTAGATGAAATAAGGGTCGATTTGCTAAACGCATGTTGCTGATTCAGTATAATGACAGGAGCTGAATTATGGCCTCATTGTCTAAACAAGGCTACAGGCAGTGGGAATCCTAAGGGAAAGTGTTTCTGCCAAAAGGTAAACCTGGGCTTTTGACTTTTCAGGTGATGCTGTGTCATTCTGGCAGAAGAGGTGATGGCTAAGAGTTCATGGAAGGGGGCAGAGCTTGCACTGAGAATCTGTCTACCTCACTATCAGGTGGCCCTGCTGAGTCTTCACAGCAACTTCAGGTGGTTGAGAGGATAACACAGGTTTGTGACACATTCTCATTTAGGGAACCAAGATTACTTTTGATAGGAAGGTGTTTGGGCTTTCCTCAGCCATTTCCGTAATGTCACATGTACTGGGATTGCATCAGCACTTCAGTACAGTAGGTATAATTTATTCACAGTTTTACTAGAGAGCTGTCAAATGTCCTTGCCACATCCTAAAACCAACAGTGTTCATGTCCCAAGAGAGGAAAAAGGATTTGGAAGTAGAAAAACTGTTCCCTGTGTTCCTGGAGCAGCTGAGGGATGCCTCAGTCTTAAAAGCAGAGCCCAACCTGAGAAGTGCCTTGCTACTACTAACAGCACCTCCTTACTCAGCACATCTGCTCTTGGATCACACATCCAGTGTTTCACACACAGTCTTCAGGCAACATAGGCTTCATTTCAGGCAACAGGTCAACTTAGGCCACACAAACTCATTCTCTCTCACCCACCCCTATCACTGCTGAGCCCCTCCAGGGCCTTCCTTGCCACCCCTTGTGCCAAGCCCCACCACAGCCTGGGGCTCTCCAGCAGCACTGTCATCCACAGTCCCTCCAGACCAAGAAAATTGTTTTTTGTCCAGTTCTACTGAAAACTAATAGATTTTTCTTCTGGCATTGACAATGACATATTTATCATGGCAGTATAACTTGAACAACAGGTGTGCTGTGTGGACAGGACCTGATGTTCACAGTCAGTGAGTTTTATTGAGACCATCTTATTGAATAAATACCAACCCAGAAAAAACTCAAGCAAAACACATCTGCTTGTCTGTAAATTACCAGCCTGGAAATTATTACTGTCACAGTATATTAAGGTCACCGTAAGTAAATTCAGTATATAATGAGAATTTTTGGTAAAACACAAAATTATCAGAACAGAACCAGAAAGCCCAAAACATAAATGTGAATGTGCTAATTTCAAAGGTGTAAAATAGTGTGTGAAGGATTTCAGAAAGACTCTGAATATTTTCTTTTTAACTGGATAAACTTTAATTTAAATTGATAAACATTATGAGCCAGTAGGAACTTTCTGTTGAGCTCCTGCCATTTAATTTGCCTAGTTTAGTGTACACACGCTAATTACAGGAGCAAGTACTGCAAAGCACAAAATTTCATAGGGAAATCTCTTTTTAATTTGTTTAAGTAAAAATTCCTGTTATTTCTCCAGAAAGAGCCATCCCTTGTCATGCCCATCATGTTCAAGACAGCTTTGCTCTGAAAGTGATGTCACAGAAAAGCATGCTGATCCGTACATTTGTCACAGCAATTCCACTGAAAACGTGCGTAGCTTACAAGTATCTGAGTAAAGGAGCTGTCACTCTCAGGAAGCTAAATTTGAGCTTGTTCTTTACTTGTTCATACTTTCCTACATGGACTAAATTTTCTGCAGTGAAACTGTGCCTTGATTTGCCTCTATGAGAAATCCACCTCTTTATAACATTGCCTTGAGTAGTCCAGATACAAACCTAGTACTTTCCATAGGGTTTCACATGCATAACTGAGGGCAGAAACTGGCCATACAACCCCAGCACAAATGAATCCCAGCATGAACGCAAACATCACATGCAACAAGATGCAAACACAGTGCCCTCCACAGAGATTTGTCAGTCTAACAGGAGAGGAGCACTCAGAGTTCATCCAGAAAGTAAAAATTGAATGCTTTTCAACTGAAAGAAGAATGACTTTTCTTTAAGTAAACACTAGACTTTAGTGATGTAGGAAATGAATGCCCTGCAATGGTTCTTTCCATTGTGATCACATTTCTCTTGCTTTTACAGTACAACATCCTCCTTTTTCACTCACTTTTTCTTAGTGGCAGAAGGGCAAATATCAAATGTCAGTGGTCAGCAGACAAGCAGCATGTCTGGACGAGGAGGGAAAAGAATTCACTGCTCGGAAATGGAACGAGCCTTTGTGCATCCCTGCCTACTTGCTATTTCTAGAAATGCTAAATTTGAGATGAAGAAGTAATGAAAAATCACATACTTGGGGACACTCACCTTTCTGCTACTTTGGACATCTTTAAACAATGCCTGTCTATCTGCAGGTTCAGAAAAGTTATCTGAGGAGAGAGATGACAAGGGCATTAACAATCCAGGAGCTCCACAGCATGCATTGATCACATCCCAACACACTATTGATTTCTCATTCCAAACAGCTTGAAAGTAACTCAGAAAGAAATGGGACCCTCCCCCAGGTAATAGAAGCAGCTTACTAGCTGCTTCCATCAGGAGTCTCCATTTCATGTAGCAAAGTCCCAGGGGGAGCTTCAGAAGAAATAATTAAAAGTAGGAAAGACATATTTGGAGCTGAGGCTCCTAGACAACTCAGAGTGCAATGTGATCCTTATTTTATAACACACACTTTCATTTCTCTAACCAAGAAAATAAAGGTTTCAAAGTACATTTGTACTGTGCTATAAAGTAGTTCTTCACATACTCTGCAGTCCATATTGCCTATGATGGAAAAAGCTCAAGAGATGTAGTGTTCAGTCTTAGTTCAGAAGATCAGTCTAAAACTAGCTGCCTAAGAAACATGTTTAATGCCTTCTTTACTAAAAAGCTGACCCAGCAGTTCCTGCCCATACTTCAGCGAGAGCTGTTTCTTGCAGGAGAGCAATTTTGAGCCAGAGCTCCCCATGGAGGGGCAAGAACCCATGATTAAGACCTTTCCTCAGGTCAATTCCTCAGAGCCATTCCTCAGAGCAATTCTACAAATAACTTTTTTCCAGTTCCCCAAAAGCACCATGCCTGTGTTCTGGCTGTGCCAGCTTCTCTAGCCTTTGTCAGTGCCCACTTTTCAGGCATCCTCGGTGGATGGAATTAATCTGCCTACTAGCCCACAGAGAAAGTAATCAGAAGGTTAGTGTTGCCCATAACTGCGCTGCTCAGTTAATACACATCTTTAAATACTTACTGCTTGACATAAAGGAAGTGAGGATCAAGCATAGTTAAACCAATGGTGGTTTCTGCTGATATCTCTACAATGTTAAATGTTCTTTTTTTTTTATTTAAGCAGAAAACAACTGCCTGACTGTTCCAGATGCACCCAGCTCTCAGGACAACTGAACTGCTGCACAGATATCCACTTACTTGTTTCCGGAAATCCTCTTTTGTAGTTTTGCGTATGGGTTGGGAGGGCACATGAACAGGGCTTTGGGGCTGAGATTCCTCTGTAACCCCATACACTGACTGCAAGGAACCAGCAAACAAACAGAATAGATGAGAGCTTTTTCTCTGTTATGCAATGAGAAGTGCAGTATGCAAAACAGTAAGGTAATAAGCCAACAATTTCCTACATTTTTTTTCCCCACACAGGTAAACAATCATTCAGCCGGGAGCAAAACTGACAGATCTGACTGTGCTGCAGATGCCTGCATTTGGGATGTCTGTAGGCACGCCAGCGGTGTGCTCAGAGCTTCCTGCACAGCTTGCTTTCCAGCAAAACACTCTCACCTGAGACCTTCCCCTGTTGCACATGAGGTGTCCACTCTGTGCTGCTGCAGTCTATAGGGCTGCTTCACAGGACTTACTGAAAAAGGAGCTCATCTTAAATACTAAAATACAGCTGATCATTTTTAGGAGCTCTGAGGGCTGTGTCTCTTGTATTTGCAAGAGGAATGCTGTGAATGATTGTTGTGGCGAAGTAAGCGCAGAAAAAATGTACTAGAATCCAACCCTTTTCTTTCATTTTCTTCCACTCACTTGAATTTCTTGTCATAAAACTACATATCAAAGAAAGAGCTTAACCAGGTGTCAGTCGCTCAAGTTCACGTGAACCTAAAGATTGACTTGTAGCCATTTGTTTTCAGGACAGAGACTTACACTGAAAGTAATATCAACTGTCCTGTCATTTAATATTTTTGCTTTTCACTTTATGTTCAAAAGAGACAGGTGAATATCTCTGCTGAAATTTAACTACCAATGGAATTTAGCAGTCTAATTTCACCTCTAAAACTGATAAAAACACATAAGAGTAAGAACTTGCTGGAAGTCAAGAGAATTCAAGCTGCAAATGATCAAGCCTTTGAGATTATTAAGGCACATAAAGCACTCTGAAAAACCTGTGTCCAAATAACTTCTGAAAAGTGTGACCCAAGTGTTTTTGCCAACTGATTTTATTTTTATGGGAATGTAGAGACAGTAGACATCTGTTGCTAAAACTGCAATAGTAAATTCACCAATTAAATCAAAACAGAACTGACATTTGCCAAACCCGTCTTTTGATTTCTATTGGGAAAGTCTGATATACTCTAGGTGTCAAGAATGACTGACGTTAAAAAAAATGAAAGAAAACCAGAAACTCACGCTGACCTTTTTCACCTTCTGTGGGTTTTTCATACGACGACACTTTCTAATGTCCATTTCTGTGGTGTTCACACAGCCTGGCTGAAAAGAGACAGTTAAAGGAGATGGGTATCACATTAGTGTCTTCTGCTTACAGTCTGCATGCTTCCTCACCTACCTAAAATAGAGTTTAGATCTTGTCCAAAATTCTTTCCTTATGTTTGCACTCATAGATTGTGCTTTCTAAACAAGAGAGTGCACATACCCAAAGTTGGCATCTCAGCATCAAATCCGTTTACTTCTAACTTCAGCACAAAGCAGAAATGCCACAGCTAAGAGGAGAGCTTTTTCTAGGAAGTCTGTGACAAACTGCTTTTCTTTCACCCACACAAAAAAAAGATCTTCAATACTTGATATTTATAATATATTTCTGAGTCAACAGTTCCAAGCATGCACAAACCAATAATGTCTGAGATACTCTTGTAGAAGCCTGTTCTAAATTGTGAGGAAAATCCATACAGTGACCTTAAAGACAATATCACTGTGCAATTCACGGCACAGTGTTAAATGAATTAAAACTGATCATTTAAGAAAGTCTTTACCACAGGCCTGTGCACATCCCAGAATGCTCTCTCCTGGCTGTCCAAAATTTTCCTTTCTGTTTTGTCCTTTTTCCTGTCAATTCTGAAAAAAAACCAAAACAAAACAAAAAAACAAACTTGTGTGCATAAACACACAAGTTACCACACAACTATTTTTTCCTTGTTCCATTTTCTAGCTAGAGTTTTAACTCAGTGACAAAAATGTTCAGAAATCTCTCTCTCTCTATTTTTTTTTGGGTATAGAAACGTTACATTCTGACTTCCAAGTCCATACATCATGAGCAAAACATCATGGATTTTTACTGCAATGTGTGTCAAGAGGACTTTTCCTATTAAGATGGAAAATTTATCTTAACATATGTTTGTTTGTTTGTTTTCCACCTGGTGAGAAAAGCTTCCTTTCCTGATGCTCTCTTCCCAGACCATTTAGCTTTGGCTCCGTCAGCATCATCTGGCCTATATCTCTGGGCATCTCTCTCCTGCAGGCTGAAGGGCCACCTCAGAAGGTCCTGCTGCACCCAGAGACCTCACTGCTATGATCACAGACTCCTATGAGGCAGCTGCCCGAGGCAGCTGCCCATGGCCCCTGAGCAGTGACAGCACAGGCAACACTTGTGGTCGCTGTGCCTGGAGATTCCAACAGAGCGGCTCCATCTGCCCTGGTGCTGGCAGTGTGGGGTGACAGCGTGAGTGACAGGGCCCAGCTCACTGACAGTGTTGTGCAAGCCAGCACTCATCTGGAGATACGTGATGGGGTTAGCATGGGTGTAAGTCACTAATTTCAGCCATCATGTAGCCAGTAAATTGATTCACTCAAAGCATACACATCACAGAGCACTGGAGGTTGTTCAAAGCAGCTGTACCTGTACCTCTCAGCAGCATCTAGCAATTCATGTCTGATGCTCAGCTCTACACGTGAGCACAGCACAGTCACCATCAGCTTGTAGGACCTGCCTGCATAAAGACAGATGACACCCAGAGAGGAGGAACCCTGCGTAAACCCAGATGACACCCTTGCCTCCAGACCAGGCTTGAGAGCCTGACAGCATCCCCGTGCTGACTTCTTGCACTGCTGCCACCTAGGATAATGACAGCAGTGAGAGAAAGCACAAGCAAGCTACAGCTTCTGACAATCAGGTTCTCACCTCTCTTGTCTTTCTTTAGGAGAGGCAGTGATTCTCAGCTGAGTCTGTGCTAGAAGTGTACCAAGGAAATTGGGGACTGAGGCTGACGCATCTGAACACCCCTTCCCTCCCCACAAAATCCTGGAGTCCAGCGCATTTTGGAGCTGGCTGAGATAAAAGAAACCAGCTCAGCATGAGCAGCCACCAGACACCACTTCACTGTACCAAGCTGAGAAGCAAACACAGAATGCAAAACCAGGAGAAATGCTTTTTAGATGTTTTGCTTTGTTCTCTGTTTTAGTTAACACACCGCCAAGCACTGTATTGTGAATTTTAGTCCATTTTTTCTCCATGAAAAGATGAGTATGCAGTGCTGACCCTGTAAAAAATCTGAAATTAAAATTTCTTTCTTAGGAAATAATTTATGCTGTAAATGGAATGCAGAATTTTGTTTTGACTGAGATTTTTTCCCTTTTGGCAACAAACCTTTAAGTAAATTAAAGTACAACTGCTAGTGTAACTTCCAATTTTTTCTTCTAAGCAGAACACTGGTATTCTCTTCAGAAAAAAAATCCCTTAATTGCCTTGTTATTTTGAGGATAATTACCACATACTTAAATAGTGCATAATTACAATTAATCAAAATTCCAACGAGTTAATCAAAGATAGAGACCAATGCCTCAGCCACCCCCTCAAGTAAAAGTGTCCCTTAACTTTTTAGCATCTGATGCTAAAAGTGCACATTCTTTCCATTAATACAGCCCGTTAGTACCCTGTATTCTTATACACCACCTTCATCAGCCTTCCAGTTTTACAGGAGATGATTACGTGCACAAAATGGGCACACGGGCTGTTAGGTACACTAGTCTACAAACCCTGGACAACGCTCATTTTGCAGCAATAATAACAACATGCTAAAAACATCAAACTGTTTTTGGAAAGATGTGAACAAGAATGAGCATTTCAACTGTGAGTAGAAGACGGGGAAAAAAAAAAAAAAACAACAGTATTTAGTTGGAGTAAGTTTCATATAAGTGGTACCCAATCCTCCACAATGTTAATCCAGCATAAACTGGAGTGCAGAAAGTAGAGGTACAGCTGACTGGGGATTGCTATAAATGAGAAAAACACAGTCTGTTGTAAATAGCACCTTTATAAGCACTTCTAAACAACAGTATTTTAAAAATGCTTTACAAGCATCGAGTTATAGAGACCGATATCAAAATTTTGTTCTTTCCATTTATGGGAAATAAAAATACTATCCAACAGTAGAAGCAGAATGTGCAAGTGAATCGCCCAATCTTGCATGGAAAATTCAGGCTCAGGAACTCCTGATGGGCATTTCTACACAGAGACATTTAAACACGTCTTTCAGATTCTGGCACAAACCTTAGCAACTGGCTCTCTATTGTTTCCAGTCTGCTGATGATTTACCAGTTCCATCTGAGCTTAGCTGCAGTGAAGACTTTAAGAGAGAAACTCTAGGAGTCCCCCTCACTGTGCAGCCCTAGATACTGGGGCAGTTCACTGCTCCAGAATTACTCACTTCACTTGGGCCTCAGCTTGCATGAAGATGAATTCCCATTTCCTTGCAAATGCTCTCTGAAGTCTTGCTAAGTTTTCCTGACAAAAGATGAAAATAATTAAGAACAATTAATTCTAGTAATTACAACAATTGCTTGAGAGCATTTAGTACGTTGGGAGTTAATTTTATTTCCCCTTCTTTTTTTTTTTTTTTTTTTTTTCTAAGCTGGAGAACTCAAGACATGGAAATCAGTGCTGGTTTCAGGTGATTTATACCACAGGCAAAGCAAGGTCACGACACATCTTTTCAGGCTGCAGCCAAGAGGACCCTGTCAGGAGAAGTAATAGAGTGTGATGAAGACAGCCCGAGATCTCTTAGTAAAATGGTGATGGTCTTGTTCCCAAAAGATAATACTGAGAAGCTCTGCAAAGCTGACAATTTCCATTTCTGATAGCAGATGGCTGCCACCTGCATGATTCCCTCTCTTTGCTACTTCCTTTTCCTCCCCACACTGGTTCCTTTTGCTAAGGTGTAAAGCCTGAGCATCCCCTGCTCTGTTCAGCCCTGAGAGCACTGCACAGCTGCACCGCACTCAAGTCTGGGAATTGCCAGAATGATTCACAAAAGGAAATAGCTTGTTTGTCTGAACAATGAAAATAGCTCACTGAGAGACCAGATCCAGATGCAGCCTTTTTCCTGCATCTGAAGAATTCTAGTTCAGGTCCATTGCAGAGAGCATCAGGATCTGAACATTTGGAGATGGGTGTAAGTTCCTCACAGACCGAGGTCAAGCTCACTGACACGGCCAGAATCTGAGGCTCAAAAAGCACCTTCTATGATTCTATGAAGTCACATCCACAACCACTTGAAGACTAGTGGTCTATGAGACCACTAACCTGACCCATTACAGCTGGTTCAAGTGTTACAAATTTTCTTTGAAAATGAACAATATTAGTTCTACTGTTGTTCTTTTTACATTGATTCCATTTAAGAAAATGCTTAAGTGCATGCATTTCAGTGCTAGAAGTCTCCCTACTTTTTACTTCAAGCTCTTGTATAACACAAGACAAAGCTTGGCTCAGTTACCACCAAGTCTACTTAAGAATTTCAGTATTCTACATGGAGGAAAACAGTTAAGCAAATGATTTACAGCTGTGCCAAGCTGTGATGATTTCCTTTACTATGAACCACTTGTAATATCTGCAAAAAGAATTTTTTTGTGGCTTTGATTTATTTTTTATTTTAAATTATGTTCATATGTGCCCTCTGGAGTAAATATGATGAAGCCAATTAAATATCACCAATTGAAACATTCTTTGAATCATGCTTATGTTTGTTCAGTTATAAATTAAAGTTAAATCCACTCATGCAAGCTCAATCATACAATGAAGAGCTCTGCTTTACCAGCAGAAATTGGGAGTTGCTTGTGAATGATGCAAGCAGAACCTCAAATGAAATGTCCCCTGTGATGCTTTGTAGAGATTCTCTTTGGAAACTCCAAGGCAGTGCTGGTGCCTGCAGAGAAATGTCCTCATGCTACATCTACAAAAGTTGGTACTGAATGTACAGGACTCCTTCCCACTCCCCTAAACCTGTTTCTCTCACGTGTGCTCAACTTACACCTCCAGTGCTGGGTCTGCTTCAGCTCTCATAATGACTAGGAAAAGTCAGTGCCATTCTTACCTGATTGTCTTTAATTAAGGGAGCAAAGTATGAATGAAGAAGCGACCTCTAATCGTGCAACGCAATATTCACAAGAAGAATGAGAGACTGCCAAGATCTAATTATTTGCCATCATTGGCGTGTTGCTACTCTCAGTAGACAACTATGTGCAAAATTACTTAGCCATAACCTCATGGCATGTGTGGGAGTGTGTGCTGCAGAACCGTCTTTTGTTGTTTTATCATAGATATTTAGAGTACTTACAGTTAATTGGTAGGCTGTGACCAATTTTAATGGTTTTAATAATGAAACAAAAAGTATGCAGAAGTGAAAATTCAGTAAAATGTTGTATAAATGCATATGGATTATTATATTCCTTCCTTTATGTCTGTACTTCACAATTAGAACTTGTGGGACAAGGGTGGATTAAACAAGTGGCAATTTTTGTATGCCCTCTGCTGAAAGAACCAAATGGTGTATATGCATATCTATGTGTACAAAAGACACATAGATATATAGTAGAAGGAAATATAGTAGAAGGAAAAGAAGAAGGAGAAAATGTGTTCTAGGAAAAAAAGAATAGAAAACCCTATAATATACACAATATAGATGTGTTCAATAATAAACATGAACACACAAGTCCACTAGAGCCATTTTTGTGAAAAACACTTCACTGAAAAAATCCACATTGGACATTCAACAATTATGCTGCTGAACCAGAAGACAGACAGAAAGCAAAGTTCAGCTCGTCAGACTGATATACACTGCTAGCATTCAAAGAAACTCATTTCAACACTGACATTCCTGCCTCCATCCTCCCCTCCATACTGACCCAAACTCTGCACTCTCAGAAGCTGAGTTTGGTGATATTTTTTATTAATAATAATTTCATAAGAGAAAACACTCCCTGAATAAGTGTGATAGCATACTGAATACACAGTCCAAGCTTCATAACTGAAAACTTTCCTTTACAGTATGTAACTATATTGTAAGTATAGTATGTAACTACATGCCATGGGTCATCATCCATGATTTCTGCAGGTTCATATCGGCTATATAAACCAGGAAGTGTTAACTGGAAAGAGGAAGCCAATGTAAACTTTTATGTGATTTGCCTCTTGGTGCTGATGCTTTAACTGGAGAGGCTGCAGAGCTGGGGACATTCCTCATTCGTGAGCCTGATGTTTTTTCCAGATCAACCTTCAACAAATTCTGACAGCTAAAAAAAGACACACAGTAAAGGCTGACCCCAAGGCATTAAATGGCAGCATTCAGCTGGCAAACAAAGCCTTCCCCTATGCCCCCACACACTAAACTTTAGCAGGAGTGTACCTACGGCTTCATAATCGGCCAGCTCCAGCCTAGCTTTGTTCTGCATGGTCCGTTTGCAAAGATAGATGGCTAAAGGGAGAAACAGAACAGAAAACAATTACAGACAGATTATTAGTACAAGATCTTGAAAAAAACACAAACCTCCACAATCTTCTCATCTGAAGGCAACATAAGCCAAGGAATGAAAGGGCTGAATACCCAGCTGACATCATGTGCTAGCAATCAGAGAGGCCTTAAACATCTGGGACATCTCATTTAAAAGTGCTGAGAGTTGATGCCATCTTGGTCCTAACAAGATGTCTGAGAAAGACACAATTACTTCTGGTGCTGGTAAAAGATTTAGCATTAGCAACCTGTTCCCCTCAGCACTTTGGAAAAAATTCCTTCAAAAGCGAGCAGCCTTGTATATCTCTGCATCTCCTTTTCTCTTAAAGAATAATTAAGAAAAAAATAAATCAAGATATTGAAATGATAAAATATTTTAGAAATACAGGCTGGATCATAGAAGTATAACTTGAGCAAGTTTTCATTTGCTCCATCCACTTATTTTGTACATTTCAAACAACTGAGAAAAACTCTCACCCATTTCACCATACACAAACACTGCAGAAATTGGTGCAAGCTGGGATTCAGAGGGTACCTAACCAGTTCCAGGCTACCTTCTGGGATTGGCTCAGCACATACCCTCTGGGATTGGACTGTCAGCACAGCCCATTTCCGCTGAAGGCTGAAACAAAATATGCACACCCGGGGTATACAGTCAGACGTGATGCATAAAAAAGATCCAATTCTCTCATTTTGTGATGAAATCCGGGAGTGAATTGCATAGATTTCCCTGCCTTTTGCCTTCTTTTTGTACTGCAGGGCCAGGTAAAGATTAGCCAACAGTGCACCAAACTGGCATGGGGCAGAAGGCAAAGCATCCTCTATAGAAAATAACATTTTTCAGAAATGTTTGGGTTTTCTTTGAAAACCATGGGATTTTGATTTGCACGTAAATATGATTTTCTGGCACTTCCATGACTGTTTTTCATTGGGAACCTCATCATCTATGTAAAATATGACAAAAAACAGTGATATTTGTGTTATTTTCCTCAATGCCATTCCTGTAATTTTAACATCCTTATAACAAGCCAACATTCTGCATGATAACCAGAGCTGATTGGGTCAAATATATTTATTTCTATACTTCTCAAAAGCAGCTTTACCTGGAAGACGAATAATAATACCAAATAAACTGAGAGTCTTGCAGTACTTCTCCACACAAGGCAGTGACCTGCCATTAGCAAGTTCATTACTGTCCTGTGAGCAGTTCTGTGCAAATAACAAAAGTATGAAGAGCTGCTGGGATTTCAGTTTTATTTGGGTCTACTGCTAATTTGGGATTAACTCCTGGGAAGACTCCATCTGCACAGACCCCTGATATGCAGAGGCTGATTATAAGCATATGTTAGAGATTTCTGGGATAGATGAAAATCTGTCACTACAGGGTTCAGAGCTAATGCAGTCGCAGCTCATCCAGCTGTGGGTCGGCTCATGTGGGGCTTGATTTGAGGTGTACTGTTCCACCCAATGCCTTTGCTGCACAACAGCCAGACAGCGGAACCCAGTTATTGAACAAACACCATAGGCAGAAACACAACCTCCCTCTTCAGGCTGTTACTCTGATATTTACAAAAAATACATTTGGTATGGTTCAGACACATATATGGTGTCTGTTTGTAAAATCTGGAAGCCATTTTGCAAACAATGAACAGCATTTTGTCCTAAGCAGTCCCCTCACTGGGATAAACATATAAGTCTGCATTAGCTTCCCTGCAGTGGAGGACTGCAAATGAACTATCACACGACAGACAGCATCGCAAGTTACTTTCCCATCCTGTCAAACGACTCTCAGAATCCGGAATGATGAATAATTATTACTTGGGAAAGAAAAAAATGATTATTCAGGGAGGAGTTATAAACTGATCTTAGATTATGAGGTATTTCAAAAGAGGCATTTCCAGAAGCTCCTGCTTTATGGGCACACACATGGATTCACTTCCTGTTTGAGTGCCACACCAGGATGCATCAATTGATTTTATCATTCAGCTGTGAAAGAAGTGTAGTTCTGGAAGAGACAGCAATATTGCACGGAGACAGCTAAAGATAACAATACTGACATATTTTCTTTATGTATTATCACTGTCTGCAGGCATTCACACATCTAATACCCCATGTTACAGTTTATTAGCTCATAAAGCACACTCAGTTTTCTCTTTTTACCAGCTAGAGGCTGGTAATCTTAAATTAAAAAAAAAAAAGTGTGATGTCATGCACCACAGAAGCTTAGCTACGGGATGCCATCAGTTATATACTGATGTATTGATCAGCCAGACAAGTGCCCAAATGAGGTAACTTTTTATTGATCAACATATCAAATTCAGCTACAGATCAAAGCATGCTCTCCTACAAAAGCCATACTGATATTATTTAAGATTCCCACAGTGCAATATTCTGCTTGCCATAAATCCTGCTGAAACGAACAGAGCTACTGGAGAATGAAGGCAACAGTATGTGAAATCCTGGCCCTGCTGAACTTGTCAGCTGAAGGACAATTTCTTCCATCACAAACTTTCTGTACTAGCTTTCTGCAATGAAATAATTATGCTCTCACCATAATCTGTGTTTTCTGGCTCCCAGCAGTTTGAAGGCCAAAAGTATGGTGCCTAAGAAACAACATAAGCATTTTCATAATTTAAGAGATGAAAAGCAAATCAGATGCAGAAAAATTGTTAAATACAAAAAGAATTACACATCTACAACCCAGTCTCTATTCACAGGGGAAGGAAACAATGCTACAGTTCTCAGTAAAATTGACGATGCTTTTCCAGAAAGGTATCCTCTCTAACATTCCTCACTGCAGGTAGAAACATTGCAGTTCTGATTGAAGACATCTACCCTGATGGCATTTTAGACACTCCTTCCTTCTCATCTGAATACAGACTCCTTACTCTCTATCACCAGAACTTCCTCTTTCCCCAGGAATTCCCAGGCACCCAGATTTATTCACTTACTTATTTACATAGGACAATGAGAAAATCTTTGAGGCCTTTTATATACGCCACAGGCCAACTTGCCTTTTTTGGAGTGGCTTCCAGTTTGATTGATAGCCAACAAAACAATTCACTTCAAAATCAATCAGACGTAAGAGCTCAAAACTCAGCTGATTAAGGTCATTCTGAAAGCAGAAGTCCTGCTAAGCTTTCTGGTTTGGTTTTCTATCCAAGTCTGCATATTGCAGTTGCTATAATTAATTACAAGATATTACTACATCTGGTTGTATCTCAGTTTTGACATGAATGAAAAATAATGTCCTTGTGACCACACAAATTACAGAACACTGTTTTGCATTAGTGATGCAATTCCACAAAAATGCATAGGACATTTACACACATACAAAAACTATTCCCTGCACCACTGTACAGTGAGAAAACTCAGAGGGATCAAACAGCACTTGGTTCAATACACTGCACTGATATATATCTCCTGAACTTCACAAGATGATGAGCTACTCTTAAAGAGGGGACTGATGTCAAGGTAGAAAGTGTCAAGTAATGGAAAGTGGAGTAATGGAAAAGAAAAACGATCCTATCAGCTTATTTTTGCAGAAAAGGTCTGAGGAGAATTGTTGCAGGAAATGACAACAGGCAAACAGTAAACACAATTGCAGGAAAAGATAAGGGGAGAGAAAAAAAAGTCAATAAGCAGTCAAAACAATTTGATGATGTAGTTTACACGGGCTTAAAATAAGAAATTAAATGATACTCTGCTTTTGAAACCTGGACTGGATTATTTGAGAATTAAACTTCCTATGGTGTTACAAAAACACAACTAAACAGGCAATCAGCATTGCCCCAGCTTCTGCCAAGCCTTGTACAACGAGAATAGTAGGACTCAGTAAAAAGCAAGAGAACTGTCATGAAAAATAGCCTGAGTGAGCCAGGTAATCAGAAGGTGAGCAGAGATACGCTTAGGTCTGTGATCTCCCTGTTCATTTTTTGTTGTTGTTGTTGCTGTTGTTTTTTTCCCTGTTCCCTGTGCCATTGGTCTCGTGTGATAACAATACCACATTAAGAGTGGGACTGTGAGCATGAGCAGCAGCAGCAGCAGATGCAAAGATGAGAACATGCTTTTCAAATAAAAACTAAAAAAGAAAAAACAAATGGAAAGGGAAAAATGGTACGGTGAATAGAAGAGAGGTCACAGGAAAGATAAGGAAGCTGACAGAGATAAAATAACAGAAAAATACAAATTTAACCAGCAAGATTAAACAACAGGACAATAGTTTTGAACTTACAGCTTCTTTTAAAGTTACACGATCTGTCTAAAAGGAGTTATTGCAGCACTCACACCAGTTATCTAGGAGTTTGATAGCAGCAAGTTTTGAAAAGGACACTGAACTCAAGCACCGGATGCTTTAAAAACTGAACATATCTGGAGGCACAGAGACAATGAGGGATAGAAGTGTCCCAGCTTAAATAGCTGCCAAGGTTAGGCATTCTTTGTAACAGAGCCAAAGGCTGAAGCAAGCCCCCTCCTACACCAACCTGTAACCAGAAGCAGATTAGAAGTATGAACTTTCCACTGCGCCGGAGCTCAAATGTCTGATTCCAAAGTTTGCACTGGTCCACTTCGGACAGGAGAGTGGATACTCAATTTTGTGCTACCAGAGAACAGCAGAAAGGGACACACAAGCAAGGCAGAGGGCTCACCAACCTGAAAGCGATAGAACGTCCCATCATCTTTCAGGGTAAGGACATGGTCTGAGATTGGAAACACATAACCCTGTGCAGCAATAAGACTTCCCAAGTGTATTGCTTCCCCTGTTAAAGAGTAGAAAAAGAGAGAAAAAAGAAGAGATGTGTCAGGATGATACGCCCTGCACAACCCTCTGCTTTCAGCAGCAGGGCCATGGATGAGTCACAGCATGACCTCACATGCATAAGCCATGTTTCAATCACACTTCATCCATACACCTTTCAATGAAATCATGCAAAGCAGAAAGCAGCCTTAAAATATAGATGAAAGTCCCTAGATGCAGCCTTCGCCACTACAGCAGCTAGGGAGGGACATTTTATCGGGGCATGTAGCAACAGGACTAGGGGAAATGGCTTTAAACTGGAAAAGGATAGATTTTGACTAGATATCAGGAAGAAATTCTTTACTGTGAGGGTACTGAGACACTGGAACAGATTGCCCAGTGAAAACGTGCGTGTCTCCTCTCTGGAGGCTTTCAAGGCCAGGCTGGATGGGGCTTTGTGCAACCTGGTCTAGACGGAGGTGTCCCTGTTTCTAGCCGGGGGGTTGGAACACATGATCTTAAAGATCCCTTCCAACCCAAACCATTCTATGAGTTTATGATTTGCACATACTTTCAACAGATCTCAGCTGTCAAAAGCTGCATCTACTGTCTCAGACTTGCAAAATACACATTAGATTATCACATGTGCCCAGGCAGATAATAAATCCATTGTCTGCAGCTGAAATTCAGGTTTGGACTTGACTGGACTCACAAGAAGAAATGTGTGTAGAAAATTGCCCTGGGTGAGTCGATGTGGCCTCTACTCCTGTCCTACATAGTGACAGCAGAAGCAGACTGCAAAATGAAATGTTTTTTTTTTTTTTTTGTCTTTACAGGAAAGCAAAAGAAACTTCTGGGCCTGAACAAGGCCTTTTTATCCCCATAGCTCTCAACCATTTGAAAGGTGATTTTGATTTTGGTTTATCTGAAGTGTGAACTATTTGGACTGTGCCCAAACACCGATCACAGTTTATGGCTCATTATCCATTTACCTACCTGCCATGATAAATCACCATCTGATCCCATACTGGTGTCTGTATCATCCTTGGCCACCGTGTCCTGTCAGTTGTGGCTACCCTTCTCCACACCAGGGAGTCCTGTCACTACATTCGCCCACTTAGTCACATATCTACCAAATTTCTTTCTGAGTCTGGGAACAGCCTTAGAATACATCAGGCTTTCTTAGGTAGCAACAATTTCACAGACACGCTAGGACTCCTACAAAGTGCTTTCTGTGCACTGTAGTTGTAAGATATTAGATTTAATTATGTTGCTGATTCTTATCTGCTTTCCTTCTTCCCACCAAATATTTAAATCAACCTTGTTGTTCTACTCTTTACACTCTGCAGTGAAGTAGTACATATTCTGTTATGGCACACAAACAGTACAGCAGAAATGTCTGTTAATTCCCAGCCATGGTTCACTTTACCTTGATCCTCAATGCTGAGGTTCTTCATAAGCCACTGCACAATATCAGCACCTGCAAAATAAAATCAATAAATAAATGGGAAAAAAGAAGGCATTGAATACTGAGACCAAGAAGTTTTTGAGAGTCCTAGAGAAAGATAACATTGAGATGAGGTAAAAAAAGAACTTATATGCATTTATTATCCATTTTCCTTTTTATCTCTCCTGAGGTTTCAAATTGTTTTTGCTTTCTGTGCTGCACTCTAATTATATACTCATTGGTAGTTACTAACCCCAAATGCCAGAGGAGACTTCCTACACTCTAAGTCAACTGCTACTCTAATGGTTTCACGTAACTTCTTCTCTCCTGGTTGTGTTTCTCTCACTTCAGCACATAGAATATATCCTTGACGTGGTCCCCACCACATCCTTATCTCCAAATTGGAGGGGTGTGAATTTGAAGGGAGGACGACCCCTTAGATAAGAAATTGGTTGAAAGGGTGCAGACAGAGGGTGGTCATCAATGGCTCTATGTCCAGGTGGAGGCTGGTAAAGAACGGCATCCCCCATGGGTCTGTCTTGGGACTGGTGCTCTTTAACATCTTTATCAATTACATTGACGAAGCAATTGAGTGCACCCTCAGCAAGTTTGCTGATGACACCAAGCTGAACGGTGCGGTTGACACAGTGGAAGGAAGGGATGCCATTCAGAGGGACCTCAACAGACTTGAAAGGTGGGCCCAGGTGAACCTAATGAGGTTCAACATGGCAAAGTGCAAGGTTTTGCACTTTGGCCAGAGGAATCCCAGGCATTTATACAGACTGTCCTTGAGAGGGCAGTCTTTGAGAGTAGCCCTGCAGAGAAGAACCTGAGGGTCCTGATGGGTGAAAAACTTAACATGAGCCAGCAGTGTGCCCTTGCGGCTCAGAAAGCAAATGGTACCCTGGGTTCCATCAGAAGAAGGGTGGCCAGCAGGGACAGGGAGGAGATTGTCCCTCTCTACTCTGCCCTTGTGAGGCCCCATCTGGAGTACTGCGTCCAGGTCTGGAGCCCCCGTACAAGAAAAACAGAGAGCTGTTGGAGAGGGTCCAGAGAAGAGCCACAGAGATGAGGGGGCTGGAGCACCTTCACTACAAAGACAGGCTGAGGGAGCTGGGCTTGTTCAGCCTGGAGAAGAGAAGGCTGCAGGGTGACCTCATTGCAGCCTTTCAGTACCTAAAGGGAGCCCACAAACAGGAGGGGAATCAACTCTTTGAAGCGGTAGATAACTGCAGGACAAGGGGAAAAGGTTTTAAGTTCAGGAAGGGAAGATCTAGATTGAATGTCGGGGGGAAGTTCTTTACTATGAGAGTGGTGAGGTACTGGAACAGGCTGTCCAGAGAGGTCGTGGATGCCCCATCCCTGGAGGTGTTCAAGGCCAGGTTGTATGGGGCCCTGGGCAACTTGGCCTAATATTAAATGTAGAGGTTGGTGGCCCTGTATGTGGCAGGGAGATTCATGATCCTTGAAGTTTCCTTCCAATCCAGGCCATTCTGTGATTCTGTGATATAGGGAGTTTTGTTTCTGAAAGTACTATCCAGCAAGGAGAGGAAGGATCATTTATCGGCACCTGGCATCTTTAATGTCAGGACAATCATACAGAAACATGGAACTGAGTTATCAGCCAAACAGAGAGAGCTAAAAATTTAGTTTGTGTCAAAGACAAGCAGCAGCTTGTCTTTGTGCCTACTGATCCCTTCTTCGTCCCCTGGCACTCAGGAACTCAGTTGACCCACAGCCAGTCACACAACAGAACCCCAGTAAAACACATTTTGACTAATTTACAAATTTCAGAGTCCTAGCTGAGTACTGCTTTAGCTCATTTCTGCACACCCTGCATAAACTAAGCGTGCATATACAATAAATAGGAAAGAAACTGGCAATCTTTTCACTAAAATTACTGTACATGATTGAACATTAGAATGCATTGACTCTCACCCATAAAATGTGGCACTTTATTCTCTAGTGCAATAAGCCACATTTTTAGTGAGCTCTGATTTGTCCATGGACAACATTCTGTGCATTCAATACACAGAAGATTTGCTTGGGATTTTACTGGCAGACACAGTGCTAGCTGAAAAATACATAGGAAAATGTTTGGAGTTCATAACTGTTGTTTTGACATACTTGTTAATAAAACTTTCAACTTTATAAACATGGATGCTGCCTTCTGCAAAACAAAAATTGCCTAAAGGTACAACAAACACTTGGGGTTAGAAAATCATTTCAAGAAGACTGAAATCGAAGCCTTCTGTTTCGTTGGAAACAAAACATCACAATTTGCTGTCTTGGCTCAAGGTAAACCAGAATCATTCTTGGTTTGTTTTGTTGTTTTTGTTTGGTTGGTTGGTTTTTTTGTTTGTTTTTGTTTTTCTGTTCATATCCCAAACTAAAAAGTCCACTGGTTTCCCTGATTTTGGTCTCAGACTACAGGTCTGCAGTACTCTCTTAGTCATTTCATTCCCAAATGATGCGACAGCTCATATCTGAACATCTTTTAGAGTAGTTAATTCATTGTCTTGCTGAAGGGAGGTGAATTCCAATCAATCCCTTTCCAAATATACAGGATACTTAACACAAGATTAACTCTCAATAGAATGATCATATTCTACTTGAATTTATTCAATTTTAATCAAACTGCAATCAAGCATTTAAACAACGCTGAAAGCTGCTTCACCAATCTTTCTTGTCGCTGTTAAGATTAACAAATAAAGGTTTGACTCAGTCAGAACTACTGTGATCAGTCACTCCAGAATATAAGCAACATTAGAGATCAAGGATTTTAATTTGTCTCTTAAAAACATGAAGTCATTCCTGAATGTTGCCAAGAGCCTGGAAGATTTTATAGCTGTTCTCCAGTTGTCCTGAGGCAGACAGATTATCTTTCTGCTGAGTTTGCTGAACCATTATTTATCACCTGCCAAGACTGATTACTCACCCTCGGGACAATGACAAGTCTTTCCTTCCTCTGTTAATTACTGTCATCATTAATAGCCATGTCACTAATTAATATTCAATCATAATGAAAACTTCACTGCCATCTCCTACAACACCTCCAACTTTTAGGGTTAATCTCACATTGGCTTTGCTTTTCCTTGTGTCTGGTTCTATCCCTGCAACGTAGTTTTGCCTATCTATAAACTATTTATGTCCTTTCTCAAATAAGAAGTTAAATCTATACTTTTAAGGTGGTGGAGATACGACTGAATCCCTTACAAGATCCTCCACTTTCAGATCAAAACACAGATGCTTTATCTGTAAATTTTCATGAAAATTTCTTCTTAATCTTCCTGTAGATTAGGCCTGACTGAGTCTCCACATAATTCACCTTCCCAAAAAGATCTTCTTTGGCTAATTTTCACATTCCACATTTCATGAGTGCTTCCAGAGGACCTAACAGAAACCCTCAACCATGACACATTTCCACTAAACACTAACAGCACATTTGAGATCTTCTGAAAACAGATGGTTTTCACAATATAAAGTATTGCTGGATCTAGGTAGAGAAATGGTTTGCACATCCTCTGTGCTGTTTGCTAGGTATTCCGTATTTTCTCCAGATCTGTATGCTTAATTCAAGGGTAATCAACAGTCTGAGAACATCTATTTCCTACCCACCTGTTAGGAAATTTATTCCCATTGCTTTAGGCTTTTCTTTGAAGCTGAGTTAGATGAAGTTGCTTAACACCAAAAGAATAGTTATCACCTTATGCTCAAACAGATTCACAATGACCATTTTTTCCACCTACCTGGTTTTGAGACAGAGTAGCAGTTTTATATTTCCTGCTATTTTCTCCTTTTCTGTTCAGCCTCAGTGATCCCATAATAGTAGCTAGTGTTCTCAGAAGGCCATTGCCTGTCAACATGACAAACGACTGGCCAGCCATAGAAAAATAAATTAAAAAAAACTTCACATGGTGTGAGGCCATTGGCAAGATGCAGTTAATGAGGTGAGTCACCACCACTGTAATCGATACCTTTCCTACTCAACCTAAATTGTTCTAGCTTTTCCAGAAAATCCAGGGCTTACACAGAAAATGTAGACCCACTCATAATCAGATTTGCCCATCTTCTACAAACTATGTGAAATAGTAGAAGAACCCAGAATGATGAACCCTCCTCCAGCAGTTTCTAAAGATTTTTTGCTTGGAGTGGAGGCTGCTCCTCTGGGTAAGGAACTGTTATGGAATAATTTGTCATATATACACAACCTACAGTAACAGACATTTGATTTCTTGGTTATTTCCTCACTACTTTTTTCCAAAGCTAGTGGAACCCTAATGCTCTCTGAATATATTTTGATGTTTGTTTTTTTCAATTTTTTTTTTTTTTAAAAGAACATGAAAAAATGTGAAACGTGCAGATTCTCCCTATATAATATCTACACTCTCTATGACACATTAAATGAGCAAACAAACTGCATGCCTCTGGTTTGTCATCTACAAACTCAAGGTTTGGACAATATTTCCATGCAAGGCTAAAAAAAGTGTTCTTTCTGTCACTTCCTTTTTGAAAATAGATGAGCCCATTTTAACACCAATTTTTCCAAATGATTTGCTCCTGAACACAGATCAATCCTAAAATATTCCTAGCAAAAAATGTAAGACTGAAAAAGTTCACAAGCAGTCAAGTAGGCATAGAAGAATACCTGCCCAGGTACAAGAGCAGTCCCTCAAGTCCCTGCTTTCTATTGTGGTGTGTCACAGTTGTGGCAATCACACCAACAAATTGTGTGCTAATTTTTTAATTTTTTTCTCCCTCCAACAGCACAAAGTCCTTGTAAGTCTACAAACAGAAAGCTAATTAACTATCCACACTTTCATCACTGAGTTTGCAAAAATAAACAAAGGAGCATCACCCATGGTAAAGGACAAAACAGTTTCATATGAAATTTCTCAAGGTCTTTAGCACTCCTTGCTGCTAGTTTTATCACACAGAGCCCCCGATCACTGCCACAGTATCTTCATCTTTTACAATACCGGAATTTAAACAAATAATAAAAAAGAAAGAAATATCTGGTTCTTTTTGTAATGTTGTGTTAAAAATACTGGGGAAACACTTTATAGAAGCTGCCCATGATACACACACAACTATGTACTGATGTAAAAAAGCAACACTCAGCAGCTGACTCAGAAAATGTGGTAATAGCAGCTCTCTTCCATCAGCATGTGGTAATTGCACCACTCAGTGTCAGCAAGGAGCATCATCAAAGCTACAACAGCTTTGAGCTCCTACCAATAGCAATTTCCCTTTACACTATACTCACTTTAAATCTTGTTCATGAATTATTAACAGCCGTTAGCAGCAGGACTGTTACCTGCTTTTGACCGGAGCAGTTAAATTTTTTAAGGGCCTTTTATTTTTGTTCATCTCAGCTTTTGAGTGCCAGAACTTACAATTCATTTTTCTTGTAATAAAAAACTGAAAAATGTAATACTTGTGTGAAGCAAGAGCGTTGCTTGCTGCACAATGGCAAAGCAGCACACGAAAATAAGTTGCACAGGCTGATTAAACAGCAACAAGGACAGAAGATGTGCAAATTTAATGGGTTCAGAATCTGCAGATCCTCTGACTTTTCCTGACAAGTGTGGATCACTTATCATAGTGGTCAGGCTGATATGCTATTCCAACCAGCTCCTCATCTCTTCTCTGCCCTTTTACTGTTCTGTGCAGAAAGCTATACTCCATGCTTGTCTACTTACAACAATTACCAGTATTTCAGAAAGGAATCCCAGAATAGCATTCCAACCAATGTAGGTTTTTGTATGTTGTTTTTGAACTTTAGAAGCACGCCATACCTCTATTGCATGAGTGGCCATGGATGAATAAACAAAATGCTGTAAATCTGACCACAGACTTACCAAAATTGAACGATAATGATCAGCTCTGACGCTTGGCTCTTGCTTGTCCCTGTCACAAGGTCCTGAAGCAAAAATTAACAGCGAGCCTACTAATACCTTCTTTCACAAAAGGGAGCAGCAATTCAGGCTCTCGGCCGCAACACATGGGCTTGGCATTTAAGGACAAGAGGCAGAGAAAACCTTCCAGGGGAAAGCAATGCCACAAGCTCACCCTGCCGGACTGTGAGTTGAAAGGACTCTTCCTTCCCCCAGTGAGTCAAGTTAGCAAAGTACACATACTGTTGTCACTCGGACTTGCATGGGCTAACCCACCTGAGAATGCGGGCCAGTCAGGTCTCAGGGGTATCAGGGCCAGGCTGCTCCTGCCACAGCACTGCCCACCTGCAAAATGGGCCAGCTTTACCAGATGTGAATGTGAGCAGCACAAGTTACACCAGACTTTGAGCTTTTGAGCTTTCAGCACCCTTCTACCAACAGAGGGACACGGTCAGCTGAGAGCAGCGGATTCAAAGCAAGCACGCTCCAGCTGCATTAGTAAGGCCCTGCTTCTGAGCCTCGTAATGGACACACACATTAATCCTGGTGGAAGATGTCTGCCAGCATGGCTTAACCCACGTCTTCAAATGGAAAAAGTGCAGCACCAGCAAAAGGACTCCTTCCAGATGACCTGCACTGACATGAAGCACTCGGCCACACGCCAACACCAGCCTCATTTTTACCCTGTGTTGGAGCTGCAGCGCTGCAGCAGGGTAGGTCCAGGCCTCACACCTGGCAGCTCCAGCTCCTCACACTCGCTGGCACCCCGTTACCCCACGCAGTGCTTGAACCTCAGGAATGACTCTTTGCTGTACCCAGCACTCCTGACCCTGACTCGCTCACTGAGATGTGCACCCAGTCCTCCTGTAACATCCACAAAGATGGGTATGATGCCTTGAGAGCCATTATAAAGGTACACAAGAAGCAGAAAAACAGCATTCCTGGTCTCCCAGCAGCAATAGCGACGCATGTAATAGTACCAGAAGTTACCTCATTTTACAAATCGCTAAGAACTGTAGCTGCAACTTTATACCTGCATTTCATCACACGTTTACAGCTGCTTTTCAGGCTGCTCTGCCTTTACATTCCTGGAGCTACTGAAGGTGCCTGGCTTTGTGCCACACAGCAGTGCTCAGACACTGCTTCTCGCGCTGTCAAAACAGCTCAGCAACAGAACAGCCAGGGAAGCAACTCCAAGTGATGCTGGAACCAGGGCTTTTGAAGGTTCCCGTGTCAGATCTTGTTGGGGCTGCAATGTTTTTACTGTGACACAATTCACGTGCACAGTCTTTAAATCAAAGGCAATCCCTCCATCATTTCAATCATACATTAGCATTTTTAATAGCAAATTTTCCCCTGATGGAAAGGGGAAGATCAATAAAGCGTAGAGCTGGCCGGTGTATTTGAGCATGGAATTATCAGGTTTCTCCACACTGTGTCTTCACTCCCAACGTTTCAAACATTGTCAGATGAGGATCCTCCTTGCCCACACCAGCACTGTAACAGTTTCCCTACAGAGGTGCAAATGCCACTGACTCATGCAAGGCAGTACAGTGCACCTCAAGCTACAGCATGTTAACAGTTCTGTTACTATGTTTACCTGCTAGGAAATCTGACCTTGTTGCCCTTACATGAGATGCTCCCATGAATTTTGGCAGGGATCCTGTTGGCACAACTCAATGTTTCAGGCCATGACAAATATTTATTCCACAAAATCACACTCTTCTGTGTTAACTATGGCAACGTTACTGTCTCTCTTACAGGCAAGGACAATTAGCAGCATCAAATTTTCTAAGAAACCAGCTTTGTTCTGACACATTGCTACTCCTTTCCATGCCATTCTCCAGGACAAGCTGTGACAACATGCGGTGCTGTAGTAACAGCTTCATTCCCTGAAATTACCCAACATCAGTGGCTCTTTTCCCTTCAGGAGTTCAGTGTCCTGACACCAAACCAACGAGCTCTGTGCACCCCCCCTTTGCCTGCCAGGCCTTTCAGTACACAAAGCAGGGTGTGCCAGACAGCAGCTGTCCTCACAGCCCCTTTGCACTGGTGCTGCAGTTAGCTGGGACAGTTCTTCAGCAGGATTAAGGCTGCACGTAGCTTTTGGCCAATGGTAACTCCATATAAATTACGATCAATAGCAACTGCTGGCTGTTTCTTTAGAGCCATACTAAATGAAGAGGTTGTAATTTAGCATGGCTCCTGAAGCCTTGTGCTAAAGGTGTTTGCATTGGCACAGAACACCCGGCAGCTGGGACTGGCACCAGCTCCTTCCTGCACCTCAGATACAGGCATTTATCAGGGTAAATTTTAAATTTGTTTAAAACATATCAGCAAGCAACTGTCAGAATTCATACATAATTAACTTCCAAGTTCAAAATATGTAAACCATTTGTTCTTTCCTGTGCTTGATGGATTTCCTAGGAGTGCACATAGCAACAGAAGCAGTAAAATCAACATCCAGATTCTCTTAAACGCCTTCATACCACAACTGCCTTATCTGTTTGGTAAGTCCTCCAAGCTTACTTGATCAAATAACTGAAAATAAGCAGCATTTTTAAAAGCTGAAAGCTGTGTTAAACTACTATCATTTTGTTTAAACAACTGAAGCCAGTATCAAAGCTTTCTGTAGCTCAGAACAGTATCTGTCTGCATAATTTTCAAAAGGCATTTTCATTTCCATTCTAAGAATGAATCTACCTTGTAAGATATTTAACTATATTTCCTTTTTCTTTCCCTCTAAGAAGCTAAAGATCAGCATTTTATTTAACTTCTTTGCAGGTAAGTATGGCTTTGGACGTGGTATAGCTGCTTGGTTGCTTTGAGGCTCACGCCTTTCTGGAAGCTTCACAGGGGCTCTTAGCAAGCATGGCACAAAACATCCATACGACACCATAAGCCATCTTCTAGCAGCTTTAATCTCCAAATAAGTAAATGTCAACTCGTTTCTATGTAAAGCAAAAAATAAATAAATACATACAAAATTAAACCAGCAATGCTGTGTTCTGTGATAAGTTGGGAAGTGCTTTACTCATCAGAAGTTTTGAGAGAAGCTTCAAGGATCCTCAGATAAGATTTTCACGAGAGATTGGAGAAACTAGAACTATATAGATACTTTAACAACCAAGAAATACTGTAAATACGAACTCAAAAAAAAAAAATCAAACACGCTTCACCTGTGCTCACTGCTGTTCCTGCTGCCAGGAGTACGGAGCCCCGTGTTCAGGCTTCAATGCCGCCAGTGTGCCACCAGGGGGCGCTGTGCGCATACAGACGGAGCGGCTCCTCTGCCTGAACGTCGCTTCCAGGGTAAGGGGTTGGCAGCGAGGCCGTAGCGACAGCTGCCTTTCAGCGGGCCGTGCCGGGAAGGAAGCGCTGGGTTTGCAGACGTGAACACATCTGCTGGAAACCTATTCTAAAAGGTGATGGAACTGATGGAACACGGGTAGCATGGCAAGCCGAGTCAAATGAAAATAAGCTCCTCTTGGATGCGGAACGGAGCAACGTGCGCTGCCGGCAGGGGGCGGCGCTGCCCGCGGAGCCGTGGCTCACGGCCACAGTTTGAGACCGCACAGCGGTCGCCGCGCTCCGAGGGGTTCTCGGATCTCCGCCCAGGGCTGGAGCCGCTGACCCGAACGTCATCCCACAGCGGCCTGCCGGGCGCCGCGAGCAGGAGGAGAGACTTGTAACAGATGAGATGGCACCTGCACCGAAAGCACTGCACTTGCTTCTAGGATGGAATTGATTTTGAAGATAATGAAAGCCAGCAGGGAGAGGGGCAGGAAGAGCAGGCACCATCCTCTCCCTGTCTGGGTCAGACAGGGTCAAAAGGGGACAAGGTCTCTGCTGAAGTCACTTGCAGGGTCACAGAGAAGCAAGTAGAAAGGTCCCAACGAGTCACCCGTCACAACTGCAACCTGACAGCAAAATACAACAGGTTGCAAGTGAAAATAAGCATGGAAAGGCAGAGCGAGGAAAGGCTTTGCTTGTCTTGTGTTTACTTTTCACTGTCATCCCAAGAGCACCCATTTGTGAGGAAAGCAGTCCGCTGCGCGATGCTCCTGCTGCTGCGGGATGAGTCACCGCCATCGCACCAACAGCCCAGGCAAGGCGGCAGCAGAGCAGGCAGTGCTGCCATCACCGTGTTTATTCACTTCTGCTGCACCAGGAACAGCTACAGCATGGTGCTTGTCACCTCCCCACCGCCGCCAGGCCATGAGCCTGTCCCTGGAGTGAGGGTATGTACGTGCAGAAATATCTGTTAGTCTCAAGGGCCTTTTCCAAATGTACTTACTTCTATTTTATTGGGGAATAAAGGAAAATCTGCATTTTCGAGATCCACAGAAGCAAAATCAGATAGAAACCTGTGTGCAAGAGAAGGAATTGGGACTGAAGTGACAGAAATCTGTGGCTTTGTCTTGTTATTCCCACACAATCTCTCCTCAGGGGCACAGATCAGAGAGTACCTGGCTAGAGCAAGCATGGAGGTGATGCATGGAAGGTGTGGGACCAGACATCGTGCTGTGCAAAAGCACAGTAACTCAGTAACAGTTAATCATGAGACCTGATTAAGCACAGTAATACAGAATGCGTGCCTTAATGTTGTAAATACTATATGTATCTCAATATCAAATGTGTTGCTGAAGGCCACATAAAAATTATGTCTGATCAACTTTGATAGAGTGAAGGCCTCTCAAGCAGCCTTATATTTTCTATGAAAAAGTACTTTTCCCTTGCTGTAGTCAGCATTTGGGACTTTGTACCAAATGCACTGCAAGCAACACTGTCATGAGCTGCAGAAGCCAGTCCTGGCTGGTCAGCATTTATAGCTGCCATATCTCACAAGTCTAGCAGATTGTGTGTAACATAATGATTTATTCTGAAATAAACTTTTTATTCTGTTTGCACTCGGATTAGCAGTAGCTTACGCTGCACATGCACGGGTGAGTGCAGATAACAGTGGAAAGCACAGAGCTGAAGTCCCTTACTTAGGAAGCGTATAATTCACAGTCACACCCCTCCACCATTGATATTTCTTCCTCCCTTGCAGTCAGAAGAGTAAAAAAGTAAAGTGAAAGGAGTGAGAGGACATGCATGGAAAAACCAGTCACGAGGAATAACAGCTTAGGTGTTAAAAAAGTAAGTATACAAAAACTGAGTTACTTTTGCCAAACCCAAATGGTCCCAATACTACCGTGAATGTGAACATACCTTCCAGTGAAGCCTAGCAGAGTCCTGTGCATGTATCAGAATGGAGAGAGTGGCCTAAGTTTTAAGAACACATGAACTTAATTTTCTCTGCCTTCAGGATCAGCAACTTATGCAAAACTACCTTGAGGGATTCTGTGCCAACATGTGAGCCAATCATTATTCATGTGTCATTAGGGACAGTAATTCAACAAACCTGCTTGCTGAATGACAGTGCTGCATCTTCTGAATCATGCATCACATGGTTTTCTTGTGTAACAATTACTTCTTCCACAATAAGCTCCAAAGCTGGCAATACCTTCATTCCATTCTCAGCCACTACACTGAATGAGCTTCCACAAGAGATCCTTTCCTCTGCTTTACACAGGAACTTCATTAAAGTGGTGCCCCAAGCAGAAAGGATAAGCTAGCATCCTATCCCCCCAAACTACTTGCAGACATGCTACTTAAGGTATGTCTTCAAAGTTTTCTCAAAGCAAAGCCCTGAAAATGTAAGTCAGAAATATAAAAGATGTCAAAGTCCTTCTCTGCTACTCATTGTATCTGGACATTTTTCACCTAGTGCACTGGAGCTTGGCATCAGGCACATTTAAGCTTTAGTTTTGGAACGCAGCCATGCTTGACTTTGGAAAGACCATACGTGATAGTTGTGTGGGTCAGTTATGCTGAAAAAAATGTTGGGAGAAGTGATCAAAACAGGAGTTGATCATTGCTTCTGAAAGCCGTAAGAGTTACCTACCCATTCAAATTTGAAAACACAGAGAGGCACGTCACATACGTAGATACGATAAACAGAAATTAGGATAAACTGCAATACAGCACAACAAGCTATTGACCCAAGCATCTCACACACCGGTAACACTTCCCTTCAACATACTTTTCCATTATGAAATATGGCAAAGCCACAACCAGCATCTCAAGCTTTCCTCTCCTGTATCCCATAAAAACTTTTCTTCAAATTACACCTACAAAACTACAGGACGTGCACCCAGCCAAATGACTGTGTTTCTACCAGAGATGCTTTTGATACTGTTATTTTAATTCTCTTTATTATCTTACTACACAGAAGTAGAAATAGGTCAAAGCGTAAGAAGGAAAGGTCATACCTTCATAATAGAGTTACTCTTTTTTTTTCCCTTTTCTTTTTTGGAGTCTTTAACGTAGCAAAACTTGGCATCAGAAGTCTATTACACAGAGGAAGTCCACTTTCTGAAGATACACGGGAGTGGAAATGTAATGAACTTATTCCCTTGGCTCTTGTACAGGTGGAAGCCGCAGTAGGTTCCCACCTCCATTTGCTAATTCTGTATCTCACACTTCTGGGGCTTACAAAATGGGGTTAGGAAGTTGGCAGTCTCCAGTCTGTTGGCATGATCCTGTTACCTACTCCGTAGCACCAGAGTTGCCTAGTTAGCACAGTGAATGCTTTGACCCATCACCACATCAGGCTATCCAGGTATTACAGAAAAAAAAACCCAAACCAATTATCTGTAAACAGAGATCAGTCTGACCACTAATGAATTTCTCCCTGAGAAGAACAAGAACTCCATATAAAATCACAGCACATTCTAGCAAAAGCAGTAATTAATGGGGCTTAATTACTTCATTAATAATAAAATGATGCTAAAAAGTTGATATACAGTGACAATAAATAGATGTATTTTTAATTACCTTATTTTCATCCTTTCTGCAAAAAGGATTATCAGTGGCTATCAGGAATGAATATAAATTTATTATATTCGTTTACATAAACATCCAAGCCCAACATGCTTATAATGTGTAATCCAAACTCAGCTGGCTTGCTTTTCTTTTTTCCCCCATTGAGATCTCTTCAATTTTATCATCGGTTTATTAAATGCACATTTTTGCCTTAAATCTATTTTGGAGTAATTGTATGCATTATGCTGGTTTAGATTGCTCTCTTTTATGAAATTAAATCATTGGGTGACTGTATGCTGGCTGTAATTGCCATTCTAAAGTAATAATTCTGAAATCAAAACAACACACCTCCTTGCTTACTTCTCCTTTTCTTCTCCAAAGCTGTTTGCATCCCTTTGCCTCCACAAACACAAAAGACAGGGGCATGTCCCTCTGATTACTGCTGGGCCATATATAATAACCACTCATGCCTTTGAGAATTTCCCCCAAATAGATTTGTGGTGTAAATAACATCAACACAACAAAATGGTGTCCTATATGCAATCTTTACGTACTTCTGAAAGATGACACTTGAGACATTTTTCAGTAATGTCAAAGTTATTTAGTTTCTTAGACATACAGGCTCCTAGGAATTTATGTCCTATTGACTTCCAAAAACACAAGTAGTACCATAGTAGTTAAAGCCATTTTGTAACATCAGATTTACTTTTTCAAAGATACCTCGGGTATCACCTAGCCTAGCCACATAGATACTGGAGGAGCTTGCCCTTGGTAACAAGCACTCACCTTTTGCTTCAGTTGGCATACAGTCCAGGCTAAGTTACATAATTCATCAGGTTATCTCTTTTCCCATTACATTTTAGGGGGTCAGCATTTAGTTAAGCAGATGAACACCCCTGGGAAAACCTGGCTCACTTTTCTCCAATTATACTTTCACAGGTTAATGAACATTTTTAAAAAAACATACTCAAACACATTTTAGTATATTACAGTAAAATAAACAGCAATAACTCACATCAGCCTTATAGCAAAGCAAAGCTTTGTTCTAAAATAAATAATGATATATCAAAATTCTTATTTAAGGGCAAGCGGATAATCTCTTGCAAAATCTAATGCAAAATTAAATGAACAAAGCACTCAGTAAGTCACACATTTTAGATCCCAGTGGACATTTTTTCTGTACACTGCAGGCATATCTATAACTCCGAGTTTAAGTCTAAAAAACAGCTCACAAGTGTTGCATCAAATTGCACATTCAGCACAATCCCAATCAAGCATAGAAGTGTAAAACATTTTGTGACTTAAGCACATCCCAGAGATGAAGAGAGAAAATTGGGATGACGAAGAGTGGCAAACAAGGTAAGTACAGCAGAATGGGTCAAGCGTGTCTAGGTAAGATTGGGATGAGGTAGGGAAAAGCCTAATTAGGGGAAAAGATGAAGCCTTCATGTATATCACACTAGGGGTGAAGTATTCTTACAGCTGGACATAATCGGCACAGGTTCCTCCTAAGAGGAGATGCTGGTTCTCCATAGTACTAGAAGTACTCCAGATAAGACAACAGGTTCTCAGCCAGCCTCTCCACCTTCAGTGAAGTAGCTGAGATGGCTGCTTGTCCATCACTTACTATAATAGTAAGGTTAGAAGCAAAGGACTACTTAAATACTTGCATGTTTACCTGGATGTTCTTTTAGTTGAGCTAAGAGACTTACCTCAGAACATCTTTTGTATGCATACTTCTCATTAGGTGAGACAATTCCCCTCAGAACCTGCAGGTTACAAGGAAAAAGGCAGAAGCAGGAGGGATTGGACACAGCTGAGAAGGATGTAACCTTATCTTCTGTCCCTCCTAGCATCTGCAGAAAGCTTGCAAAGGTATCTTCACCACAATGATTTCAAGGGTGGCCACATGTATGGTTGTGTACAGCAGCCTGCCTTCATCTGAAGCAAAGCTTTTAAAAAACTACTACTTTTAGAAAACTAGTCTCCCAATACCAGCAGAGGTCCTGCAATTCCTCTGTCTTGTAACTGACCTACAGAAACTCACAACAGAGCGCTTATTCCCTAAACAAACACAGTGCAGCTCCTGGAGAGACTCCAAAGCCACTTCAGCAAGCTCTCCCAAAATATAGTACCATATATCATCATCACTACTGCAGTCCTACATGGCAGTTATAGTTATTTGTAGGCAGTAGGTTGTGTATTATTCTGTGCCTCCATAACATGACATCATATCGCTGTCTTCAACTTCAAAAGTTTAATAATAAAACAGGCAAGTTTTTTTGACAAGATAAAATGTATCTGCCACTCATTTAATATGCAACTCTGTATAAGTTTTCATTAGAGCTAGGACAGTGGAATTGAATAGCATCTCAAGAGGTAAGGCTTGCTATACAGTATGAAAAAACACAATGAATGATACACTGTGCTTGTGCTCCCTCCTTTGGCAGAGAGGCAGAGTTAGGCTTGGAGCCTCAGTCATGCTGATCAGCCACTATCAGCCAGTGAAGCGACACAGCTGAAGAGCAGATGCTGCTGCTTTACTTTAATTTGATAAAACCAGCAAGGTGGCTCAACAGTCCAACGCAGACATGATGCAAAATGACTGCAGGTTTTACCTTTCACTGCAGGAAACATATTGATGTCTCTCTGTCAGCATCCCCTGCTAAGAAGTGTCCTACCCCCCCCCCTCCCCCAACTCCCCTCTACAGTGCAAATGCCCAGGTCCATATTAATGACCACTGCTACTCTGAGGCAGCCTGAAGTGAAAATATGTGATGACTGGTGACCATAACAATCAAGATGTGAGGGCTTTTCAATCTCTCCTTATACCCCCCATGGTCCTGTTCTTACATACTCTCTTGCCACATGCATCTGCTCTGATCCCTGAGAAATGTAGACTGTTTTCATACTCCTACATTCTTCCATATCACTAGGACTGCTTAGGACTGAATTTGGTACAAGTGTCCTCTAAGAAGCCCAGAGGTCACAGGTTCTGATTAACAGGTACTGCTTCCCACAGCCTCTTCTTTACACAGATGGCAGCAACAACCTTTTCTAAGCACAAGATTAATCCTAATCACAGATCTACTTTGAACTGGTTCAAGGCAATGCACGAACTGGAGAAGGCAGCTCCAAGCCACTCTGCACATTTGCTGCCTTTTATCTAAGATCCATTCTTCCCTATTCCATCTAGCTCCTGTAGATGTGGTAACAGAGACAGTGACTATCTACATTTGGATGGCTATAAGGAGTACACTCTTGCATCCACACTGAGTGAAGAAGCAGTCTTGTATCTAGGTCTCCAGGTTCACCTACAGTACAGCCTCCAACACCAAGCCAC
Source organism: Centrocercus urophasianus (assembly GCF_019232065.1). NCBI lineage: Eukaryota > Metazoa > Chordata > Aves > Galliformes > Phasianidae > Centrocercus > Centrocercus urophasianus. Next base: position 20,000,575 of record NW_024884586.1, read on the forward strand.
TTACTCCATTCTTCACCTCTTGTGTGAATGGGTATAATAAAACCTCAGAAGTGTGCTGATAACCTGCAAAGTTTAGCAACATCCAGAGACAGAAGGTCCCAGTATAAGACTACAGATAACCAGAAAGCTATCTTTAGAGAATCTCTTTTGGCAAGCACGGGCCATAACAGAGCAAGTTCTACTTCTGTGACAATAGTCACAGACATACAAAACCTTCAGCCTGACACAGCACAATGAAAATTTCTTTCTTAGCCTAGTGCTTTGCAACCTCACAGGACTATTCCGGAGCTCATGCTATTTGCTATTATAGTGTTGATAATATTCTGATTCATGTAACATAATTCTCTATTTCAGAAAATGCTCCATGGCCAGAGACCATTTTGAAGAAAACTCAAGCAATTCATCCTTGAATCTATCCAAACTGGTAACAAATCCTTTGCAGAAGAGAAGTAATGAGGGGGAATTTAATCTTGACATTACTGGATTAAACAGTTGAAATGCAAAGACTAGAGGAATCGATGGCACAAGAGACAGCTGTTTTCAGAGCTGCAGTAAATTGACAGAGTCTAGACGTTATGAATGAGAGCTTGTCACAGCAGAGGTGGGAATCTAAATTTTAATGATTCAATTACGGAATGCCGTGACTGGTGGAAAACATTGAGCTATTTCTGTCTCCCTATCCCTGCAACTGCCCTCGTACCGCTGTGGGCGTAATTACATAAGACAAGCAATCCTTTAATGGAAGGTGGAATTATTTAAGGAAAACAGCTGGCAAATTTAGAACCAAGTAGGAGCAGAGAAACGTCAGTGCTGAACTGAGAGTGTGTCAAACATGACCCAGATACCTAATTAGAAGTTATACTCAAATCTAACTTGTACAGGGCTCAAGAAACAGGCTGACTGAAGACAGTACGGAGTGCAAGAGGTGCATTCTTGTGCTTTACTGCCCTGCTTATACCAGGTACCATCCTGACCACTCCACTTTTCCACAGCTTTAACTTCACTGTGCTAACAGATCTGTCAGGAAAGTGGCAGGAGAGAAGGACCACGCAAAACGCCTCACCTGCGAGTTCTCAGGGAGAGATTGCGCAGTTAGAGGGCAGCTGGAGGAAATGGGGGCTGCAGCTCTATGCCTGTCCCCCAGCCTTCCCTGAGCACCTGATCACTGAGACTAAGTGGCCAGAGGCAAGCTGAACCCTTGCTGTTGGCCACAAGAGCACTTCTGTCTTAAGCACTCCTGCCTGATGGGACAACACCTTTCCAGAGATCACCTCAAGGAAGAAAAAGGGAATGTGGAAGAATCTGCAAAGTTCAAATGCGACTCCCTCTTGAGTTTATTATGTTCACACGGAACAAGCTGCTGTAGCTGGGTCCCAACCCACCAAAGGGATTAACAGTATAAGAAAATGTAACATTAATTAAGAGTAGCTCCATAATAGCTATCTATAATAAGGCAAAATATTATGTTCTATTAAGAACAGCTGTTCTTAAAACTCAGCACTTTGCAAAAAGAAAGCCTGGGCTTTACTTCTTTTAGTTTTCCCGTTATGTTATTCTTCACAAGGGCAGGGAAATTTGTTATTTTGTGTTTTTAAATAGAAGTGCTCCAGTGCAGAGGGATACATTCAGGAGCATGCCTGCTCAGCTGATCCTGTACAAAATCATGTGAACCTACAAAGATCCTCATGAAAGAATGAGATGGGACAGCTTATGCATGTTAATGGGAAAGAACAGTCTTCCAAGAAGGACGGCGATGTAGTGATGTGCTCCTGAAGGACCACCACAAGCTGTCAGCCTACATGCTGCTGAACGATGGAGGGATGAAGGTCTCCCCACCTTCTCTGCTGCTCACCATCAGGCCTGCTTCTCCCAGGAACATGTCCTGCACTTACTGGTCAAAACTTGCAATGACACGACAAACCTTGCACTTACAACAACAAAACTTGCGAGTGCCTTTACGTCTGCATTATGTATTTCTGGGCACAACTGCCATGTCTAAACTGATCACTGTCAGCTCCCAGTAGGCACAGAGTGCCTGGACACACCACCAAGCTGTTGTAGCAAAGCAAGTTTTTACAAACAATAAGCTGGCAAGTTCACTTGGAAATTATTGTTCTTATTTTCATTTTCATGTTGTATTGTTTTTTCATCTCACAGGCATATCACTTTCAAGTACATCTTACAGCACACCAAGAAAGCAAGATACTGGTTTGTATCAAGTCCCTGATGCCCTTTGGATGTCTAAAACCAACATTTCTTACCTAAAGGAAAAAAATCCATAATATAATAGCCATATAGCAATGATGCAAATGACGAATAAATGATATTCCAAAGCAAAACTAGAAATAACACTTACATTTAGTTTTGACTATTTTTTCTGCTTCTCATTAATATGCTGTTTTCTAATTTGTTGTTTCCAGCAACCAGTCTTGAATAGCCTAGCAATTGAAATTACATTAGAATACAATAAACCTTTTTTCTCTATGATCTCTATTGCAGTTCCCTCACCTGTCAGAGTGCCTCAGGTAGGAGAGCATTACATAAATCATTAGACATATAGCAAATACCTTACTTATGAAATAGTGGTTCTCAGTCAACATAACCTATTTGGGAAAGAGTCATGATATTTACTGAATACTTAGGGGAAAAGTAAATCATTTAAAAAAAAAATCAGAAATGATTCAAGTGGATTCACAAATAATTTTGGCATTACCCAGCAAAAAAATCAATATTCTTAGTTAAATAAATTAGCAAATAAATGGTGAACAGGGGATACAATTTTATCTACGATAAAAATAGGACCACAAACAACATTCCTATGCAATGCAACAAGCACACAAAACAAACAACCAAGAAAAAGTGATGATAGAACAAAGTCTCCCATTGCTACAGACAGACATTTTTTTTTTTTTTTTAAGAGTCCACGTTACAGTATGCTGTAAGTGTCATAATTAGCATTTCATGTGAACAAACTTCTCAAAGTTTCTTGACTGTTTTATATTCATTTCTAGGCAATGTTTAACATAGTACCTTTCTGGTCACATAACTGATGTATCTTCATGGAAATAATTCTTATTGTACAAACGACATTGTGATGGAGGAGAACCTTAAGATTCTCTTCTTGCAAAGCAAGCAGCCATCAAACAGGAATTAACTGAATGAGGACTTAATTGCTTAGTTCTATTTCTCTGCAGGACCAAAATATAATTTTCTTCTCTGCATGTGGTAGTGAATCATACATCAAAAATATCCAAGCTCATCAATTCACACCACACTCAAAACAAATCCATTGGAAGCCAGCACGCAATCTGAGAGATTTATTCACACAGGGGAAAAAAATTGTTAAAGTAACTGCATAAAGGTGTGTGAGGGAAAAAAATAAGGCTGGTTATTTATAATGACAAACATATGTGAAAAAACTGAAAGCTTTAATTTTATTTTTTTTTTAATTTACCATTTCTGTTGGAAATTTTAAAAGCCAGATCGCAAAATCATTAAGGTTGGAAAAGACCTCAAAGTTCATGTGGTTCAACCATCCATCTACTATCAATATTGGCCACTAAACTATGTCCCTAAGTATTATATCTACAAGATTCTTGAACACCTCAAGGGACAGTGACTCAATCACCTCCTTAGGCAGTCTGTTCCAGTGCCCAAGCACTCTTTCTGAACAGAAATTCTTCTGAATATCCAACCTGAACTTCCCCTGGCACAACCTGAGGCTGCTACCTCTCATCCTCTTCCTGTTATCTAGATAAAAGGCCAAACTGCCAAACCCCACCTCACCACAGCCTCTTTTCAGGTATTTGTAGACAGCAGTAAGGTCTCCTGTGAGCCCCCTCTTCTCCAAACTGAACAATCCCAGTTCCCTCAGCAGCTGCCAATAAGGCTTGTGCTCCAGACCCTTCACAGCTTCAACATCCTTCTCTGGACATGCTCCAGGGCCTCAGTGTCTTTCTTGTAGTGAGGGACCCAAAACTGAACACAGATCTGCAGCATTCCCAGGTACAATGCAATGCAAATAAGAAACAGACCAAAGAATTCTAGAACAGGCAAAAAACAAAACAAAACAAGTTACTCATCAACTATTCAGGGTCTCCACAGAAACCTGGTAACACTAGCACTCCTGAACCCTTCAGCTGTGATGTCCAGACACAAGTGGTCTAGGACTTTATGCAGCTCCTCAGTCCCAGTGGGAGCAAAGATGCTCTGCTGCGCATCTGATACTCAACAGCCCACAGGAGGGTTAGAGGCAATGCGGAAACAAGGAGGGAGGTGTGAAAAAAGATAACAAAAGTGTGTTGGTGGATCACACAATTCCCAAGTTGCCATGAGTTGAAGACAGGAGAGGTGAAGCACTGCAGATGGAGCGCAGTCTGTCCAACACTTGCATACAAAAATCAAAGACACGTGGTACTTGTAATTAACCTGATCTTTTGCTGCATCATTCACATCTGAAAACAAACTTTTTGTAACAACGCTGTGCTTTTGAAGATAGCAAAATTAATGTGAAAATGCATTAATCATTCATTCCTATGAATTTCTACAGGCGTTAAAATATTGTTGACTTTTCTTTTTAATGCTTTATTCATTAGCCACGATATTCCATCAGTTAAATGCCATGTTTCTGAATAAAACTGCAGTCAGGAACAAGAACACTCTTAATATGTAATATTTTTCTTATTGTGGCTGAATTACCAATACATCTCAATACTGGATTTCAGCAGGTAACTTAACATCACATCTGTCTCAATCTACTCTAGCTTTTAGTCTCTTTTGAAAGGCCTCACTGAAGACAATTCCCCCCAAAAACGTTAACCATTTTTAATAGATCTGCTTTGTTTCAGGCTCACAGCTTCTACATGATGTCTTCAAGCCCACTGATTTTTATGCTCCTATTCTTCAGCAAGATAAATTCTACTTTTGTTCTGTTCTAACTTTGGCCCAAGTGGCTGGAACATTTTCTTGTTTTTATTTTCTCTTCTGACATCATCTCTAGCAACTAGGAAGAGCAGACAAGCCACCACAGAAGGTAGAATCTGGACCATATGGTGATTTTTCATTGTATTTTTATTTGCTACAGGAATATCCACAGCATGATTATTTAGTCTTCTGTTCCATCATACTTTAACTTGATGAAAGCAAATTTCCAATTCCACCAAGGGCAAATTGGACCAGGAAGCTTCACATGATGCACAAAAGAGCTTCCTGTGGAGACAAACAACCCTGACAAGAAGGGAGAACTGACTGAGACACACACGAGTGGCATCAGGAGCCTGCTCTGAAAACAGTCCACTCCTTCCTCTCAAAGCTCAGAGCGGTTGTGAAGTCACACATCCTGCAGTATTTGACCTGGGCTTGAGCTGCACGGGCAGGCAGGACCACAACCACAGGACTCAAAATGCTCCATCCCAGCTACATTCGAGCCGGGAAAGCACTACACACACAGAGTGGTTTGTGATAATGGGGTGAGGCTGCAGGAACTGAAGTGAAGCATGGCTGCAGCAGAGGGCAGTGATACACAAATGCTGGCATTCACCATTCTGTACAGCACAAATAACACAGAAGCTTATCCTTAGTTATTTCTAGCATGCAGCTCATGCACTCTTAGGTTTATTTTTTATGTAAAATCATATGCTTGTTGTGAGTATGTGAGCACATACATGCACACTGTGTGGTCTCATGCAGATGCTGACATCCTTAATGCTCACTTTTAAAAATGTCAATTCTGGTTGCTTTCTCTCATTTCTTTGACAATCGTATCTTATTCAATTAGTCTGTTCTCCTTATCTCCTCAACGTTGAACCCTTTAAAATTTTGCTTCTCAAGGCACTGACTTACATCTTAACAATAGGCAAAGAATTATGACACTTTAGAGAACAGATTTCAATCTTTTCCTCCCCAGTTCCTCTTCTCCTTTGAAAGGCAGAGAACTGGATGCTCTTGAAGAGGAAAATGGAAGGAGGGAGCTGCAGATGAAAACAGCATAACTCTTCAGCTCCTTAACTGGGTTAATTTGTTCTCCTGGCATGGGAATACAGAGCTTAAGAGAAAGCTACAGACAAAATTGCAGCACACATGCTTCTCATGTAGTAGCTGATGTATCTAAGCCATGCAGTTCACAGCAGCTTTGAAATACTAGATTAAAAGAAATAACAACGTTCTTATTGAGGGAAGGACGGATAACATTTCCTTTGGGTGCAATTTGAAGAATAGATGTGTAAGAGAAGGAAATGTAAGTTGTGACAAAGAAGCTCAGCCTTCACCTGAATTAGTTTAAATGCAACCTGCTCAGAGCAATTACTTTCTAGTGGGAAACAAATGGAGTTATATACTCAACCAGTATTTCCATCCTGCCCCATTAGGCATCCTCATAGTTACACAGCACCATATCATTCCTGTGCACGTGTACATAAATATATATTAGTTTTCACTCAAGTGTTTGTTCTTTGTATTATTAACAAGCTAGTAAACAATCCTAAATTACTTCAGATAGTAAGTTTTAGTAATGGTTTTTTCTTATCTTGTGTTTTCTTTAAGTGAGCTCATTCCTGTTCAGCAAAAGATTGCACTTGGTTTAGATTTGGGACCATCTACATATACTAACTTTGTTTGAAACAGAGCCAGTACTGCATTTTAAGTCCTCTGTTTCTCAGAGAGCAAAACTGCATGAAGAAAGTCAAAATTAAAAAAAAAAAAAAAAAAAAAAAAAAGACTGATTGACTTGGACTCAAATCTCTGAATCACACAGTCATTTTGATGTTTCAGATACTCGAGTGGCTGTCAGATGCTGTGGCTATCCCAAATCCAGGGATGTGTATTTTAGATCTAGAATGCCATTGCCAAAATGCTCAGCCCAGCCTGCAATCAGGGCCAGTCTTACAGCTAAAATCCTATGGTCAGGCAATGTAAGTTTCTCAACATACAGCCCTGGGGAAACCAATTTGCAGTCAGCTTTGGAGCCTTTTGATCACAGTGAAAGCAGTTTCTGTGAAAAACCAAGGCAGGCTCTAACTCTAAAATAAAAGCATTAAGAAAATAAACATTGCAGCAAAGCTTAGCAGCCAGCTCACTGGGCCTTGCTAGGTGATGGGTGCTGCTGCTTGTTGGCAATGCCAGTGCTGGTCCTGCTCCCCTCACCACCAACTTCTTGCTTTGTACAGTTCCTCTGAACCAGGAGCTTTCAAATTCTGAAGACAAGGAACCTGCTCTTTACCTTTGCACCTCTGGCTACAAGATGCATTTGAGCACCCCCGAAGGGAAAATGCTACAAATACCACCAGATTGGCTCCTGAGGAGCTCACCTCACAACATGCGTATGAAATCTACTATACCATAGCTGCCCTGAACTATACCATTGGGGAACACTATCAGTAATAAGCCCTCTCTCTTTTCCAAGATGATGAGATTTACTTGCTCCAGCCAAATGCATTTTCTTTGAGCAGTTGACATTCTGAAATGCTCTGGGACAACTCTATGTGCATTTGCCAAGACGCATGCTGGCTTCTTCAGACAGAGACACATGGCAGTTTAAACTTTGTATATATCATGGGCTTTGAAAAACAACAGGCCATCTGGCTGTATTCAATACTAATGGCACTTACTGCTCAGAGAGGTCTGGAACTTGGTATAAAAGACATGGCAGGTCAAGAATGAAATGCATTGGCAGAACTGTGTGCATGAAACTTGCGAGTCAATTACCCCAAGCCAGTACAGACATCACCCATCAGTGTGTTCCAAGCCACACAGGTAGATATGAGAACACAGCAAGGACACGAGCAAGCACTGGGGGTAAGGGTTAGGAACAGTGCACAAGTGGGGTGACAACAAGGAGACTGCTACTGGAAGGAGTTCTCTCTCCTGCGAGGACAGGACCGCTTAAAGTAGATAAGTAATGGGACAGGATGAATTATCAAAGCTTCTTGTAATGGGGGGTAGAAAACTGGTAGACAGCACATCTCTGAAGGGTTCTAACAGCAAAGACGCTGGTACACAGGATCAGATGGGAAAACACGGAATGAGATTGGGAATGAAGGGAAGATCGGGAAGTATGAAGGAGACTTTTTACACTGGAAAGGTCAGATGTTGCAGGTTAGCATTGGCTTTTCTAATTTTTATCATCAACATTGTAAGGGGCTAAGTCTGAATCAGTGTGAGAAGAAAGTACAGGTGTTACGTGCACTGACCTAAGAGAAGACTAGTTTTCTAGTTTTAAGATGTGAAAGTGTGGATATCAAAAAGAGTAGAAAGCCAGCTTTGTAGTTGGATATCATAATGAGATATTCTTATATCAGTCTAGGACAACAGAGAATTGCTAATCCATTTGCAGAAACAAATCATCATTGAGGAAATGGTTTCCTCATTAAAAGAGAAATGTAAACATCTATTTATCGCGGTAACTGTCATGATGGACATTGGCTGATGTATGACAGCTCTTCTCAGTACTTGTCTTTAGTCAGTTTTTGCTTCCATTTGTCCATTGTGCCAGCATCATATTCTAAACTTACCAGAGAATCTATTGAATACATGCACAGATGCTACACTGTCTGGTTACATCTTTCTTTCATTCTCCTTCTGCAGTTTGCCCATAAAAGTGAAGATTAAGCTACGATAACAGTCCTCCTTTGACTGACCTACTTTGAGTCAAAAGCCAAGGAAGAGGATACACAAATCTATTTCTAATGCAGATTAAAACTTGCCTTTGGCACAGCATCCACATGCAGACTCATCACACATTCAAAAAAGGTTTTTTCTTCCTTTTCCCAGTCTCCTGTTGTCTAGCGAGAACCATTAATGATAACTCCCCAATGTTTTCTCCTTATGTTATAGAATTCTTCATTCATAACTTAAGCACCCAGACATGAAAGCGAAACAGAGATGAGTGGTTTCTTCCTTGGGATTCGAACTTTAAATCAAACACCCACTTTTCTGTACTATAAACAGAGCTGCATGTTTAGAGCACAAGGCAGTGCTGTAAAATCTTAAAGAAAAAGAAAAATTTCTTCTGTGAGAAGATTTTACAATAGAAGTGTCAAGCAAAAATAAAGCACTGTTAATAACAGTAACTGTGAACCTGCCAAGTCAGTCATATTTTAACATCACTGTTCTTCTTTTCAGGAAGAAGAATAGTGTGCAAAAATGCCAGTCTGAAAATTAAGTTCTTCCTAAGAGGATAGCTGTAAAGATACACCCAAAGCTTTTTGAAGTTATCTTGTGTTCATGAAATTGAAGAAATTAGAAAAGCACTAACTTTGAGTAACTTAAGATCATAAGAATAATTCAGGTCGCAAGGATTCACAAGAGATCACCTAGTCCAGCCTCCACTTAACACAAGTGAAATGCCAAGTTAGGTCAGACTGCTCATTTCAGCTGTGCTCAGGGATTCCTGAATAGTTCCAAAACACTCTGGTTCCACAGTCTCTCTCCTGGCTACTACTTGGCTGCTCTAACCACAAAAAGCTTTCTCCCTATATTTAGTTGGAATTTCTATTCATGCAACTTGTGTACGCTGTCTTTTGTGTTTCCACTACATGTCTCTGATGTTATCTTCTCAATAAGCTCACATTCCTTTTAGCTCTGCCTCCTTCAGACTGAACAAAAACCAACTTCTGCTCAGATATGCGCTCTTGCCTCCTTTCACACATCAAGTGCCCCAGCACTTGACGCTATTTGACTATCTATTAAGAACACAAAAAAATCATATACAAGTAGGTGTACACAACTAAAGAGAGAAATATGAAATGGAGAGAAGATTTTGGGCTCTTAGCTGATCCATTATTCAACCATACTTTTCAAACTTGGAGGCCTCAAGCAGTCCACAGTGCATCATAATGCACCTGTCTTCAAATCACCTGAAGGGAGTGTTACTGAGCTTGTTCCACTTCAAATTTGAGAGTTTGTTGTGAGCTTTAGAGAAAGACTTTGTTCTTATTTTCACCCTTCTATTATTCCCCATCTATTGAGAACAGCCATTTCAGGGTGATGCAGCTGCTGTTTTAGAGGAACAGAGTGCAAGTAGGTACCTTCCATCATGCCAGGGAGCTGCCAACCTCAGTGCTACTTAAGGATAATCAGTTTAAAGACGACAACTTGATGACTAGATCAACTGCTTAATCAATGTTATGAATACTATCAGGAATACCAGAAACCTATTTCAGTTGAGTAAATCTCAGGACATCCAGCTTGTGTATTGTAGACTACCACCTTATCACAGTTTTCACATCTCATTATAGACTTATGTTTATTTCACACAATAATCCAAAGTCACTTTAACTGCCAGTGACTTTGAATTCAATATTCTGGAATCAATTTCAGACAGAAGAGCTTGTTGTTCAGTAAGAAGGGATTAACTGGACCAAACCTTATTTAAATAAAAACTTCAGTTTCCACATTCCCTGCCTATGTGCCAGAGCTCTGCAGATTTATATCCCATTCCTGTAGCTTAAGTCAGACATTATTTTCCTGATACAAGGATATTAAACCACACTCTTAAATGAATCATCACAACCTCAAATTCTGCTCAATCCAACATTTTTCACAGTAAGGATATTTCTGAAGTGCTTTAGCTCAGTTATATTCCACTGCAGGGAACCATCTTTGCAGCAACTTGACACTAGTTGCATTACCAGTATTCCTGTTGACTAGAAATACTATCTTATTATTTTACAACAGTCTAAAGTCTCCAAGACCAAGAAGTGTCCATGTGAGCTGCCAGTTTTTGTCCCCAGTTATCAGTTCACTGCACATATGCAATAATACACTTTTGCATTTTTAGTAATTATTTCAACTTTACTGGAGTGAAGATGTCACTGCAGGCACAGAGATTGAAGTTCTCCACATTTTCAGAAAACAGAGCTGAAACTTCACTAAACTGACCAATCAGTGTGTGTATCTGATTTGGGTCAGAAAACAACTCCACAGGACTAAGGACTTAAGTAAGGACTTACTTAAATAGTTAATCATTTTGGTTCAGTACTTCACATATAACAGCAAAGTACAAACATTAAGCAGCGCTGGGCAATTTTTTTCTAGCATTCCTTCTTTTTGCATCTTTGTTGGCCTACAGCCAGCTAGCACCAGCTCACGCTCTCTTCTGTTCTAGGCAGGGTTCTTACCGGTAACGACACTGGGGATTTTAGACAGAAAGCTCTTGACAGTTCGGATGGGGACTCCACCAGTTTTGTCATCCTGCATTCTCGTAATGATGTCTTCAATCTGTCAAAAGGAAGAAAAGACTCAGTGGCTTATGCAAAACAGCTAATGTTATGCCTGTGTAATTTGACTGCTTTGAAGCCCTACTGATAGGACGTGGATCAAATATGTCACACGTTATTATACAAATACAGACTGAGAGAAAGGGTCAACAACTCCCAAATTTAAAATCTGAGATAAAGTCCAGCTTGAAAGATGGTAATATGAATGCACCGATAATCCTATTGCAGTCATTCTTTTTTGTTGATCAGTGGTGATAGAGACAGAATGCTGTGAATTTAGTTAAATAATATATGTAGGAATATACACAATCACTTCACAGGAACATACACAATCCATCATACACAGGAAGGTGTACAACCATCTCCATAAGTCAGTTAAGGAATCTAAGAGGGCTGCTCTGGAAGTAATGCCTGTTATTTTATTATGTTGGCCCAGGATAGAGCAGATGGTGGTGGTATGGCAGTAGAAGTTGAACCTTCCCACCAATATACATTATATTTTGTCACTGTGTTGAAAAACAGCATTCCATAGCTGAGAATGTGCTCTATCAAACAGTATTACTGTGCACTTTGCAACTGTTGTTATGCCCATGGAAATAAATGGAAGGCACTACTTTCAGAGCAATCTATGTAATTACTGGAGAAAGGAGCTTAATACAACCTTCCATTTTCCTAATACTGGAAGGGATATTAACTGAGGATACCCTCTGCACCTACTTGAAGGCAAGAGCATAGAGATCAAAAAGCTGAAAGCAAGAACAACACAGAAATATGGTATTTCTAAGAATTCCTGTATTTCAAATAGAGATCTGAGAAACACAGGAAAAATAAAAGCAGAAGCTTTCCTGTTAGCTCAAGCGGTTCAGTGTAGAGTACACTGCCTGATAGTCACAGGACCTTCAGCTGTTCAGGTCAGAAGCTAGCAGTGGTCACACTGAGAGCAAAGCCCTTCCAAGGCATCACACTTCTGACAGCTTTCCTGAAGATTTTCCTCTTTAGAAATGATGTGAAATAAAACCTCAGCAAAGGGCCCTTGTCCAGGAGGACAACCTCTTTCCAACTCGGACAAGCGTCCCTCATTTAGATGTGAAAGTAAATGTGTTTTACAGACTCAACATTCACATTTCAAAATAAGTATAACTTCAAGTCTTCCCAAGATGGTAAGAAAATCTTCCTGCCAACATCAGATGCTGCATCTGATCACCATGTTTTTAATCACTGACTATCACATAACTGAACTGTTCACACCTTGTTTACACATTATTTTTAACACAAGCCAAAATGGATTCTCAGCAGGAATGAAGTCAGAAAGATGAAAATAACTTGAGAAAGTTACTAGATTGCTGAAGGGTCAGTTATCTGGTTGGCCCTGCTCAAGCAGAGGCTGCACCAGCTGACCTCCACAGGTCCCTGCCGACATCAACCCCTCCATGATGCTCTAATTTACAGCGTATTTGTGATAGAATAATGCTTATTTTGCCCCAATCCAAGCACTACAAAAATTAATATTACCCTTTCCCAGAGCACACCAAGCAAGACTCTCAGACCTTTTTGTCCCACACTACAACCTGTAAGTTTACTGCCTTGCTCCAGATGCACTTGTAACTGGAATCCGAATTCAGATACCAGAAATAAAATATTCTAAAATGAGTCTGATGTCACAAGGAACACTTACAGACTTCAAAAACACAAGCATAGTTTTTTTCTTAAATTGCTGCTATTGTTGCTTCCTATTTTTTATTCCAACAAAAAGTTCAGAATTGAAGAGCTAAAAAAAAAAAAAAAAAAAAAAAAAATAGCCTTACTGAAGGAAAATAAACAACTTGTTTTGCTCACTGGAAACCAAGTAAACCACCTAACACAATTTAAGTCGTTGCAAGTTGTGATGATCATGTCATGATAAAAAAGCTAAATTTCAAGCAAAATAAATATTTAATAAAGGCAAAATGTATTTTCTTTTCAAACCAGCTCCATTCAAAGTAATAAAGCTGGCTCTGATACCTTAAATGTGACTGTTAATTTGGATTTCAGTTGCAGTTGCCCTAGAGATGATTCCTTCGTAAAAGGCTCCAGAAGCAGCCTCTTCCTTTTGTCCTCAGGCCTGACTACCAGCAGTTTCTGCTCTGAGTGTTGGATGTTACTTTTCTCCTCCTCAGATGCCATATCTATCTTTCCTGTAACACTCCAGCATTTGCAATCCACTACCTAAGAGGTTACAGCCTCCTCTTGCAAGCAGTCTTTCCATTCCCAACACAGTTCCTGGTGGTCTCCAGCAGATTCTCTGGCTCCTCAAAGGAGCACATGATGGTCAGCTTAATCTTTACTTGTGAACAAGTTTAAAATGAAATATGGTCTGCTCGTGCTGGCTGGTTCCCTCCACAAAGCCCCACATGTGCATCTAGGACCAGGTCCCTCTGACAAGCTCTCTGAAATCTGCTTGTTTCACCTGTCCAGGTAATTTTCACCCTGCCCAAATGCAGGGAAAAGAATATTAAAAAAAAAAAAAAAAAAAAGAAAGAAAAAAACATCAGCAGCTCTGAAGGAAGAACCACCTCTGAGACAGCGCTGGGAACAAGCGGAACAGCACGGCTAGAGAATTGCTTTGTGACCTCCAGCAAACAAATCCATCTGTCTCTGTCCAAGGCTCCCCTCCTGCCTCACGGAGATAATAGCACACCAGAGGCGACAAAGCACAATTCAAAGATACCAGTGAAGGACACACAGCTCGTGAGACAGCTACAGAAGATCCACTCAGCATCTGAGGGCATCTCACACACCCAGCACCTGGAGCCAGGCCTGTGCAAGGCAATACATGGGTGTCTCTCAACTGGCAGTGCTGGTTGGCTGCTTCCACACCGCTAATTCCCAGTGACTGCTAAAAGCAGGGTCTGGAATTGATGCTGCTTTCATCTCCACTTTTTCCTAAATTTCAGAGCCAATTTTCACATAAAGGCAGAGTGCTGCAGGGTCTCCTCACACGTAAATGTGTGAAGCCAGAAAAGAACAACTACATTCTTCAGTTGTTACTAGAGGGTGAAACAGAGCTAATAATGTCATCTTAAGACTGCTGACATGCTTTAGCATTTATAAACATCTAATCGAACAGCTTGAGAGGGTGGCAATGAGAGAACATATACAGAGACGCCCGCTGCAACTATATGTGCCCTGCTGCCAGTATCACCACGGCTCCACAAACAAGTGTCTGCTTGTCAAGCCTTTACAGTGAGGGGCAGGACTCACCCCATTGGTAGGATCATCTGAAATGGTGGCCAGGAACAGTGACCCTTCTTAGCCAGCTGCTGAAGAGAAGGACCAGGGCCTGGGGAGCACCACACAGTGCTTGAACCTCTAGCCAACATTAGAAGCAAAAACAGCCACGGAAAGCAGGAGCTGCAGCTATCCCCCTCAGGCAGTATGTACACCATTAGAAAAAACAGTTTAACATTCAGCAAAAGAAAACAAACCCAAAACACAGCAAATTAATCCTGCAAATAGAAATTCTCCAAATAAGTTGAACTAATGCAGTTTTCTCCCCCTGCCAAAACACAAGCTTTTTAGGCCATCGGCGTCAACAGTTAAAAGCAAAAAACATCAATGCATCAATGGTTACGGAAACTCAATTTTTCATTAAAAACATTTTGACAGACAATTCCTGATGAGCTCAATTTCTACATGAGCTATAACCACATGAAAGAAAAGACTGTTTTTTGCATGTCAGAGCTGTGTAAAGATACTCAGAGTGAACTCATTTACTGACCGTGCAACTTTAATTATGAAAGCAAAGCTACGAACTCATCAGCAGCAAAGGTCTTACATCATTCAGAATAGAGCCACTTTCATCAGAAACCTGAGGTCAGCTTCAAATTAGATCCAATATTGACTTTGCAGTGCTCTGCAAGCAGAAGCGTTAATCTTCTTATGACCCAGTGAAGATGATGTGCGTTTTAAAACACTTCAACGGAATCCAAATACCTGAACAATTATTACTAAGGCATGATACAAGTCACATTTTAGGAGAAAAACTTATATAATTAGTGCTACACAATATAGACTGAATATAGGTGGTTTTCATGCAGCTTATGAACTAGGCATACATATGTGCAAAAAACCCACCATGCACAGACAAAAGCACAATGTTCTAGCCAGGAAAACTGATGTGCAGCACTGTTCTCTTCATGCCAATACCAGGAGGGGCTTGGGGCAAGCATGTGCTTCCTTCTGGCAACATTTGCTGAAGCCACTGTCTTCAGTGATGGGCAGCCTCCTGCCTCCCAGCCAGGGGCAGATGCACAAGTTGTCTTGGAAACGCTAGAGATTTGCTTTCCCATTGCATCACTACACCTCATACAAGTGGTATGCAGCTCTCTTGATCACTCATGCAGTGTTGAATGAGTACAGAGCACACATACCTACCACAGCCTGCATGGGGGACTAATTTAGAAGAAGCAAATTCCATCCAAGACATGAAGGAGCAGAGCTGCATGCCCGCCCTGCTTCCTCTCTCTCTGGGCACAGCATGCAGCCCCTCACTGGCAGAGTGAAGGCCCTGAACCCAGCCTCAGGGACACTTAGAGGCAAAGCTTCAACCCAGCTGTTCTCTGGAACAACATTACACAAGTTGGCTCAGTTGGCAGGCACCAAAAGTAAGGGCGATTTCAGTTCAACAGCTTTGATTCTTTGAGTAGTTTCCCTGTTGGCTGCACTTTGAATTTCACTTTGAGTTCTGGCTGTGCACTAACTATCCTAATGCAGAATGAAATTATGCCAAAACCTGGTTTAGCACTGCAATGACCAAGAAAGCTCTAGGAATCTTAAACCCTCCAACAACACCAGATTGAGGCTCTTATCTGTAATGTGATTTAAGGCCAGTTTTTCAAGTCTGATGAAAGGCAGTACATAAAAGGAGTTTCAGTATTGCACTCAGTGACATAAAATAACAAATGGACAAGCTGATCATAGCAGCCAATGGCTACAGGGAGGTGCTGGCTCACAGACTCATTGCACCCAGGATATGGCTCACTTTCCACTGCACTCCACCAAAGAGGCTGCAGAAGCCAATTCAGGAGACTGGGACAAAGCTGACGTGAACACAAACCGGCCAAGCTTACACACTCTGCAGAGAGCACTCCTGTCCTGGGCAGCCCCAAACTGTGGGCAACACTGCACCAAGCAATACACTGCACTGTATCCTCATGTTAAAGCAGATCTAGCTGTCATTTCTGCCACCCAAGTGCATACACTCATCTTCTAAAGCCTCGCCTGCAGCAACCCAAGACAAGCTCTCTCTCCTGTGATGTTAACTAGGTTGATAAATGTAGTACTTGCAGAGAATCTGGCAGCAGTAAAAGGGTTTTAAGTAGTAATGGAGTTTGCAGATGCCTGAACAGGTTTTTGGCATTGTTATTGGTGTCTTTAAAAATCCAGGCTGTGATGAAAAAGGAACAGAACTGCATCACCTCAAATGCTCATTCAAGATTGAGTGGGTCATTCTCCAGTTCTCACTTTCAACAAACAAAAAAAGAGAATTTTTAAATTAAACTTCAGGCTCCAGCCCTGAGGAAAGTTTATATGTCCATGCCCTCCTAGAAAAGCAGAAAAGTATTTGTAGGGAAAACAAGGATACTGTGAATCATAGGACAGGACTTACACATTGCAGGCTTTTGTTTCAAGCTGAGCTTCAAAACACTATCAGCTGCAAGCAAAATCAGATGGAACCGTACAGTATAAGCTGAAACCTATCACAATGAACTATGAAATACAGTGTATGAGAATTTTCTACTCCTTTTTCGAGGTTCATATACAAGCCTAACCTTTGCCCAGTAACAAGGTTACTTGAAGCCATTTAGAAAATATTTCAACCACCACTTCCAATTTGAAACATAGAAATGACTCTTGTTTTTTCTAGAAAGGAGCCCTGTCACAGGCATCCGGTTTCTACTGATCTCCTCCTCATAAATGGAGGAGGGAAACAACCCTGCACATCCTTCCTTTCAGTATTCAGTAGCTGATGAGCTCCTGTGGCTGAGCTAAAGCAAATTATGCAGAAATACATACATACACACCACATGTTAACTCTTCAAAGCAAGAAAGCAGCCAGGCCTAGGGAACTGTTTTTTTCTGACAGAAAAGGAAAGAAGCACTGTTCTGTATGCACCACTGTGGCACATAATGCAGTGTGACAGGTCATTTCATGCATCATTTAACTCTTTGCACTGCAAAGCGCCATACCACAATGAAGATGAGATTCTCCCCCACCCTAAATGCTATGAAGTAGGGGCAAAGCAGAGCAGCTTGTAAATTATAGGAAAAAGAGGCAACTCTATTCATCACACTCGAGAGATAGTATTTTTAGCTTGTCCCTTTCCACATGAAGTGTCACCATATTTTTATGTATTTACTCAAAACAAATAAATAGAAGTATAGGAGCAGAGAGACACAGATGAAAAAAATTGCCAGCCAGAATTTAAAGATTACCACTGGAAAAGAAAACGTTTTTTGTTTGAATTTCAGAACAAAGAGAAGAAGGCTTTTTAAAGAATTGTTTCCTGGATAGTAAAAAGAATGTAGATTTGAAGTGTTTTGCATTTTCTTCCACTAACCATATCTTATCTCTGCATAGCATACATACATATTTCAATGTATTTTAAAACAACCAATTAATTTGTGATCACAAAAATAAGCAGCACTGGATACTGAAGACCTTGGTTACCCATGCAGGGACAAAGCTGGAGCATTCAGCACTGCGTGCCCGTCTGCTGCAGCACTCTGAAGGCCCTCCCAACACTGCAGGGCAGCCTACCGAAATCCAGGCGCTCGACTTTGTTTCACAGCGCTCTACTGAGCACTGCTAAACTGAATAGCTGGAACTGTGGAGGTATTAGAGAGAATCTAAGACAAAATTGAGCACTACGCTGTCTGATCAGAACTATCTTAACTCAGGAATTTATTCAAATATGGTAAATTATGCTAATAGACCACTTACCAGATTCAGAGCCTCTTGAACTAAGCGACTCAATAGATCTGACCCTGGACTTTCGATAGCAGCTATTGCTAAAATGCTAAAGCAAACCAACAGTAAAACAAACCAACAAACTCACAACCAAAACACATAAAAGTCACCAAAACACCAAATAAAGAAATCACACACACCCTTCAAATAGCCCCCTAAAAACAGCAACAAAAAACAGCCCCAAGTTTTATAGATCATTGACTTGAAGACACAACATAAAAATATTCATATGATCCTTGTGACATGGCCATCATCACTGGATTCATTAAAAAAATTAATGCAGCACAATTATAATTTATTATCGTAAAAGTGATTAATTTGTTCCCTTCAAGAAAAAAAAAAGTTCCAAATCAAACAACAGTTACAGGATCTGCCAGGACACAATTTCAGTCCATGGATGATGTTACTTAATTCCAAACTCATTTTATGACACAATCAGTGGTTTCACTACTATTAGATCACTATTAGATCCTTTGGTAGCAATATTGTCAACTAACTAAAAGGAACATGAACTGTTTATAGTAACACTTCGGAAAATTGATCATTTTCACTGTTCCTATTGAAAGAAACGCCCCTCTTTCTTGGTTAAAGGAAGTTTGGACCAAGCACTCATACACTACCATGTATTTTACCTAAACAGCTTCACACAGAAGAAAAGCACGTTATTGACTTGGAGAGAAAAAACTAGCAACGTTACTGCACACTTGAAATATCATTTGTAATACTGGCATTTAACACACCTATGGCCCAATGGCCAGGCTCTGCTGCTCTTCTTAATCCTGTATTCCATAGCATGTCATAATCTGCAGCTTCCATGAACCCTGCCAGAGACACCAATTTTAATTACTTCTAATTTGTCGATACATTTCTTAATTCAAGGAAAATAGAACCTTGTACAATGAAAGTGTGAAGTCATACAGAGAAAGGTACCGTATCCTTTCGTGAACTTTTATCTGTCTTCTCTATGGAAGTCAGCGTAAGATACAACTGAACTCTGCATAGCAGAATTACTCAGTGAGAACATGAGGTGCCCTTGTCCACCTCTCCTACCAGCAGGCAACATAAAAGACTATCTCTGGATGCTCTACTGCTCACTTGTTGTTTTATTCACAGAGAAAGACTAGAGAAGAACAAAACAAACAAAACTACATTCAGTGGCTACAGCCCAGAGGCTGCTTCAATGCGTGAACCCAGCAAGTCAAAGTAAGCTGCCTCCAGAGCATAATGCAGTGTTACCCTGCCTTTATATCACTGCCACCTGGCACCAGAATCTACATATAGTAGTCATTTCTCTTTTAAATGCAGAAAGTATTAGCTCCAGAAAATGAATGGTACGTGACTTGTGCGCAAATAGTTTTTCCTATGGATTTCTTGTTTTACTGGTAGGGAAGAAAAGCGACAGTACCGTGCACATGGTAAATCTCATTATACAAACAATTTTACTCAGCACAACAATGGTTTCTGTTTGTAGAATACTGTTTGATGAAGGAAAAAAAAGATTTAAATGGTTACATGTTTCAGTTCCCCAGACAGTTCTCTGGGACATCTTCTTGACTGCATTTAGAACTGCATTATGCTGAAAGGTAGAATTGCTAAACATCCAATTATGTTGTAAAAGTGTGGTGTCTTTTAAATTGTCAAACATCATACCTTAGACAGGGTACTTGGTTGCAAAACATGTCTAATGCATGGGAGCCTAGTAACATATGACAAAGTGCACATAAGTTTTACGCACAACTTACAATAATATAAATCACATATCATGTGAAAAATAAGTCTCTTTAAAGCTACCTCACCTAAAAACAACGGCTTTTTACACATACATTCTGCCTTAAAAAAAACAAGTGAAGTAATAGTACTGCAGTGGTGGGATTTGTACTCGCGCAAAACAGAAAAGCTTGCAGCAGAGCACCTTCAACTTCAACCCCCTGCTTGGCAGCCCTCTGCCCCATACCCCTAAGTCCTGCCCTCATGACTCCTTACTCCCACCTGCGCAGGTTAGCCAGGAGCTCCAGCACAGGCAGGCACAGGTGTTTGAGCACAAGGGCTAAGTGCTATATGCACTAAAGCAGAGTGCTACATGCAAGGTGTGCCATCTCTATCTTTCTGCACATCAGAATCAGTCGAATGGCTCAGCAATTAGAGAAGCAAACACAAGAAGTTCATGACTGCTTCCTCCTAGACTGCTAACATTCAGGTTGAGAGTGGTGTTATCACAGTAAGGGGCAGATAAAGTAAATGGCTGAAGGTGCAGGCATCTCATCAGTTACATGGCAAGCCCTGGGCTGCCTGTGCCCAAGATATTTAACAGAGAGATAAATGGCCAGGCTCTAAGTGTAGCCATGCAAGCTCAAAACATTTATTATGTTTGGAAAGTTTACAACGGCATTGGTCTTTGTCTATTAGCAGAGTGGATTAGTACAGATAAACAACCCAATTGCCAAAAACTACTCTCACCATTTGTTCCTTACATTAGTTGGCCTGATAACAGAGGGCAGTAAACATGTTTAAAAACCACAAAGCTTTGATGAATATTTTTCGGGTTTCTTCCCCGCCCCCATAAACTTCCAAGCCTATCAATTTATTCATACTTTTCAGATAATTCAATAAGCAGCTTTGCAATATGCTTCAGTACCTATTCAGAATTGTACACTGACTCTTTCCTTCCACCACTTGCTTTCTACAATCTAACAGAGGTTATCTTTACAGCACTTTTGTCGCCGAGGCATCCTTTTTTTTTTTTTTTTCCCCCTATAGAATATAGTGGCATATTAAAAGGGCAAAAAAATTTGGCAGAAAATAAGCTTCCCTGCATTCCAGCTTGTCCTCAGATATCAGAGGGGCCGGGGTGGCTGGGTTTCAATTCTGGGTGATGTCCAGCTCAGCAATGTAAGTCCAGTTGCATCCAATGTATGAAATATTATGATTACATATTCTCTAGCAATGCATTGCTCATTCATCTTGATGTGTTCAAGTGGACTCCCACAACAGCCCTTAAGGAATTTGGCTCTGCCTAATGAGAACTCATGATTAGTAAACAGTATCATTTATTAAAGAAACAGGAATACAGATTCTTTTGGATTGCAGGTGACAAACACTATTTGTAAAAGCACGTGAGGTTAATCAAGAACATGAATAATACAGGCAGCTACAACAGTGTTAAGTGATGGAACAGCTCTGGAGATTTCTAAGTTTCCCAAGGAAGCACTCAGAGTAATTGAGTGTGCAAATCTCACCCAATAAACACCCCTGTGGGACGAGAGAAAGAGGTGCTCAACCTGTCGGCTTGTCCCAGAAGTCAAGTGTCCTCCTGACTGATCTACGATGATTTCTTCCCTTACATTCCTTCTGTTAGGCCATTTAATACTGCTTTCTTACTTTCAGAAGGAACTTGAATAACATTAGTCAAACATACCTTTGTTTTGTAAAGCTTACTCAGAGACTGTGGTTCTGACAGAAGGTGAAGAACTGGCTCAGAGCAACAACAAGTGCAGTTCTTCCGTTCCATAGTACCCCCAGTCTCTCAACTGTGATGTGACCTCACAGCCTAGTCATGTGCATGTTTACTCCTCTCCACCCTCCATGCTGTATCTCAGAGTCAGCATGCCAAGCTCCCCTGGTACTGTTAACAATCTAAGGTTTGGCAGTTTTACATGGCTTAGGAATCTGTCACAGATCGTATTATCCACCTCATTCTACTGGAGGTTCACCTTCTGGCAAGAGGGGAGCATCTCATTAAGCTGCCTCCAACAAATATTCCATGTAACCCCCAGAGTCTACAGTCACTCAAGCATCACAACATTTAAAAGGAACTGGGGAGGTTACATGTAGTCTTGTCATGAGGATTAGAGCTCAGTGGACTCATGATCTATATTGGCACTATTTATGGGGTAGGATGATTGGGTCACAAACATAGTCTTGCTAAATACCATGATATCAGTCTTGAGTAAGGCACTGGGCATAACAGCCAAGCCAAAGGAGGAGGCTGAGGGAGGGAGGAACACCCTGTCATGGTCTGTCAGTACTGCTTATTTGACTTACTGTAAAGAAAGTGAAACAGGGAGCAGGATTTGGTACTTAATGCTGATCATAGAATTCTTAGAGTTGGAAAGCACCTTTAATGGTCATCTAATCCAACTCATTTTCAACCAACAGGAACACGTACAGACAGATCAGGTTACCCAGGGCCTGATCCAGCCTTGCCTTGTAAGTTTCCAGGGAAAGGGCATCAGCCACATCAGTAGGCAACCTGTTCCAGTGCCTCCCCACCAGCACTGTAAAATACTTCTTCCTTATATCCAACGTAAATCTACCCTCTTTAAGGCTGAAGCCATTTTCCCCTGTTTTATTACCACCAACCCTATTAAAGAGTCTGCTCCCTTCTTTTCTGTAGCTCCTCCTTAAATACTGAAAGGCCACTCCTGGGTTTCCCTGGAGCCTTCTCTCCAGGCTGAACAGCCCCAGATCTCTCAGCCTGTCTTCATAGGAGAGGTGTTCCATCTTCCAGATCATTTTTGTGCCCCTCCTCTGGACATGCTTCAACAGGTCTCATAACTTCAGCAGAAGTCATTAATGAAAACTAACAGGAATTGGACACTTAACCCCCTCCTAACATACAACACCAATTGACAGAAGTGCAAGGACAGGAAACACAGGTCTGCATAAATCTTAAACAGGATGGCAGGAGGTAGTGGCAGAATACCATCAGCTTGGCACTATCCTGTTCTTCATTTCTTATCTAGACAATCACTGAGATATTACAAGGGAAAAGAACAGCTACTGAGTAAGTGGACAAAGAAGGAGAAAGAAAATCCACAAGTCCTCTTTGGTTTCTTTGCTACTATCAAGTGGCCCCCATTAGTGCTAGGAAGTAGGCATGAAAAGAAACAAGACCTGATCAGCAGCTTGGGCTGCACGCTGGTCCGTGCACCTGCTTCAGCTCAGCGGTGCATAAGGGCACAGCAGGAGCAGGGTGAGAGGGGATGGTGGAAAGGCATCAATAATACATGTCTTAACAGTCAGAGGGGAGGAAAAGGAATGTATGCAGTCCACCACTTCAAAGCATTCCTGGCCATTTCTGTGAGTGCGGCAACTCTTTCTCTACTGGTTTATTCCTAGACTACAACCCCAAGCAGCTCTCCAACACACTTGCAGAGAGAAGGGGCAGCAGTTTCAGTCAGAAATTCAGCACAAGTTCTTCCCCGTAGGGAGGTCTGATTGCGTTCCCACAGTTACCAAAATCTGATTACCAAAACATAGGCTACTATCAGGTTTGCAGAACAGGCAGGACCTTTCCAAAAACTAAACAGTTGTTCACTCAGATGAAAGGTTCTCCACAAGCTTCCACTCAGCATTTGTTCAGACATTTTTGCATCTACTCACGATGTCCCGCATCCTCCTGACTTAGCACTCCCTGGGCTCAGCAGTAGTCATTTCTTCAATTTTCCTGGGATTAAGAGCTAGCACACACTTGAGCACGGAGTTTGGTTGCACAAGATTACAGTATTGGCAATCTGCTGTCCAATTTATCATGAAGGTTTAATGCTCATTTTCTTGGTATTTTTACTTAATGTTGGTCAGCCTTCCTAGATTGCTGACCTGCCTACCAACGAGTGAGCCGTTTATCACAGCGTCCTTCAAAAATTTTCTTCCTAATTCTGTGTGTCTTCTCATGTTAATGGGAGTTTCAATGAGAATTTGGCCATGACATTTCAATAAAATCTCACAAAATATTCTAGGAAATTATTCCTTTTGTTATCAAAAAAGTGAAAAAGTGGCTCGGTGATTACAGCCTCAGATTTACCATTGCTTGCACTCATAGCTTAAAAGTTATTTTTATTAATGAGCTTATCCACAAGCATTTTAATTAAAACATGACAATTCATAGCACTGAAATTGTGTACTTTGCTTGCTCTTTCTAGCTCTGTCTCAACATGGTTTTATCTTACACTGTAGCAAATTCCATATTAATTTCTTCATAGAACAGTGACAAAAAAATAGACATTTAGAGTTCACTGAATATTGTCCAGCTGAATACAACAGCCTAAAGAATCTGGTACAAGCAGGAAGTAAGGATATAGCCATGCAAAAACACTGAACTAAACTGGTTACCACTGCTAGCTAGATTTGTCTGGTGAAAAATCTTTGTAAAAACACTGCTATATTCTCTGCACGTGGAAATACACAAGTGGAATCACCCATAATTCTCATGACTCTGAATTGCTTTTTGGCTTTTTGTTACTACAGCTTTCTCTAGATTTCATGTTACTTAGAACTATTTTAATGACTTCACTCTGAAAAGAGCACAACATATAATCTGGTGCCTCATCTGAATGATGCTATTGGGCAAATCTAGGTATGCCCTAGTTGCTGAGCTCAAAACAAATGAGTCTTTTAGTGATGTATATACATGGGGACTCATTACTGTACAGCTCTGTACAAAGAGCAAGTGGAAATATTAGAAAAAAGCCAGAATAAAATCTCGGTCTTTTCAGAGCCCTCTGTTCCTCCAATGGGAAAAGAAAACTAAGCTAGCATAAAATATTTTCTCCCCTCATTTGAGGTCACAGCAAGACACCTGCACAGCAACACAGATGAGCGCGCTGCCTCAGGGGGACACTAAAAAATGCTGCTTCAGAGAAATCTGGGACAAGTTTATTTAAAAGCCTGTACTTAGCCTCCAATGTCTGCATTCTGTGCCTTGCCATTGCTTTGCATGCTAGTTCTTCATCAGAATTCCTTTCTTCAGAGTGCAAAATGAAAATCCCCTATCCCTGCAGTTTATTCAGCCAACCAGCTGTGGTGGCTGCAGGCAAGTGGGGATGGAGGCACAGCTCCAGTGCCTGCTTTACTCTCTGAAGCTGGGCAAACAGCTGCTCAGGCAACCTCTGGATTGTGATATTGTCTCCCACAGCATGCTGTGGAGGACTCAATCTTCGGTTCCATCTTTCTGCGTAGAGAAGGGACACAATCTAATCCCTTCAACCAGTAGCAGCTCTCCTAGAAGACCTCAATAAATTGTAAAAATGTGTCTTAGAAAAAGCTATAGACTCAGAGCACCGTGTCTTCATAAATTTCTATTTATTTAGAAAAAAAGAAAAACTTCAATCTACACAATTGTTAAAGTAGCTTGTGATTACAAAATCATGCTACAGGACACGTTTTATACAAACATCTGCTGCTGCTTATATTGCATCAAATTCAATTTATGAAATGAGTTTATGAGCATAAGGCATAAGTAAACTACAAATACAAAAACAACTCTTACCACTAATATCCCTGGGAGACCAAAAAACTTAGTTTTGTGATATTTTTATTTGCATTTCCCATGAAGTCTGGATTTTTGTTGTAATTAACAAGGCGGCAAAGCACGAAACTGTGGCGCTTTGGGAAAAGAGAATTACCTCACAGACCTGTTGCCAACTAAGTAAGAAATAGTCAATGACTTTTTCCACAGCTGGGTGAAGGGTTAAGCAGAAATAAACCTCATTCTCACTGCAGGCAAGGTGGGGGATCACAGATTGGCTGTGCCACCTCCTTGGACCTGCTCAAGTTAGCTACATGGATTCACATGAAGGACATGAGTTATACTCACAGACGCACATGGAATGGCTACTAGGAATATGTAGCTTCCCACACAGATATAGCAAGCAAAATGCTGCCTATCCAATCAAGCAAAATATCCTTAATTAGAAGCACACCTTGCATTAGGTTCTGTAGAAGGAAAATTCAATTTGTACTTAACGTGAAGGCTTTTTTCACATTCCTTTATTAGTAGCTACAATCCTAGCTATTGAAACCTAAATATCTTCTTCCCATGCTTCTACATGGGAGGTCATGAAGCTCAGCTGCCAAGCGCACACAACCAGGCTTCCACAAGAGCTCTCTAGAGATGAACACTATGAAGAAACCCGGAGTTTGGCCCAAGCCAGCCTCAGCACTGTAGCAATGAACCACCTAAACCCCCTAGTTCTCATCTTCCCATGCCATGAGAGGGTATGGCTGTTAGTATTTCTCTTTTCATACGTGACAATCTAGAAACACCAGCCCATAAGCAGTGACTCATTAGCAGCCAGTTAACTCCAGCTGCTAAGCAGCACAAACCCCGCAATGTAGTAACCCGAAAGACTCAGAAGGCTGGGTAGACTAAGACAGAGCAAACATGCCTGCAGTGCAGAACACTTCATCTCTCCTTCAAAAGAATGCTAGCCAGTAGAAGTAGGCTCACAATAAAGGCTACAGAAACTGTCCCAACACCTCCGGTTCTTCCTCTCCACAGCAAAACCATAGGATGCAATTAAATTTGCATATGTTTTGAATAAAACAGGAGCTTTCAAAGTAATACAATACATATAATGGACCTTTCCTCACCATACAGTTTTCAGATGCTGCTTCTGTTTGTTTAAATGACACTTCAAACTCCTTAGACGTACAACAAAAAGGCTACTATGAAACTACAGCTCATTTGACCACGGTACGTTTTTAAACTACTCAAACGCCCGATGGAAAATTGTAGAGTTAAAAAAAGCAGCTTTTCTTTTAAGTGCAATACACATTTCCGTAAAAACTATCAACTGAAGAAGTTCCCTGTCCTGTGGTAGCAATGACCTAAGCAAGTGTGGATGCCTGGGTCGCTTACTGCTGGCAATATTCACCACAGCTGAGCAGAGCAAAGGAAATGAAGCTCTCAACCTCTGCTGGAATTTCACTCTGTATTTCAGAGGCTTGGGAAGCACAAGGCAAGCCCATGCCAATGCTGCCTGGTAAAAGTCACCTTGGGTGACTTTTTTCACCAGGGTTCCTCTTGCTCTGCATTTATGGCAACTGAACCACAAAGACTTAACAACAATTTCTCATGATTTCAGAGCACAAGACAAAAATCACATCAAGTTCACTCCATGATACTCAACAGCACCTTCTTTTGCCCTGGCACTGCTTTCCTTGTGAGTGGTCAATACATTACTCACCCATTTTCAGTGCAGCAGCCACCGATCACAAATAACAAAGCAAACATGAGTGCACAACTTGAGGAGTGCTGCTTCATTTTGTCACCAGCATAAATTTCAGCATCAGATTTTTCCTGGACACCTCCACTATCGCAAGTACAGTGCCCTGTCATTCCCAATATGTATAATTCTGCAATACAATATGTGCGCGTTCATGCTAACTGGCTAAAAAGAGTAGTTTAAATTTATATCACTTCCCCTCCTCCTCCCAGATTAATCTGCATTGTGTCCTCTGCCACTGCACTAAAGAACTGGATGCCAGCAGAGATTTATGGCCAGCGATAAGCTCTGCTGAAGATCAGAGCTGAGTTATGCTGGCAGATTGTTTTGGCAGTCTGGGCTGGAATAAGACCATGACACAATAACTGAGGCACAGCCATGCATGCACATATGTATGTTTGGGTGCCTAGTGATGGACATGGTGGGCAGGAGGCCTGAGACCAAAATAGCACGAGGAGCAGCTAAAAATCAGGATTAAGCTGCACTGGCAGAACTGCAAAGGAAAGTTTGCACTGAGACTGCCTACACAGCATCTGACTCAGAGCTCTTGGTCACATCTGTATGAATAACAATTCACCACAAGTGCAACTGCTTGAGGAACAATGTTGGTGTGACTGGGTCTATTCAAACAGCTTAAGCAACTCTCCCCTCTACAAATTATTTTGGTATGAACGTGCTGTTTGCAAAACCTGCAATGCACTTCACTTCCAGCTATTGAAAGTGGCATATTGAGAAGTATTTAAGGACCATAATAATGTATTTTTTAACTGCTGCACCTAAATAAAAACGAAATAGCAAAGTACAGCAAAGGCCCAAGCTGTTCTGCACTGCATGCTTCCCTGATCTATTATTCTCCAAGATAATTCCAAGTACTTTTTTCTATCAATCAGTAAAATTTACATTTACTAATGAGCTCTAGACACACATCAGCAACAAACAGAAGAAAAGATCCTGCTGGAAAGCAACAAAATTAAAAGGGTTTGGTGAGAGCAGGGCAGGCAGTGGCGGGAGGTGAGGGCTACCCAACCAGGAGCCAGGCTGTCCCTCAGGTGAGGGACAGGTGTTGGAGCACAGGTACTGGACCATCAGTCTCAATAACCATTCAGACTTGCTAAGGAACATGTGGTGGGACTTTTCATGTTTTGAGAACATGAGAATTCTCATGTTCTCCCTGAGGTTTTGGAGAAAAGTCCTCTATAAGTGCAAAGCACTGTTAAATTGTTTTTGACTGGGGATCAGAGAATTCAGGCAAATCCTGCTCAGTGCCAGTGGTTCAGCTTGTGTAACCTCAGCTCCCCAAATCTCTCTAGCAAAGCACACCTCCATTTCTCTGAAAGGAACCCTAAGGCAGGGTGCTCTCCCACACCTTTAAAACTGATAACTTGTCAAGTCATTCAGTCTCACAGTTGCTGTACTTCTGAAACTAAAGAGACAGCTTTTACTCTGCCCCTCATAAGAAAGTGAAAAACTGACAGGATTTTCATTGTTTTCAGCCATGGAACAGGATTCAGCCGGGCTACACAAGATTTTAGGAAATAGGAAGACAGACAATTCCTGAAAAGCTTATATCCACAGTCTTTTAATATGACAGCACTCATCCATGCAGTTTCATTAAGCAATAACAAGATATTTAGCAGCAGCTACTGTAGAAGATGATTCCAGGGGATATGGCTACTACGGAGCAATCAAGCCCACGGGATTAGAAGCAGTCTGCTGAGCCTAATGCTTTAACATCATAGAATAATTTATCTTCTCATGATAACCATATTTTCTCTAATGTATTATTACTTCTATGTTAATGGGACCCTTACAGCATGAAAAGCCTGTCACACCCAGCACCACGCTGCTGTTATTTCCTGTGTATATACCACTCACTGTCATCAATGCTTGTTCTTGAGCCTTTTTAGCTGTTGACCCAATTTAATGCCTTGCTGGAGATTGTCTTCCCAGCCATAATTAAAGTAAAAAGGGATCTCACAATAAATGCATATCTCCAGTGCCCATGGCATCTGTTAATTCTACTCTCAGCGTACGTGCTCGCTTGCTACAAGTATTCCAAGAAGATACATATTTGGTAGCATAAATTCTGTCTTCCGAGGCAAATTTATATCAGAATAAACATTTAGATCCCAGCCAAGAAAACCTCAGCTAACCCTTCAGATAGCATTTTGCAGCATTATGTGTGTTCAGGAAGGATCATGGGCCGCACAGTAATTTGTAGCATTACTCACAGCACTGCAATCAGACTTTACCTCAGCAAGGCAATTAATTTAACCCAATTTGGTTGCCCTTAGAGGCTGACACGTTGAGGCAGAAACAAACCCTGTCTACAACGTGGTAATTAGCAATACACATCAGAATAAAAGAGCTCATGCAGTACACCCATTAGCAGATAAGTTTAGCTAAATAATCTTCAAGTACAGCCTTTCTAACTACCAAAAAAGATACGTTTGGTAGAGTCTTCATGCGCTTTCCCACAGTTTTTCGAATTTCTGCAACTCAGATCCACATCAGAAATATACAGTGCTGACAACCTTCTGGCTGACTCTGGCAAGTGATAATTCATAGCATCAGATCAGGTACCCCCAAGCACTCAAAACCTTATAAACAGGCTGTTACTACTTCACTACTGCTCAACACCTCCTAAAAAAGAAATAAGAATTGAGAGGAAAAGGAAACCACATTAACAATGCAAAAGTGGATCTCCTTTCCTTGTGCACTGTGTGTACAGGGGGATATCATCCACTTTTTGCCACTGTTCAACTATTTCCATGCCCATATCAACTGACTGGAACTCTGAAAACCCATTATTTGCCGTCACAGCCACCCTTAGGATTTTGTAGATAGCACACCAGGCATCCACTCATGCTGGCCACATGCAAGGGAAGGCACAAATGTCATTCTAAGGCAACTGAGGGAGTGCTGCTTAGAGTATTTTGATTTCAGATCTGGACCCAGCTTTTGACATACCAGTAACTACAGTGGCAGAATGAGCAGACACCGATTGCTCACTATGAAGAAGAAAACCGGTAGGAGGAACTTCATTTCCTCAGACTTGACAGAGAATGCAGAAGCCTTATCATGCCCTCCTCCCTTCCTCATGTGAGGATAAGAGACTGCTTGGGGAAAATAAAGTACAAGATGTAAAAATCATAAGTTGTTATTAAATTACAACTGCATTTCTCTCCAACTTCCTCTCATCCTACTGATCTTGCTTTTAAATGCAACAGTGGGGTTCACATTCTTGAAGTATATTCCACCTGGAGGTGTAATAATTAATGTGACGGTGATGAGCAATCAGAGTAGGGTCTCTTGAAGCCCACACATTTGGCAGTTCATTCTTGCTTTAAGTACTAGACATAGTACAAGGGATTGATTGAAAACACCTTAGGAAAGAGCTACAAAGATGCTTCTTACTCCTCGAGAAAAAAAAAAAAAAAAAAAAAAAAAAAACAACAAAAAACAGTACAAAGTGAAAGGGAAGAAGGGAGAATGTTCCATACCCCTTCCAAAAAAGGGGTAGAAACCAGAGATGACATCCATTGCAGTGGCTTGAAGAAAGAAGGAGCAGAGGCTGTCACACAGTACTGCAGATGAATCACAGCAGCATCCTTCATAACCCAGGAGCTATTGCGCATCATCAAAATACCATGGCCATGTGTTATGACAATTCAGCGTCACTAGGATTCAGCAGTTCTCCAGTCACTAGCAAGAGGTATTACACTGCTTTCAAGCAGTACAGAAAACAAGTACCGCTGTTCAATAAAATTTGCAGCTATGCAGTGTTATACAAAGGAATGGCTTAATCAAATCTCATGCCTCAGGGCATAATACAAATGCCTACAGAAAGAAGAAAGCATTTATCTTCCCACGCCCACTCCCCCAGTATTTCATAACGAGTTGCTCTTGACTTTCTCTAAAACAAGGAAAAGAAATGTTATAAATAAGGGCATATAATACAAACAACGATAGATGATGCATAGGACTACTTTCCAGATAAGAATTACCAGAAACTTTTCATCATTTCTACTTGCATCGTCCTTAGTAAAAGGCATAAAGTATTTGGAAGAGAATGAAGTTCCATAAATTATTAATGGAAAATAGGTAGAAAAGTGTCCTCATCTCTGCCTTCTCTATTTTTAATATACACTTAACCTGAGTTCATTCACCACCTGTTCATTAAAAGTATTCACATTCAGGTTTGTTTCACCTCACATTAAGAAAAAAAATACTTGTAGCTATGACACAGGTAAAAAAAAAAAATGCTGTTTAAAAAGTCACTGAGCAAACTGGTTTTTAGTAGGTTTTCAAGGGTGGATAAAATCCAAAATAACTGCTTAAGTTAGCAGCCAACCTCTAATGTGCTTACGTTAGTTCTGCAGAAAGACAGACACAAAGACATACTTTATAAAGCTGTTCCATACATTTTGTATGATGCCATAGTAGCAAACAATCAAATGGCATGCATTGGATAAATCAAAGTTATGACCAGTGAAGACATTCCTAGAAAAAACAAGAACAACTCAAATGACCTGAGAGGGATTTTATGGTAGAATGCTAAGGCTCCAATCCTCCTCCAGGCTTAGAGAACAGCCTTCCTGAAGTTGGTGTCAATCTGATCTGTGAATACTACAATGAGAAAGTCTAGGAATAGTTCCTACTACCTGACTTTTTCCTCATTTCGTGACTAAACTTGGTACAAAGAAATCATATTTAGATGACATTTCTTTACTGTAAAAATCTTGAGACTCAGTGCTGCAAGGCTCTCATGTAATGAATGATAAATTGCACAGTAACACTGCAGCTGCAAAGAAGGTGAGAGAACACTTGAAAGCAATTCACAACACCTCAAAGCCTTGTACCAGGACAAGAGGTATATAGGATCTCTGTTTATATGGAAATCCTGCCCTATGGCTGCTATTTGATAAATGCAAAAAATTTTGCAACTATAAAACAAGTTACATTTAGTGTGGACTCAAGAATTGTGGTTGAGCCGCCAGCACTCAACACTGGGCACTGCTACCACAGAATCACAGAATGGGTGCAGTTGGCATGGTACTAAGAGTCCACCTGGTCCAACCTCTGCTCAAGCAGGGCTAGCCAGGTGGCTTCTGAAGATCTCCAAAGAAGTGTCTTCACAGCTTTTCTGGGCAGACATTTTCACTGTCACCCACACAGCACACAAGCACCTCCTGATAGTTATGCGGAACCTCTTGTGCCCATGACCTCATTCTGGCACTGGGCATGATGGAAAGGACCAGGCTCCATCTTCTTTGTGCCCTCTCTTCAGGCTTTTATAGACATTGATGAGACTCCCCCCTGAGCCTTTGCTTCTCCAGGTTGAACAGCCCCAACTCTCTCAATCTCTCCTTACAGGAGAGGTGTTCCAGGCCCTTTGCCATGTTGGTGGCTCTCTCCAGAATGCAGATACCTCTGTTGAACTGAGAAGGCTCAGAACCAGGCCTCCCATTCCAGTTGTGGCTTCACCAGCATTGAGTAGAAGGGAAGGATCACGTTCCTTGACCTGCTGGCTGTACTTTATCTAACGCACAATTAGCCTTAGCAGCAAGGCATGTTGCTGACTCATGTTCAGCATGGTGTCTACCAGATCTCCCAGGTTCTTTTCAGCAGATTCTTTACTGCAGAGGAAGTAGCCTGCTCAAAGAAAACTTTGAGCATTATCATAAACTGATCTGAATCCAGGTTTACATCTGGTTCCAAACACTCATCTCTGACTCCTTCACTTTCTGTTTTGCTGGGATTGCTGAAAACATGCATTTTTAACTGTTTAAAGAACCTAAAAGGCAGTTGGAAAATTAAGTTCTTTTCTGGTCCCTTCCATAAACAAAAAGCAATCCTGGAGAATGACAGAAGAACTATTACCATTGACCTATTTCTAACCTAAAAGGAAAACACCACACTTTAACACACTCGTATCTTTTTAGCCACGTAAGAACCCCTTAAAACAGATTTTTATTTTAAGCACCAGAAGTAAAAACCCAATGACATCTAAAATTCAGGAACACAAGTGCAATGATTGATGCAAATCTCTAAATTCCTCCTCATTTTTCTAATCATAGCAATAAACACAATTATTTTTTTTTTTCCAGGTGCATCAACAGTTGCATCCCTCATACACATTTACAGGGAAGTTCAGAGTTCCTTCCTCTATGGTTGCATAGGAAGCTTTTTTTGTTGTTGCTGTTCCATTTCTATCCAAAATTTTGTAAAAAGGCATTTCTCTAAATAAATTTAAAAAAACCAACAAAGCAGAAGCAGCCACCCTACTAAGAGAGAACACTTCCAAAACCCTGCTAATCTACTACATCTGTTATGAAAATTGCTCACATTCTTAACCTTATGGAAAGTGCTCATTTTAAAGCTTTATTTACCTAATGAAGCCTTCAGATGAGATCTTCTGGGACATGGCATTTAAAGGCACTTTCTTACTTGAGTTTCTGAAATGAGGTTATTCTTTTTACTATTGTCACCTTTTACCAGAATACAGTTTATTTTAATGGAACGTCATATCTTCTCATGGCTTGCTTTAGTGAAAGCTTTCCATCAACTTTACCCCAGTTTGGATTTTTCAAGAAAAACTCCACGAATGCTGGTTTGTTTGTTTCAAATAGAGTTTCAATATTAAAAACATTCATTATCTTCAGAGTTAGCGTGCCTTGAATCAATATATTTAGCTCCTCACACTGTGCTATTGTCATTTGACCTAGCTGGTGCCACATTTAGAAAGTGTCTAAAGTGGTAGGAATGATTCCAGCCCCCTTCATGCCACATTCAGTGTCACTGATACCTCACTGATTCCAACCTTGTATCTACATAATGCATAAGCAACTTAGGACACATGTACAGGTACATGGGTACCAGCGCTTATTCTGCACTGAGATCTCTGGGATTTTTGTTCAGTCACCCGTGTGTGAAGTTTTCACTGGCACACCAAACAGATAACAAGCCCTGCACCAGCTGCTGCTAAGTTCCCTCTGGACTGACCCAGGACCTTGTTCCACTTCATATCGCTCATCATGTATGGACACAGTGCTGTGCAGCCTGGGCTGTGCTTTGTTAGAAGAGCAATAATACTATAGTTGGTATCTCCGTGCCGCTTCAGAACTAAGGTATGCCTTCCAGCACCCACTCCACATCATAAAGCTGCTTTGACAAGTGGAAAAGCTCGGCTGAGGAGAATGAGCCACTTGCACATGGCTACGGAAGTCAACAAGAAAGCTAAAAGCAAGTCCTGGCTTCAGAAGTCTGATTGGGTTTTATGACCACAGCCCAGCCTCACTTACACTTCACAGATGAATGTGCAAGTCTTCAAAAGAAAGCTACAAAAACTAAAGGCTGTAATTTCTGTCTCATTATGCCTGAAAGTGTGATGTGCATGGCCATGTAGCCACGACATCACAGGTGGTGACGAGAGCCAGGGTAATAGTACATGAGGTGTTGGAAGTACAGCCTGCATCGTTGTCCCTTGCCAAAGCCATCATTAAGATCCTCACACAGGAAATCACAGGAACATGTGCCTAAGCCATTTCCACCAGGTTTAGCATTTAGCTATGCATTAACTTCTAGCGTCTGCTTAAACTCAGAATCACTTATTTCAGAAAGTTAGGTGTACATTTACTCCTGCCCCTCAACCCAAAGCTGTGATAGCTACAAAAGGTCCCAGAACAAAGTCACCAGAGAAATCTTTCAGGAGGGACATTCTCCCATCACACAGGCTGTGGCCAGGGCTGAGCCAGCAGAGGGAACCCAAATGCCACACACTGCCTCCAACCCAGCAGCAGATCCTAGCTCTCCAACTGCAGCACCCTGCAGCCTTCTGTCTGTGTATACTGGGGATGGTGTTTTGGTTTTGCAGGTTTCCGCCCCCAATTCCCCTCCTCCCCCTCTTTTGTCCAGTGAGACAAGCCTTTCTGGCACCAAAAAAAGACATACATATGGGAGCTTGTCCTTCATTGCCTGAGAATTTCTTCTACTTAAATGTTTGGGGAAAGCTACAGTGTCCTTCCCATGAGTTTTCTGGCACCCTACTTAAATCCCTCTTCAGCATCTTGAAGTAAATTTGCATGTGAAAAAAGAGACTACCCTAAGACAATTACAATGCCAACTGAAACTGATTTGAGAAGCTCCTGCACTGCAGAGAGCTGGGGAATTTAATTAAAAGGGACAATGAGAACTCTGTGGGCAAATGAACACTCTGGAAGGACTTTGGTAAGCCTGAGAATCACTATTTTTTTCCCCTTCCTTGTGTTATAGCATTTGTGGGAGAGAGCTATTGGCTTCTGCTCAGATTAAATTCACTGTTTCCTTCCTGCCGGACTGCCTACAGCCACTTTTCACACACACTTTCAACAAAAGCACATCTGCATCAGCTCCTCTACAGATGCAAGCACTTGGTAGAAGCTCCAGAATGATGAATGCAGCAGACACACATGGAAAAAGCAGAAGTCAGAGGAGTCCTTCATTGAATCAGGCCACTGCAGATCAGAATACTGACTCTGCATTCACTTGTCCTATCCACCTTAGTGATTAAACATGATGAATTCTCATTCAGCCTTCTCTTCTTCGTGTGAGTGGCAAAAATAACTGCTGGCTTCTCTGACATGGTCTCTGTCAGGAATCTGTAATTCCCTTTTGTCCTGGTTCTGCTGCTGAACTAGATAACATGCTGCTGACAACAGGTGTCACCAGAGGGTAGGGATAATGGGTGATGAAAATACTCCCAAGGACAAACTGTGCTGCTGGATTTCAGAAACTTCAGAGAGGTCACATTCTTCCCTTCCAAAATAAAGGAAAAGAAATATCCTGCATGGATTCAAATCCAGCAGATCTGTCAGACATTATCCACATGACTGCACAATTTGCCCAGCAGCGAGGATGAATGGAAAGGACTGAGAACCAGAAAATGGGAAGTTCATTCTACTAATGTTTACATGGGGAAAGTACAACCTCTTATTTTTAGAGCAGAAACATGAGGCCATAATTCATGACGTCAAACACTGATATAGGTTAGGCTTGGAAAGAAAAAAAGTCAGTTCTAGGCTTAATTTGGAAGCATATCTGACAAATTGAAAAGCAGGTCTGTGCTTCTGTGACTTATAATAGCTGGACAGAAATTTACATGGCCTGTATTTAATTTAGATTCAAAATGAGCAGCAGTGTCACTTATAATGAGCCTTAGCTGTGAGGTATGTCCCCCATTCTCTTGCTTGTCAGGCATTTCCATTATCTCTTGTACTTTGTTATACATAAAGCTGCAAGGAGATATTCTAATCCAGGCTGTCTGCAAAAACCAAAGGCCCAAAGGAGCCAAGACTCATCTGTATAACAACCCAACACTACTGAAATCAGTAATGATATTCACATGTAGAAGAAATCAAAGTGAAGAAATCAAACCGCAGAAGTTCAGCTGTGTTAGCACAACCAGCAATACTCAACTCTCACCATCACTTCTGGATTTGAGTGACAGGAACTCTAGCATGAGTGCAATGGATACTGTTGAAATGGATACTGCTGGCTTTACAGCTGAGGAAATTTTGCCCTTACTCTCAAAACCATGTAATTTCAGAAACTGACAGCTATGCTACTATACAAGTCATTAGACAATCTTACTAACATTGACTAACTTGGTCAGTCCTTTTTACATCCTTGCATCCTTCTTTTCTTCTCATCTCCAAGATTGATTGTCCTGCACTTAATCACATCTGAAATGCTCCTCATGCTAGTGGAATATTATATGATTTTTTTTTTTTTTTAAACAGCATTCATAACCAGAAAATGCTTTACACTTGATATAACGTACATATGATATCATCACTTATACATAAGCAACCAAGTTAAATGGATGCTTCTTTGTAAACATTTCCTGGCAAGTTAAGAGCTTGTTAAAGAGAAAACTTAAATACTGAATTCAAAGTAAGCGAAAGGAAATTTTCCAGTCCTTCCTCACATACTCACTTAAGACAGTCTTTTCTCAGACACCTGCTCTTTTTCTTAAAGCTTTATCAACTTCAAAACATTAACTTCAATTAAAAAAAGTGTTTGTCATCAACTGTCAAACAAGATGACTGCCCTAATCTTCCACCTCAGTTTTTGTCCAGACCACTCAGGTCCCAGGAAAAGCAGTTTGGTCACAAACCATATTAAAAAAAAAAAAAAAAAAAATAGTAATAATAATAATGAGCAGAGAGGAGTAACTATTCTGCCTCAACCACAGCCAGGAACAGATCAGCTTCATTTAGCTGCATTGATTTCACTTGAGCAGATGCTTTCTATCAGCTTTCCTAGAGACAATATCTGTAAATAACGAACCAAGAATCATAAATGTGGATAATTTTAAGCTGAGCAGACAGCCATTTCTATCTAAAATGAAATAGTGAAAGGTACAGCTGAAGACACCTACTGACCTCATTTCTTAAAATTCCAAGTCCTCATTAACATTTTGTTTTCCCATAACTGGAAGACAGGTTACATTTAACCTAACTCCTCCACTACAGAAAGTGACTCAGCATTTAAAAGCAACAATACCAGCACTTTTTTTTTTTTTTTTATACACCTAGTCCCTCATGCTTCTAGATTTAAATTTTGTTGATGGTTTAAGGAAGCCAATACTGTTTCATTGCTGGTTTGTTTCAAATTTAAGTTACCAGTTAAATTCCCAAGGTAGCCATCACCTTAACTACGTACCTTTCTTACAAGGAGAATGTATTTGGATTTACTGCATAATTTCCATCTGACATTGCTATATTCACAAAATTTAATCATCCTACCATGACAAGGTGAGAATGGCTATTTTAATAGCCTCTGGTGTTCTTGGACTCATCTCTTCGTGATCACTGCAATGGTAGGGCCAGCCACTAGCTAAGTGCTGGAGGAGGTTACATTCACAAAACTGAAGTGTGTCCTGATGAAGCAAGTAGCCAAACCAAGGCCAGGATCCACCAGAGGGACTTATCTGAAAACTGCCTCATTAGAACCATAGTTTAGAAGTTGGTAGATACCTCTAAAAACAGAAGCAATCCATTTTACAGTTGTAAAAATGTTTTTCAAGAGTTGTATTGTTCTCAGAAATTACATTTTGCCTTAATGCTGAAAAACTGGTTGTTACTGGTACTCAACTTTACTACCATGAAAATATCCAAAAAACTTTTTGCAAGGAGGGAAGGAAGTGAAAACTTTGTAGTTACTTTATTTTAATTGCTTATCAGCTACCATTAAATACATAAATACAAATTCATTTTGAAAAGATTGGCATGATTACTTTCCTTAAGTGATGAAAATGACTATGTAAACCTGAGTCATAAACTATAGGATATAATTAACTCTCAAACCATCACCCAGACATTAAAAATGTCCGAATTGGTAGTAAAACACTCAGATTAAACATTTCTTCCTTCATCTGATGTTTAAACCTAGAAAGTCTTGGTAACAATTGTTACCACTGGAAGTATTTATCAACATAATAGTGAATACAACAAAGAAAACTGCTAATGATTATGCTATAAATTTAATTAACAGCAATGAAAAAGACAATTCAAGTCTTGCACACACACGTAGGCAAAGTAATCCCCACCACAGCAAGTCATCTTCCAGTAAAAGTTACTCTAACTTGGGTTTTCATGGGATTAACATTAATCTCTGCTTTAAAAGAAAAACATTAAGTAGGAAAATAAGGAACTAATGTTTTTTGCAAAGCACATAAACACTAAGAACACTGTCTATAGTAACCACAAAATGAGCAGCAATAATGTAAATAGCTGTCAGCAAATTAAAGATTGACTAGGTTCTAGGACAACTTACATACAGAAAATACTTCTCAAAATTACAGAAAGGACAGAAGTAACCTGGAGGATACGATAATCTCCCCCAAAGAGACTCAACCGGAAAGAGATACAATGAAAGAGCAGAGAGCTGCGTGGCAGAAATTAATGCAACCTTAGTAGCATTAATGTTATTTGAAAAGTTCATAAAGCTAGTGCAGAAAAAGAAGTGGCAGTGAGCCAAGGTTCTCTTATCTTTAAGGCAGGGAGAAGTGAGGAGGACAAAGCAGTCCTGGAGCAGAAAATAGAGCTACACTCAATCCCCCATCAGCTTCCTTCTCCTGATTTAGATTCCCTTTTGGTAATGCTGACTGTAGGTTTGTATTCAAGAATAGCAACCACTTCACTAGATTAAATCTGTTTATCTTGGAGCTTGTTCGATGATCTCAGGTAACTTGCAATACTTTGGGAGTATGGCATCTGCAGAATAAAGAGCTAGGAGTTCAGCATAATGTCTAACTCTGTTTTTATATAGTAAAGGAAATTGGACTTGAAACCAGCATAGCACACCACTCATGCTCATGGCTCTCATGATTCAAAGCGTTGCCTGCAGCACCAGTGGTCCCTCGCCCCCTAAGGCCCCTGCTGCACCCCAGTGCACCCGGAGACATTGAATGGTAATTGGGACAGAAATGAAACCTTCCACTTCCCTCTCCTGCTTCCACTGCCATGATTGCACTCATGCAGACGTTACTAATCCTTACAGCGCTCTGGCTACTCTAGGGACAGAGATGTTACAAAAACCATCTAATGCCCATAATCTGTTAGAGAGAGCCAAGCAAGCTGCTATGAATGCTGAACAAGGACTTGACAATTTTACAGTTCCAGCATTAGAAAAATTCTGATCTCTCGATACAAAGATTGGGTGTCCAAAGAAGAATAATTGACATCACAACAGTTTAAGTTTTTATGCAATTAGCTGCTACAATATTACACCCTATGACACAACGTGTCATTTCCACATATTGTATGGAAATGTGCATTTCTTCCCTGGACGTGTGTGCTCTGCAGAGAGATAAGTGGATTAGGAGATCAGTGTCTGTACCCCTAGTAATGAAACTGTGGACCTTGGAGAGAAAATCCTGATAGGACAAAGAAATCTGAAAGTGAAAATGACAGAAGGATTGGTAGGCAAGTATAACAGAAAATAGTGCTATTTAACATAATGGACTTGGATATATTTTTGTTCTTCCCTGCTACTTGAAAGAAACTATCTTTGTTGGATCCAGCAGCAGAGATGAGCAGAATTAACTGATCATTTCTGTGCTTTGTGTTTTAGAATAGTTAATATCCTAATTTTACATGAACCAAAATACTCATGTAGCTGGACAAAACAAAAAAGATACCAAATAGTTGATTAAAACAATTTTTTTAAACTCTGATTTCCAGAACAGATTCAGAAAAATTTAAAAAGGAGAAAGAAAATTACAATTAAACAATTGCAAACAGCAGGAAATGGTAGATCTTCAGTTTCCCTTTTGAAGGTAAATAATTCTTTTTTCCTACCAAGCATAAGTAAAATGATGCTTCAAAATGAGCAACTCAATATTTGCATCAAAACTCGCAAAACTTTTTGTATGTGAACCCATTTAATAATAATAAAAAACCTCACAAATGAAAATAACTAGATGTTGTTTCCCAACCATTTGTTAAGTAAATGTTTCCCAAATGTGAGAGGAAACACGTAAGAAATAATCACAGCAACCCACTTCTTACCATCATCAGGCCTGACTACACTTCAGCATGTCAAAAGAATGATGTATCTGGAAAATACAGAAGCTTGTGCTCTTCCTACAGTCAGTTTAAA
This sequence comes from Centrocercus urophasianus, assembly GCF_019232065.1. Taxonomy (NCBI): domain Eukaryota; kingdom Metazoa; phylum Chordata; class Aves; order Galliformes; family Phasianidae; genus Centrocercus; species Centrocercus urophasianus. Next base: position 20,041,446 of record NW_024884586.1, read on the forward strand.
GACATATATGGGCAGTGATCTTAGCAATTCTGCCACACAGATTGATGGACAGATACAAGAAAGTAGTTGACAAGCCACCTTCACGGTATGAGAGCTGCTTGTCCCTTGGGCTCTGCTGTAGGCAGGTTGATTTAGCCAGGTGAAATTGCTTGTGAGCCTGACTTTTTCTCCCAGGCAGCACTGGCCCTCCTCAGGAAAACTGGGTGGGCAGCATCTCAGGGATGTTCTTACGAACAGAGCAAACTCAAATGGCCACTGGAACACAGACACACACAGACACACACACTATCCAAATCCCTGAGCAAGAAAAGGCCACTAGACATCTGCCTGCTATTGGCTGTGGAATGAGACAAGCTGTTTAAAAATAGCTCTACCTTTGGCACAAGGAGGAGAAATGCAAAAGAACCTCTATTTACAAAGTGAGCAACACCTCCAGAGTAACAGAAGCTGACTGGCAATAACATGAATCACCTCATTCCCAAATGGAGATCTGACACCCCAAAAGATGAAATCAGACCACGTTCCAAACAACAGAAACTCCCGTGCTACCTTGAAAACAAGACACCCCGTTGACATAGACAGCATAGTCCTAATGCAGTAGTTAACATTTTCTAGCAAAGAGCAAACCTTCCGGTCTAGTCATATGCCAATGCTTTCCACTCTACTTCCCATTCACAGTGAAGAAAAACACATAATTTAAAAAGGTACAAGGAAACATACAGCAGAGAAGTCACTATACTGCTCTGGTCCTCCTCCATTAAATGTATGTAGGGGTCAGGTGTGTCTTCCAAACACAGAAGCTTCCAGGGAAAAGGGAACATGAAGTTACAAACTTCAAATCAGTAGACAAGAGCGTAAATCACAGAACATGCTCAGTGGAATCTGCTTTTCATAAATACCACCTATTACTTATGGCAATAATTCAACTTACACACCACAATATTAGCCTCTGAAGATCACTTCATAGTTCCAGTTATGATCTCAATTGAAAGCTCACAGCCCTTCCTGGAAAGTAACAAGAGGCAAGGGGACTAGTAAAACCACATTACTGATGTAAACAGTCAAAATGTGAGGCACAAGAGATTTTGCTTCTATTCACATTTCTTAGTTAGGTCTTTTGCTTTTCTATAGCTCTAGAATCAGTCATCATGTAGGCATAACAATATAGAAGAGATTTTTCTTAGTTGACCCTTATAAAACAAGTTTAGCAAGGTGGTATTATTTTAAATGTTATTCATTAAATATGCTTTCAGAAGTCATCTGCTGTAAAGATAAACCAGCAACTTTATAATGCATAGGAGAAATTTAAATAAACTCATTACACAAATCATTACACGAATCATTGTATTAGGCTTACATAGGCCAATCTTCTTTTTAAAGGAAAGGAGATTTATATTTAGCCAATAGTGAAGACAGAGAAGTGAAAGAGATTTGCCTGCTAGAGCCAACACAAGGTATTTAGACAAATCACAGTTGTGCAAAAAGCTGCGATTAAAGCCCTCAGTGTTCATCTCCAGGGAGGTGGGAATCCAGTGCTGTAGCTCTGGATCTGCAGCCTGGCGCAGCAGCACCAGCTTCGTCCCTTCCTGCCTTCTCTGTATATCAGCCCCACACACAGTAGGTCCCATGGCCACTCTAGCATCTGCAAGCCACTCAAACCCATAGCAGACTTGAATTGGCATGTATCCTGCCTGCATGAGAGAAACATTTGGTCTGCATGCCCCTAACCCTCAGGTTGGTATTTATTTCGTTTTTTTGTTTGTTTGTTTTTTAAGAAAGTTACCTAAAATGTTTCACTAAGCCTGAAACAAAAGAAGTGAAGCAGAAGGCAAAACCACCATTGCAGGGCTCCTCAGTGATTTTTCTGCTGTTGATATTAGAAGAGCACAGAAAGGTCTCTGGATGCTACCAATGCAATCAGCCTAGGCACAGTGAGTTCCCAGCGACCAGTTGCAGCCTCCACAATAGTCACCTGCATTTCAGGCCACACTCTTTAAAAGCAAGTCATCGATTCCCTCTCAATATAACAGAATATATTAGGCTATCTTCTGTTTGAGAAAGGCAGTGGTGGCTTTATACACAGACTGTTGTCTCAGTTAAAACCAACACTGAAGCAAGATGGGATTTGTTACTATGAACAGCAGGACTTTGGTATCCTATAGCCTTAAAAAAAAAAAAATAAAAAAAAAAAAAAAAAAAAAAAAAAAAAATCGATGTAACTTGCTAAGAAATGGTGCTCATCCAAATGTTTCAACTTCATACTGTTAGCAGAAATTGGCCTACAACTTTCATTTCATGCCTCTGTAAGACCCCACCTTCTGTATAGGCACATTTGTGAGTAAAGGCACATGGAAGTGGCAGAAGACTCAGGCACTGGGTGACCTGCTGTTTTTTGAGAAACCTTTTCTCTTGAGGAGAAGAGAACAGAGGAGTCATCCAAGGGGGAGGACAGACCTCACTCCTCTCATAACTAGTTTGTTTCAAGGGTATCCTTTCCCTGATAAAGTGTTGCCTACTCCTTTGGAGTGCTAAAGACACAACCTGAAGCCACAAACCCTTTTAACAGATTGAGAAAGGGGGGAAAATTTTTATTTAGCATCTATTTCACACTGTCACAAGAGCATCCCATTGTCCAGGTGGTTCTGCAGTGGCTACTGCCATGGACCCAAAACACAGCATAGAACTAAGGGCACAGTTAACAACCCGTGGAAGTATGCTGCTTAGAATCTCTTTCTATTTGCTGGTCATACCTTACTCTTTTCCTCTGTTCTACCCCTAAGGCTATACCTTTTCTCTCATGGAATAAAAAAACTTCCACAACCATGCATCTGGAAATTGAACATTTAATGAAATTTAACAAAAACTTCCTGCTTTAAATAGCATTTCCAGACCCAACAGACTACTTCACCCATCCTTTTTGGCCCATACAGATGTCTGAGTAATCAGTCAAAAGCCTAACAAGTGCCATTAAAATGATGATATCAAATGAGTGACAGTTGCTTTCCATTTGCAATATGCACTATAAATTATGTGCTTTCTCTAAGTTATCTGCAGAAGAAATGGCCTGATACTTCACTAGTAAATCAGGTTGTTTTTGTAAATTCAGTATTAGGAATAAAATCCCAGTACAAATACACTTTCCCAACAAAGAGTCCTTCCTTTTCCCGTTTCCAGATAGATATCAAGCTATGGTAAAAGACGTGAATACTTCAAAGGCATTTACCATCCTTTGATTCCAACTATGCACCCCTATTTTAAAAGGAAGAAAGACTTCAAGTAGAAAGCACCAATATCTCTGAACTTAAGTTCATACTTAGATTCACCAAAAAAAGAAATACCGCACTTGTTTTAAAATCGATGACTTGAGAACTGCCTAGTAAAAGCAGTTAGCATTTCCATGCCCCCTTCCTTTGCCTGTTTCTAATTTATTCAGGAATCAGAAAAATCTCCATATCACCACACTAATCTGTAGTTTCTTAAATTAAAAAAACCAAACAAACAAAAAACAAACAAACAAAAAAAAAACAACAAAAAAAAACTAGATAATCAGCATTGAAGTGCTGTGGAATTGGAGCATTCCTAGAGACAGCCAACACTTTCACTGTTTTTAACAAGTCTTAAGGTAAATCTCTTTTTGAAAGAAATGAGAAAAAAGTCTCATAAAATAACAGCTAGTATTGCTAGTCATAATTGCTAGTATTTTCTTTATCTTCTGCTTGGACTATCTGAAAATTGTATTTCAGGAAAAGTGATTTTCAGAAGTTTTAAAATAAATGCAAAGGCAGCAAGATTTAACACAATTACACAAAATGATTTCTACAACAATGGAACTAATCCTGAGAAACCATGACGTAAGGCTACTTGCATTTTCACAGAATTCTTCACTCACATTCAGTTCAGCAGCAAGAGTAATTTTATCTGCCAGTACTGTAATTTAGTACTGCGCTAACATGAGATCTGCCTGCCTTCATTAATGCTAACATGCCTTCTTCCCAGACCTTACAAAAGGCCTTCTATGAACTTGTCTTCTCTGGTGGAAGGACAGAGACCAGGCTGGTAGGGCAAGGTAAAAGTTATAAATGCTACCTTGGATTGGCGTGTTAATCACAAAAGCACCTCTTCATGCCTGTTCTAGGGCTTCCCCAAGATGCACAACAGCAAAGATTGAGAAATCAAAGTCAATGAAAAGCTCAGGAAGCAAAAACCTTTTCTTTCCCTTCCCTCCCGAGGTGAGAGGGATAAAGGAAACTCCTGTGAAAGTGCCCCTTCCTCAAGCCAAGAACTGCTTCCTTCAGGAGACTGATTCAAGACAAAATATTAAAGCCTAGTTATACAACATAAATTTTACGCTGACATGCACTGCTTTCCAGTCTTCTTCTTTCACAAAATGCAGTAGAACAACACTGCAGCAATTGAACAGATCAAGACAACAGGAAACACGTTACAACAGAGGTGCAATGACAGAAGGTCCAGCACAATAGAAAGGCTAGATAAGGCTTTATAAAGGAAGAGAAAAAGACTGCTCACCCATATCAGAAGATTTGGAAACAGTGGAAAGCTCCACCAAGAAGGGACCTCTGACCAGAGATCCTTCCCTACTGCACTCAGCCCTTTAATGGAGTCTAAGAGAGGCGCAGCCAGGCTCCACTCCTTCTGGTCACAGCTGAATTGCCTTCACCTGTGCTCGCAGGGCTGACGGGTCCTTTCCCCAGGTGCTCAATCAGTGGTTCAGGCCATGACCATGTACAGAGTTTCCACACAAACAGCAACAATGACAGAATTAAGTGTTTATGAAATAGACAAGCTTAAATTAGTGTTTCTTTGAGAAGCAAAATGTGAGAATTCCTGTCCTAAATTAGGATTCTGTTGGCTCACTGACAATATCAAACTTAATTTCACTTAAAGATGTTTACACCAAATTTAATAGATAACTTAAATAGAAATACTATTGATCTATACCACTGGGGCAGTGGAACCAGCTGGGAGAGATAGAGATGAATGCTGAAGCCAGCCACTGGCACTGCAACTGAGGAAATTCAAGTGCTTTATTGGTTTCCTGTCCCTGCTAATTTTAAGAGGAGAGAGGAAAGGAATTTATGTTACTGTAACAGGCAGGTTATCAAGAAGGTCACTGCACATTCTGTGTGCACACTTGTTTCTCCTGTCCCACTACCTCAGTAGTGGAGTCACAGTGAATGACTCAGCTTATGATGCATCAGTGTGAAATGTAAAGGACTAGCAATCACTTTTTAGATATCTGTGAGGCAATTGAGCCACAACCACGTGCAGAGATGCTGTTCATTGCATCCATGTAACACCTGCATTTTACTATTAAGTGGGCCACAAAGGGGGTGAGAGGTTTACCCAGACACATCATGGGAATCAGTGTCATAGGTAAGAGCAAAGAATAAAGGAATGCTGGCCTGCACCTATAAACACTAGGAGTATTCCCATTTCTTCATTCTCTGAGTCACCAAAATGTCTTAATCTTCAGAATTCTTTCCATTTCATCACTAGCAGCTACCCTCATACAGTGACACCACTTAAATCAATAGCAGATGATTCAAAAATATTCTCCCTGACTCATTTCCCTTAATGAGACAATCGGTCTTATCTGGAGCAGTACGCCAGAGTTAAGCAAACACAGTTATTGATTGCAACTAAATAACAGCACACATTGTAAACAGATTTATTTTTCTCTGGATTCTTCTTACAAATAAGCAAGCGGTTGTTGCTTTTCTTGATAAGATACAGATGCCTCTGTCACTGTGTTATGCCGCAGGTCGTGCGTGGAGATGCTGCTTTCGTTGCCCTCAATAGGACACTCATGGGTAAGCCTAGCTGGTAACTCCGTCAGTTCTTACAGGGTCTGCAGAGCATAAAAGTCTGATATGAGCAGGCTTTTTGGCCTTCTGAAAAGGGTTCTTAGTTTACGCAACTCAATAAAGGGGAAACTGCACTTATGCAGAACAAGAGTGTAACAGTCTCAAGAAGCAATATCATGACAGCAAAAGGCAGCCCTCAGAGAAACTGATTAAGCATCTCAGATTAATAACAAGCAAACAAAAAAGATTACAACTCACGACAGCAAGTTTTCTTGAGGGTGACATACTTTGGTGCGAAAGAGAAGAGCTGGGAGGTCACACATGGCCATTTATTGGTTTGCTAAAGTGAGGAATGTGCATTATTGGGCAACTCGCTGTTTGCATTCAGATTAATGCTAATTTAACCCAGGATGTTATTAGCTTTGTTTACACAGAAGGGCAGGAGGGTTCCATGGCACCATTTTCCGGTGCACACTCCAGGAGGTGTGCCAGGGAATGGGAATTACGCCACATCGCTATGGTATTCACTACATTCATTATCCTTGAAAAAGAGCAAGCACACAGTGCTTTCACACTGCCCAGGTGTGACATTAAATGGATTGATAACACAAGAGAAAGAACATCTCACAAAAGGCTAGATATGTGCTTGGCAGCCCCAGCAAAGTTTCTCACTTCTTGGTCGTCTCACAGCATAGATACCAGTGAGCATTCTTGAAGGCAATATGGAAAAGGTCTAAGCTTTGTCCTTGGGGCCTATGATACACACAGGACTCACCTTATGATGATACACAGGAGTGAGAATGACCATCGCTACCCATTGACCTTTGGTGCCAGGGGCAGCTGGATTGCAATAATGTACAGGGCTTATGGTTCTGTGGTTATTTACTCCCACATGCTAGAGACAAGTTCTTTTGGCAGGAAGCATTTGTTGAGCATCAGGCTGACTGACTTGTTCTGCAATCAGCAGCACAGAAGAGGAAATCCCCGACTAACTGATTAGCAGTTTTCCTTTCCTACACTCCACAGGCTTACTTACCTCATTACGGTGGAGATTCTGAATCTCAGAGACAGGCAGGCAAAGCTGCATGAGCTGTTCTGCTTTCAGTGAGCCAAATACATTGAATTACCTAATCTCAGAAGTGTTAGCAATACGGTAGTACTTTGCTTCCAGAGCACTTTACAGCTGCAGAAATCAAAACACTTCACAGAGACGCATGTTACAAAACCCTTGGTTCTTTGGGAGCCTGGGGATAAATTAGCATCTTTTTGAGCAAATGCTCTTGTATTTTTAGGCTGACTTCCACAGACCTGTGCAATTTGAAAAGGCATAGCTCCCAAGCCACAATTTCTGTGAAGCTAACTTATTTTTGCTTTTCTGACCTCTAAGTAAAAGGAATCTCTGCTTCTTTGCTTTATAGCTCATTTTATTCAACTAAAGAAAATGCAGTATATGCAAGTAGTGGAGCGTGCTTTATCTAATAATCTCCATTTAAGGAGTGGTAATGAACATGGGCATGTCCTATGTCCCTGGTATACTGTTTATGAGCAACATTTAGAGTTACTCACAAACTAGCAGCATAGGAAAGATCTGCTGGCTCATAGAAAGGAGCATTAGAGTGGCAAAACCAACTCTGAGTATACGGATGAGGTGTTCTGGAAGGTTGTAAAGAGCAAGTTAGACAATATCTGCCAACATTTGTTGAGCTGATTTGATTTTGTCTTGGTGGCCTCACCCTTCCTCATGCTCCACAGTTCCAGAAAAAGGAAGGGAAGCAAAGCAGTGGAGCCTCAACAAGAAAGCACAGGCAGGGAGATCTTCCTGCAGCAGCCAGCTGGTGGAGAATAGCATCAATATCAAATTTGCCTGCATTGATGCTTGAGTAATGGAATATCTTTTGTTGCATGTTTGTGCTGCACTTAGTACAACAGGCTCCTGGTCCATTCCTGCTTTCTCAACCAATAAACAAATCCAAATTAGAAACAAATGACACACTGTCCCAATTTTCCCTTCTTTTCTATTCCCAGAATGCCTGCCTCCATCTCTTACCTGCCTGTACAACAGAGATGCGCTGCTCCCTTACCACATTTATTTTCTTGGGTATTTTAGACAAATCCTCTATTCTTCACATGAATGTATCTTTCAAACACAGAGACTCCAGTTCATGGATTTGTGCAAACTTCTCAATACAGTCAAGCCACAGTGTTAAGTAGGATCTTTAAAAGTTGTCATAATATAATTTTTACTGCTGTTATTACTACTAATGAACTGTAATGGAGTCTTTTCTAAATTGTCCTACTGACAAGTCATTTACATGCATATCCGTCTTCTTACAAGGTAACAATTCAGCATCTGCTTTTAGAGACTTCCTGCAAAATAAGCCAGTGAACAAACCCTGGCCATGTACAAGCATCTTCTTTGGCAGAGGTCCTTCAAAGTTCCCTGTTCTTTACCCACACAGATGCTATAGATGAAATTAAGGTTCTGAGTGACAGTGGCAACAGAATACTAATTGTACCAGGAAATTTAAAAGGTAGCACTTACAGTGTACTGGAACTTAACCCTCAACAAAAGAGCACTCTGAACATATAATGTCAGTATTTTGAGAACATTTTCTTCCAATGTGTTTTAAACAAGGAAGCTGTATCTGTTGGTATAGCAGCAAATCCTGCCAATACAACTTGGAATGAGCAGCCTCCCAAGGGCCCTGCAGAAGTGTGCTGTGTGACGCAGTTGGGATGAGACCTCAGACAATGTAGGGAAGAAAGACTGCAGGACAAAACACCAGGCTTGAAGGGGGTTGGTGAGATGTCTTAGCAGATTTTTAATTTCTGGGATTCAGAGCGCTTGCGTGACTGTACAGAGAAGCCTGGCTTTTCTTTTTATGTCCTGCAGCACTACGTCTGGTAAAAAAATAACAGCATGTCTGATTAGAGTGGCTTACGGCATACATTAGTAAGTGCTCCCAAGGCAGACCAGTCTTTCTTTTCACATCAGCCTATCACCATAGAAGTGACTGAGGCAGACCTAGAATGGTCTGAAGTACTGCTGAGCCAAACAGGGAATGTGAGAACAAAAGCAATATAATTTTAAAGAGAGGATGAGAGAGAGCCCAGCATACACAGATAAATGGCCTCTCTGTTGGCAGCGTGCAGTAATGAACAGTTAAGTACCAGAATTTGTAATTTCCCTTTCAATTAGGAAAAGGAGTAAATGTCATAAGCAGCTCTCCCTCCCAAATTGCTGGTGCCCTGAGTTGTACATTTCTCTGAAAAACCAACATTTCTGAACAGATAAGGTATCTGAATGCTCAGTCGAAGGATGATCTTAGAAGTCTTTTCCAACCTCTATTTAAAACAAAATCCTACCTCCCTCATCAGGGCTGCATCTGCAGCCAGAAGGCTTGTGCACCAATGGCTATTACAGTGTTCTTTCCACCGACCCAATTCACTTTTGGAATGTGTGTTGATTATCGGTGATATTTCCATCTGTTCAGGTGCTCAGTCATTTACAAAACTACTTATGCTTATGTAGATATTTCTGCTTCACTCTCCACCAAGCTTAAATCCATGTTTTTCTAGAAGATGGAATATACATAATCTCTCTCTCTCAGCCTTCCACCTTGTCTAAAAACACTAAAAATGACTCAAAAATATCAATGGAACTGAGGTTTAAATTATAACAGGAAAAAAAAACAACCACAGACCTAAAACTCCCCCCACTAAGATTATAAAGAAAGAGCCAATCAGTAAGTTACTCCACTCATTTAATATTCATTTCACTCATTTTTGGACATTCAGAGTTTGAAAAGACAAACAGAACCAGTAGCCTGGCTGCTTTTGCCCAGTGCATACTGGGGAAACAAAGAACGAGGACTACCAGTTAGAACAGATGCTGAATGGTTCCCTGAACTCTTTTACCTCCCTTTCTCCTCCACTGTATTTCCCAAGCAGCAGGTATCACTTCAGTGATACACTTTATCCTTTTATCACCCTACAGAACCTCAGGGGTTCAGGTTCTGGCTCACAGTACACAGCGCTGATCAGATACCTGCAGCTGGGCCAAAAAAAAAGCCTGCTTCCAAACCCCGAAAACATGTTCCAATAGAGCTTAACAATTCTGCCGAAGAACTGAATAAACTCTCTCGACCTTTATTCCAGACATGAGAAGAAACACATGGTATTTGAAATAAATGAGAGCTTTCAGACCTGTAACAGGAGTAATACTGATGACCAACAGCCATGAATATCTGTGACCAGCATCTTTAGTAACAAAGGCACAAAGTATGATGGAATCAATTTCATTACTAGCAAAAATATAAGCGTAATATATACTAAAAGAAAGCAATACAGTTTCATTTCCAGATCCCAGACTGAATATGAGAATCTGAGAGGCATTAAGGATAGGCACACTGATAAGAAAATATTAAGAATGAAAAAGATAAAATCACACTGTGTCGTTTTTAATGTTTAATTCAACATATGAAAGGGATAGAGCTGAATGAACTTCTGCAAGATTGCCTCCCTGGGCCTTCTGTTTTCTTTTTTAATACTGAATTTGCTGGCTACCAGCTAAATTAGGTTTGGATCTTCACTTTAGCAAAATCATACACACAACCTTATTTTCTTTGTCTGCTCACCACTGTCCTGCAGCACTTGAAATTGCCAGTTGGGTTGCTTCATACATCTTAGAGCTCCTGCTAAGAAGTGACCACTTGAGACAAATGGTTTTTCTTTGAATGCCACTCAAAGAGCAAAGCTATCGCAAGGTTTCCTTGAGGCAAAGTTAAGGCATATACCTGGGGAGCTGGAGAGCAGGGAGCAAATGCTGGAAAGCTGCAAAGAATAACACCAGACCTCACCATCACACCCTTTCCATGGGCCCCAAGCACAACATGTAAAAGGGACACAGAGAGAGACACAGACAGTTACCCAGTGAGAGCAGTGATGAGGGACTGCATTACTAGATCATAACATCTTGCAAGTATTTCAGCACTAGAATGTGACAAAGTGATGCGTGAAAATGTAACCAATTTAACACATAAGTGTTTAATGAAGCTGGAAGGAATCCATGATCTTACTTCTGAAGCCTTCCAACCCCTGTCTAGCTGCTGAGGTTTCTCTGATGTTCTTTTTAAATACACTCAGCATAGGATTTACCTGGTGTGAAGAGAACCTGAATCTGAGCCAAAAACGACAATGGATGGATGTATGGAACAATAACAACAGTTCACCTCTAACCTCACATTGCTGGAAGGGAGCTCATTCTTTCCCCTTCTTGTAGAGGAAAAAAAATCATCAAAATGATCTGAAAATATATCACCTCCCTCTTTATTTCCACCTCAGAATCAAAATCTAGTACATGAATAAACAACAGCCACATCTTACTGGGTTAGAGAGAAGTAGATATAAGGCAAAATTTGGCAATATAATTCTTGGAAAAAGGAGTTAATCGGCTCTTCCAATAACTGTTGGTACCACCAAGAGGAAAAGTTTCCCTGCTTGCCAACTGCCAGGTAGCTGTGTAGGCTAAATAAACTTTGACACGACTTACAGAATTCACTGAATAACAGTGGCAAATGAACGAATTCACATCCGCATTTAAACCTAAGTGCAAACTGAAACATTGCTATCAGAAGAAAATAGACCAAATGTGATGCTAATGCCCTACCCTTGGCAAACTGAAAGAGTGGCAGAGAGATTTTTCTATTTACTTGGCAAGTGGACATTATACTTTTTGACACTGGCTGTAAATCAAGTGAAAAAAATAATTGGATAAGTAGCAAATTTAAGTAAGACTGCTGTGTTAAAGAATACATGCTGAGCAAGTGATGGATTTCATTGCTAAAAAGATTCAAGGCTCTTAATGGAATTGTTAAAGTGCTTCTAAGGAAATGGCTTCTAGGTCCACCCTCTAGAGAGATGTAAGGGCAGTACAGCTTACTCACCAATCTGACCCTCAAGGGTGCGAGCACACATGCACACAGTACTTAGGATAGAAATTGTTGTAATGAACATTAGAGTGCACGCCCTTTGACAAGATAAGCCTGCCTACTGAGTAGCTCACATGAAATGAGTTAGTAGTCTCAGACATACACATATATATCTATACAGATATTACTTTAAGTAAATGAGTTTGATTTCAGTCTTAGAATGGGATCAAACACCAAAAGATGGTGTCTACTGATATCCTGACTTGCATGATGCCGTGCAGCTTTCTAATGCTAGCAATCCACTTCCTTTTCCATCTTCCATTCCTGAAGTAAAGTACAGACAAACCTTGCTGACAGACCCAGCTGATGATCTTTAAAAACAGAAAAGACTATACGGACATATAAAATTTATAGATAAGAAGACTCTAGGGAAAAAAATACACATTTGGTACCTGCATAATTGAGAGAAGCTCCTGCTTTGAGTGCCAGGTACCTGGTTTTGTCTGCTAGCCCATATTCCAAAAAGGGCTAGGTTGCAAGTTCCAGGCATCAGATGTCTGATGCAAGACACCAGACTTTCTTGTGGATGCAAGTTATTTTTAGGAACACTTCAAAGCTCAAGAACAGGGGTATATTTCTGAATCTATTTCCATGTTTGGTACTACAACTGTTGGCCTCTGTAGGGTGGTCAAACATGGAGTGTTCCAAATATGCTCAGATCTCCTCTGCCACCCTTTGAAGTGGTCATAGTCAAGAAACAAAGGAAGGGCGGCTTGGAGAAAGCTATAATCACTTCAGTGCTACTGTCAGCAGAACCGGGAATTTATTTCCCCACTAGATTTCTCTGACCACATATTAAAGTCCAAGTTTGTTGGCCTTTTGTCCCCAACACTAAGCTTTGTTCTAACTTCAGTTTTTTCATGACCGGTCAATGTTAGGACGACCCCATTCAAAAAGGAAATCTCAACACTGGCTGTGCTTCCAGGAGAGGGTAACACATTTTTTTCATATCTTCTCAAATTATTTCTTATTCATCCTCTTTAAAGAATGAAGATAACTTCAAACAAAATAGTAAAATCTATCCATGTATCGAAGAATGTTGATAAGAATATCGTACATTAATCAGCCCAACTCATGAATAACTGTTGCTCTACTTTCTTTTTCCCAACCATAGTACGGTGATGTTTTCCTGCTACCCACACAGTATTCCCTTCATTATCAGTCTTAACAGCTCCATCCCATCATTGACACAGAAATTATATAAATCTGTACAAGAATAAGATTACATTCTGTGTTCAACAGGAGACATTAGAAAGCCAATGTCTTTCAAAACTATTTCAGCAACAGGAACTTGCAATGTTAGTGGCAATCTAAGTAAACTTTGCTGTTTGCTTTTTCTTCTTCCCTGTCCTAGAAGGTAAAAAAGCCACAAAGCTTAGTGTCATCTGCCAAAACTAGTTCTAACTTTCCAAGACCACCTTACAGCTGCTAGCTTGTGACTGAAGAGTGAGTTAATTTGCAACAGCAACCAGTACCAGGAGCTCCGCATCCAGCAGAACATGTTACCCAGGCAAAGACCAGCCATGGTAGCTGTCTGCGGACAAAGATTACAGGAAGCAGGGATTGTTCTGCCTGCTTGGCAGCTTCATGTAACACCTTCTGACAGCAGCCTTATTCCCCCTGCCAAGCACTGCAAAACAGTACAGTGGGAGTTTGCAGTGCAAGGTTACAAAATAAAAGAGCAAAACAAAAACAGCGGTCTTCAGTTGCTGCTTGGGTTTCTTTGTGGTTTCATCCTCCCACAACACTGCTTCAGCAAGTATTCCACTCCAACAAATATACGTGTCAAAATAAATACTTAAATACAACCATCTTCATTAGTATGGCAATTGTAGTTACGCTTAAAAGATCACAGACTCAAAAATTCACAGGACTACAGGCACTGAACTTCCTGTAATAGGCTATTATCATTCATTGGGAATGCTAAGTTGCTGTGTAGGAGCAAAACTGAAGTTTACAAGATAGTGTAAAACTGAATGCTAATGATTTATTAGCATTCAGTACCCAGAGGAACTGCGATTTTTCTGAACTGCAACTCAAAGCTACAAATGTTTACCAGTATCTCACATGTTTTTGTGTTTCTGATATTTCTTTAAAAACCTATCACTCAAAGGTTCTTCAATTTTCATTTGATACTTAGAAAATTCTGTTCCTTCAGAAAGAGTTAACGTTAAACCACTTGGATAAATTTTCCTGTGCAAGGACAAGTTTACCTGTTCTGTAAAATGATGTCAAATTTTAGGCTCCTAAATTTTGTTTTAAGCCAATGAGGTTGCCTACTTCTCAAAGGTGCTAGCAATATGTGCGGTTCTTTCAGACATCAATAGGATTTGCATCAGTTAGTATTTCTTGAAAGCAGACTACTGTGTCTAAACACAGCTTTGACAAAATTCTCCATACACTGCATGTGTGTCAATACAAAGAACGAAACTCTCTCATTTTAGAAATGTCTTTCAAAACAGAAGACTATTTGTTTGAACCCTCAGATAGCACACATCAGTTTGGAGAAAACACAATCTGCACCCAAATCTCCTCTCACTGTTCTCACCCGTGTTCTGATATTGTACACTTACATTTCACCAAGCTCTCTGAGCACTTCCAATGGAGAAAAATTATGGATTTTTAGTTCATTTCTTACTAATCACAGAACAGTCTGGATTGAAAGGGACTTCAAAACCCATGCAGTCCAATCTCCTGCCACTGACAGGGCTACCCCCCATCAGATCAAGTTGCCCAAAGCCCCATCAAACCCAGCCTCGAGAAACTCCAGGGCTGGTGGGCCAGTACCTCACCAACCTCTGAGTAAAGAATTTCTGCATCATGTCTAACTTAAACTTACCCTCTTTTACTTTAAAGCCAGTATCCTTGTCCTATCACTCCACTCCTTGATCAACAGTACTACTTCACCTTTCCTGTAGGCTTCTTTTAAGTTTGGAATGGGAATGTTTGATTCATTTCATACTAATGAACGTTATTATACTTTTCACTGGCTGAATATGCAACATTTTAAGTTCAGAACAAAAAGGGACATGAAAGTCAAAGATATTAAAAACAAATCTAATTTTAATGTTTTAACATGGATCAAACACTTTAATCTGCTTTGGATTTAATGAATTTATCTTGTATTAGTGACCTGCACAGTCATGTTGCGTTGCAAGCCACGAATATTGCAAGTCTCCCTTGCCAAAAATCATAGGAGAGCCAATCTGAAAATCTCCATAGACAAAACTTGCATAAGCTCTCTGGGCACCAGCTCTTAACTACTCACACATTTGTCCATATATTTCCAGCAGTGCACAAGAAAACTAAACGACTCATTCTAAGACCCATTTACAGAAGTACAGGCAATAAAATATTTGTGAATACCTGATGGATAGTTTGGGGCTACACAGATGAACAACAACAATAATAATGTCACCAAAGATTAAAGATGCCAGAGGAGCACAAATCATTCACTCTAAATAATTTTTTGAAGCCATTCTATTTGTGTTTTCCTGAAGTGGTGATACTGTAGCCACTCCTCAACAAAAGGACACTGCAAAAATGGCCTCATCTCTGTTCCCCTATACATTTAGGACTACCTCTCTTTTCTTGTTTCAGAAAAATTGCCATAGGAATTAGCATGGGTTCGACTCATGTCCTCTAGTTCACCAGAAATATCCTATGATGTTGCAGAAAGCAACCAATATCCAGATGCCTGGAGGCAGCACAGTTTGCTCAGTCTGGTCTTCCTCACACACAAGTGCAGCTGTTTAAAAAGTGTAGAAACAGAGCAAGAAAAGAAACTGAGAATACTCAAGCAACTATCTAGTAAGCTTAAGAAAAGCTGAAAACCAGGCTGAAAAGGTACTGGGCTGACCTCATGCATAAAAGTGGGATGCTTTTTGGGGCCTTCTGGTAGTGAGCAAAGATTATACAGGTGATGAATGGGCAGAATTGTCGGCATACAGAACAGTGAAACATGAGAAAACAAAAACCACACAATTCCCATTAAGGCTCTAGCATAACAACTAATACATAGTACTACCTCTAAATTTTTTTTGCTTTGATGGGTTTTAGTCTACCACTATTACTGTAGTATCATTTTGTGGGTTTAACTGTAGGAAAATATTTTGTATGTTTCAATGCACTGTCGACATATCTAATTTTGGTTCTGTATTATACAATATTGCTTTTTTCCTTTTCTCCAAACAAATACGTGACTCATTTTATACTCCAAAGACAGGCAAATGAATATTGCATTCTGCCATGACAGCCAGTAGATTTTTGTAAAAGAAATAATAGGGAGTGTTTTCAAACAACTACAGCCACAGAATTTATCCTTCCCATTCCAGGCATGCTGACACCAGGGTTCCCTGGCAGTGCCCAGTGTTCTTTTGCTGGTATCTCAAAGCAAGCTTGTCTTTCATCTTCTGATGGATCTTTTGGTTTACTAATAGCTTTCAAAAGCCTCGTTTGTGCCTGAACAAAATTGTGAATGGGAAGAAAAATCATTCATCACAATCATCCCGTTATTTTATTGGTACAACAAATATAAAATATAAGCCTTTTACGAACCTGTATAATTGTTATCATCAAGCAACTTTGATATTGTGATAAAAAATAATATTAATAATAAAAAAAAAGCATCAACCTGTTTCCATCACCCACAACCCATGCATTTTGTGGACTTCTAAGCTGCCTTGTTAGCTTTATCATCTGCTTATAATAAAGGAAGATGCTCTATGTAGAGCTTTGAGTTAATTTTGACATAATTCTGAAAGAGTAAAAATGACTTAAAGGCACCATAAGGCTCAGATGGCAAGAACAGATTAAAAAGTAACAGCGAAAGTTTGACACATATCACTGAAAACATAACGCTGAAAACAACGGATCATTCCCTAGAATGAAGGCAAATAGGTTTTAAATGCTTAATTGAAAGCTAGAACAATTCACAAATCTTCCCAACGGTATGGCCTGTTAGCTCCAAAATCTGTTCCAAATGGCTGCTTGATAATTTTGTAGGTGACAGAAGATTTTTTTCCCCTTTGCATAAAGCACAATAGTCAGCAACTTCCTTTCTCTCCAAGTGTTTTCCTGAAAGTACTCACGGACAGATGAACTCCAACTACTGTTGAAATGCCTTTAATGACAGCTTGTTTGACTTTCAGTAGACATCACAGATCAAATCACCATGTCCTGCCAACTGAAGAGTACAAACCAGAGAAGTTCTGAATGTGTATGCTACTTCTGGTGTTAAAAAACAGCACTCAGCTCTTCTGTTACGTAGAGCACTGTTCTGCTACTCAGACCAAAGTACTGATTTGCACGGGGTTGATACAGAGAGAATTGCTGTTCATGTAACTGGAGACCACTTTCTGCAAGTATCCATGTGTATATAAAGGAAAAATTTTGAATGTATTAGAACTGAAATCAAAGGATTTGAAAATCACTTTATGTCTGCTTTGCCAAGCTGATGTAGAATGCACAGTTCTAGTGAAGCTGCATCATACAGGATATTACATGAGTTATACAGAAACTCTGCTGTTGATGAACATGAAATACATACATCTGAACAGACACTGTTACATTGTTTTAATTTACTTCAGAGAATTTCACATAGTTACAAGGAAAATTTGGGAAGATCTCCAGCACAACCTTCTGCTCAGGCCAGGCCCACCTGCGAGGTCAGAGCAGGTTACTTGGGGCTTTGCTCCTTGGGGTCTTGCAGACCTCCAAGGAACAAGGCACAACCTCTCTGATCAACCTGTTTATTGCCTGCCTGTCCTCACAGGGAAAAGGTTTTTAGCAAACCTTGGAGAGATGCCACTTCCTGTATGAAACCTGCATCAGAAGCCATTTGTGTAGATTTATTTCATGAGAGCTGGGTTTTTCTTCATTTATTTACCAGTTGCTCTCTACAGTGTAGTTTCAGTACTAAGCAGCTCTGCCAGGTTAAAATGAGGTCAGGCCCTGCTGATGAACAAGTGGCTGAAATAGTCCTGCACTCCAGTCCAAAATAGGTCATTTACGAACACTTCACCATTTTTAGCTCAAGCTAAAGTGAAACAGAAGGTTTTCAGCATTTCAAAGGCTGAAATTCACTTAGCACGTTATAAAAATCGTAGTATAAGCTGGCAAGCAGGGCAGGAAAGAGGCAATTAGCAAGAAATTTGAACCAAGGTTTTCTGAGTGAAAGGTGGGTCTATGCTGGCTCTGAAATTTCTGTGCTCTCTGGAAAAAGAGAGATGGGCACCTCACAGACAACCTGTACATTCTGACACTCAACACATGCTTACCTCAACACAGCAATTTTAAGCTATCACGCTATAATGACCATAGTTTGCCACTGCTTTTCTTCCCTCCTCCCAACCCCCCAAATATTACAGCATAGGCAATGTGCAAAGAGGAATGCATCATTCAACAGAGCTACTGGAAAGCTGAGCAACTGTACTGAGGACAATAAATTTAGCCATTTCCATGACAGTTGGTTTAACATCTCTATTCTGGTCCCCTTCCCAGAAGAAAACCTTCCCCCAGACATTTGATTAGTTACAGTTGCCAGCTGCATACTCCGCAGTTTATGACAAAGTTATTGTACTTGTTAAGCCAGAATGATTTCACAAGGTATTGTCAGCTTAATGTAATTTCATAGAAACATATCTAAAATCTATTTGGAGCTAAGCTGGGATGCATCACTGAACATATCAGTCTTCAAAAGATGCAACAGTTCAGAGCAAGTCTTTTTTCTGCAGTGAACATTGTCTTACTACTGCGAGCAGAAGTATATACTCTCAAATATCAGACTGGCACATCAGCTGAAATATTATTTCCATGTTAGGCATCACTATTGCTCAACCATAAGGCACAGGGCATTAGTTGGTTTGTGGCCTTCCCAAACATATTTGTTCTGGAGCAAGATATGTCCAGAATGGCGTCAGTCACTTGTAGCCTCTTTCTGGATACAATCAGAAAAAAAGTGGATGAGCCCCTAGACTGGTCCCGCTAAAAGCGTTTCTATCACAGTGCTGAGAAATTTATTGGAGACAAAGTTCTGGGTCAACACAGCATCTTTCTCTTCTCCAACATCTACAGCACTGACAACTTCAGGAGGTTGTGGCGTGGGTAACAAGGTTTTTCTGTTAGAGAAAGGCATTAATTTGGTGTGGGAGTTGCTCTCCACACAAGCGGCGCTAGGAATTTTGTGTGCTAATAACTGAAGAGGGAGCTGGAGAGCAAAAACAGATTCCTCACTGCACAGTTTGAAAAGAAAAGAGAAAAAAAAAGAAAAAAGAAAAAAGAAAAAAAGGAAAAAGAAAAAAGAAAAAAGAAAAAGAAAAAGAAAAAGAAAAAGAAAAAGAAAAAGAAAAAGAAAAAGAAAAAGAAAAAGAAAAAGAGAAAAAGAAAAAGAAAGAGAAAAAGGAAAAAGAAAAAGAAAAAGAAAAAGAAAAAGAAAAAGAAAAAGAAAAAGAAAAAGAAAGAGAAAAAGAAAAAAGGAAAAAGGAAAAAGGAAAAAGGAGTAATGTTTCATTAGTAACTTCTTATATTAAATGCATTCATTATCTTGGTTCTTATTGTTGACTCTAGATACTCATTCAGCAAACTCATTATTAAGCCTACAAATTCCAAGAGATGTAACCTGCTATGAACAATGACTTTCCAGACTCCCTTTTAGTAGACACGTCATTAACTTGGTAAGAATTCAAAACATTTTCTTCATAAATTTAGCAATATTTTGGCAAAATAAATGAATGTGATAGGCTCTTTTGTTCTGCATATCAGAAGAGGATATATGAAATCCTTTCGTATTAGCTTATAGTCAGCTCTTATCAGTCATTTTTCTGCAATGAGGGAGAGGGTCTGGAAGGTTAGGAGGGTTAAAAATCAACCTGGATACTTCACAGAACCGGTAGTGAAAATTGCTGCCATCTCTCTGAACACTTAATTTTCTTCACTGCATCTTTTAGAAATCATTAGACATTTTGCAAAGGGAAAGAGCTGAAATAAACAGACTGTCTGCCTATCCAGAGTGAGGCCGAGGAAGAAAGAAGAATCCATGCATCCAATGCAAAACCACAAGTTTCAGACTATTGTTATGCTCTGAGGTCATTTTAAATTGTTTTACTCTTTTCTCAGATGTCCTTTAAACTACCTTTTTCCCTATGACACTATACTACTTGCATATTAATGATGAATTGTATATTGCGCCTTTGGCATGAAATGAACTTTGACTTTTTTCTGCAGTGAGTGATAAAACTCTGCTGTTACTGAATAACATAAAAATGAATTTTATTACCAGCCTTACTGCTTGCCATTAATTCTGTTATTGCTGTAATGGCAACTTATAGAGCTGCACTCCCAGTTATCAGCTAGATCACTGGCCTACTTAATAAGCCAAATACACAAGAAAGCACATAGTTAAGGCTAAACACTTTGATTTAAGCTAGACATGAACACCCATTTCTGGCAGTTCTTGTAGTAACTAGATGATCTTAAAGGTCCCTTCCAACCCAAACCATTCTGTGATTTTACAATATGTAAGGTTGAATATTCCTGAAAGCAAAAGCAAATCAGATAGATCCAGACATCAAAATAAATGCACAGAAGGAAACTTCAAAGGTAGTGCAAATACTGTTGAGCCAAAAAATTTTCACCTGACCATTTCATATTGGATGGTATTACCATAAAGACTTTCCATTTCAAATGCTCAACCCTTTCTCATATGCAACTTTGCTCTTCCTTACATACATGAAAAAGTGCAGGAGAATGGATGTGGGGACTGACTCAACTACACTCCCGTGACCTGATCTAGCAGAACTACAGAAAGTGCTGCTGTTGCCTTGGCTATTAGATTCCTATTCAAACATTTTTACTGATCTAATGCTAAATGATAAAATTCCCAAAAGTTCTGACAACACAAAAGACCACCATTTTTTCTTCTCTTCTATGTTTGCAACCCTTCATGCATCAGCATCTCCTGAGGCTTTGGAGTTCACCTTTACCACAACCTTTTTCACCTCTTCCTATTACCAGTCCAATGGTCCAGCTACAAAAATAGCTACAACTTTCAGACTTCCTTTTGTGCAGAAGCATAACTGTGTTGCACAGCTCTGACTGGCCGGTCACATACTGATTTTAAGCTGCAGCTCATGGTAACTTGCGTATTCAGTGCCTCTGTTCTCTGTGTTCACTGTTTTGCTTTAACATTTGTTTCTCGTTGGCCCATTCAATTAATCTTGTTGCTGTTAAACATAGCAGCCTTTCTATTTGCAAATCCCACCATCTGGAACTGTCTTCTACTTATGCTTCAATAAATCACATGCTTTTAGATATCTAGAAGCCTATCTCGTCTCTACTGGCTAAAAAATAAACATCTCTCTTTATTAGCTACCACTGCACCTAGGGCAAGTCCATCATGCCCAAACTATCTCCTAAACTGCTGCCATAATGAACCCATCCCTTCTCAACTTCAGAGAAGCAAAGTCTTTCAGATCGGGTTTGTCTTTTTTTTTTCTTCTTTTTTTTTTTTGTTTGTTAAAACAGCCCATGTGACAAAATCATGAGGCATCTGGGGATACAGCCTGCATGAAAACTTTTACACAAAATAAAGCCATCTTATTCTCTTCACTGGCCAGTATTGCCTGTTCCTGGAATTACTTGTGATAAAATAAACAGCCTCCAAATAAACAGCGAAAGTCAGTTTTTTGTGTAGTCTACTCTGAAAACATTTGCTTGAAATAGAGCAATTAGGAATTTGTCAAAAAAATGATGACAGCTGATAACTGCTGCTGATATACAGCCTGGCATTACTCTCATATTTTAGAATCAAAAAATAGACAGTAGTGTACATATATTTCAACACTTTGAACATTACTAACTGTCTCTTTCAAGACTCAATATGCTATCAGAATTTAAATTGAACAGTCCTTGCTTTCTAACATCACTCTGCAAACATGGCATTATAACAATTTTTGAACATAACACCAACTTCTGAACAGATAACAGCATAAACTTAGGCAACAAAAGATGCAACAGAGGATCTACAGTCAAAATTCTTAAGTGGTGAATTATGACTACATCAGGTCAAAGATTTTTACTCCGAGTCACAGGCTGAATTTTAATTTCAAGGTGTATCAACTGCCCCAAAGAGTCATGAAATGTGCTTGATACAGGTATGACTAGTGGTCAAAGAGAAACTACAGCAGTTTTTAAGAAAGCAATGGAAAAGTAAACAGTACTAAGCTTTTCTGTTAGTTCACAGAGAAAACAATTGCATTTTATGCTATTCTATTCTATGTTGTTCTCCAGTTGAGCAAACCATCAACTGTGGGACAACTTTAAACCACTGCCATGGAGAGAGACTTACGTGTGAGTAAATGTGTGAGTGTATAGTTCCAGCAGGATAAAAACTAAAAATTATAATAAGAGAAAGGATGTTCTATCATCTCCTGCCAGACGCTGGGTGCAGGTCAAGCTGCTCCATCCTGGTTGGCCTCACTAAGGCACCTCCATAGTTAGAGCTCCTTGTGCAAACATGTGGGGTGCTCTGGTTGAGATGTGATCCAGAAACTTCCCACCTCCTTGCATGGGTTCTTCCAGGCAAGCTGAACTTACTGTGTCTTCTGCAGTCTTAAAAGCTACAGTCATTTTATGAAGTTAAAGTAATAACTTGATTTCCCCTCCTGCTATGACATCATAACGATGGCTAAGAAACCACATTAAAAGATGTATTTTCTACATCAGTTGTGCATATTTTTTATCTTGTCTCTGTAAATCATGGAATGTTTGAGCATTACTCCAGTCTCAAGCCCAGAAACAAGCAATAGGAAAATAAATGTGAAAACCTCTAAGTTTCTTTTCTGCTAAAGGAAAGACACAACTTAGGAGAGCACAAACAGAATAAATCTGCTACTTTTACCCTTCAGGGTACGTAAGCAATCATTAAAATATGCAATTAGAGAAAGAACCTGAAAGCAGTATAGGTTTTAAGATGGAAAATTCCTCATGGGATAAACAGGAAGAAAAAAATAACAAAGCATCAATTTAAAGCGAATCACAGCCTGAGCTAAAAGAAAGAGCAGTACGTAGGAGGACAAGTAGCTGCCGAGTCATGGTAAATTACAGGACAAGACAGGCAGCTTTATTAACCCCTGACCTAAAGCACTGCCTACTGGATACGTGAACATCTGTACTGCAGTAGACGCTTTCTACCTAGGCACTTAAATCTCAGTGCAACTGCCTTCAGAATTCTCAGTCTGCAGCAGGCTACAAAACGCAAGTGTTAAGCCTTCTTTACGAATCATTGTACAATGCATGTGCAAACAGTCTTACACATTTTACATTGATTCTAAATTTCCCTGACATCACAAGATGATCTGTTCCTGTAAGGCTCTGGAGGTTATAATTATATATTTGATATGTTTGTGTATGCTTTTTTAAATTAGCCTGAAAAATAGATTTCATGTCCTTTTCCCCTTTCAAACTGCCATTTGTAGATAAAATGTTGCCACTGGCTGAGATGCAAAAATATAACCCTGACTTTCCCTTGCTTGCAAGTACTGTCCTGACCCATGACGCAGCTATTCTTCATAAGGAAGAAAATCTCATCTCAATCTCCATCTCTGCGTAGGAAGAAATAGTCCATAATTAGATGTGAAATGGGCAAAGAAATGAATTAATGTCACTAGAACTGCACAGAAGAAGAGAAATGAATTAACATCATGAGTATTTGCTGCACTCGGGGCAGCAAATTGCAGACTGGCTAAATGCATATAAGGAGACAATGTATCACAAAAGATGGCTGATTGGCTATTCTTGACTGCCAAAAAGCTTTCAGGATGCACTGAAAGAAAATTCATGCAGCCAGAATACATGATTTCTGTAGCTGATAAGAACAAAGGAAAGGAATTACTGCCTCTGTCTCAATTCTTGATTATCACACAAGGTTCTGGTGTTAAAAACAAAGAAGAAATCACAGTGAATCTGATTAAAAGACAGATGAAATTAAGCAGTTGCGTCCACTTAAAGGAAAATATGTTCTCTGTTGATTTAGCTACTACTTTAAAATGTGCATTTTAAAACACTTTGCTTGGGCTTCATAGCCTTGTTTCTTATGGATTTTCCCCAAATTCAGATAAACACAGCTTATGTTCGGTCTTTGTCCACTTGCTGCATATAAAAAGGTTATTTCAATAATCTCACTGAAAAGACATTGTAACCTGTTAGGAACACACGTAAGGAAAGCAATTATTACTACTATGTTGTTACTCTTTTAGCCAAAGATTGTGTTTTAAGTTGTTCTTCCCCACAAACAAACATCACAAATTTTACTCTAGTCTTCTGTGAGCTATTTGCTTCCACCCACAGCGTAGTATGAAAAGCTCCCTGACAGTGGCTCCACATCCAACTTTGGAAATCCTACATGAGAAGAAGGAGAAAAGAAAATAATAGAATGATTACTGCATTTCCAGAAATCAATAGAAACTCTGGATTTAAATTTTATATCCCCTCCTCCCAGAGCCTGAAGAAAACCATAATACTTGTTTTAAGCCTTAAGTTTTTGCACTTCATGAGCATGCTGCTGGTGGGTTCCAGCAATGGCATGTAAGGTACTTGAGCTGGGCCAGCCAGCAGGACCCCAAGTGCATGGGCTAAGTACAAGGAGATGGGGTCTGGACCTGGTGACACTCTAGGCAGAGCAGCATCTCCACCTTGCAGCCACCTGATCACAACAAATGATTTCTTTAAAGCAAGTAAATAAATATTGCTACAAGCAACACATGAACTTTAACACGTCCTTCCTCCAGGAGCCACAAAGCGCGTAACCCAGAAGTTACCTAACCCAGGGCTGGAGCCCACATCATACTAGATACTAATACTAGATTGTAATAGATCCTAATACCATCAGGAAACATCCCGATGTTTATTCTTAAGGAATAAGAGTTACCTCTCAGTAACATCTGGGAGTACGTTAGTAATTTGGATTTCACTCTGTTCTTGTAGTGGTAAAATTCAACTGAAGCTACAGGGCTATATAAGCAAGTAAAATAATTGGTCTGTGTTGCTAAACATTTATTCCCTTAGGCCTCCCAAGCTGTAAAGCTAAAAGGACATTTGCTTTACGATTCCCAGAAATCATAGTTCATTTCAGCAAAGTGATTAAGGCTCCAGAACTATTTGGACACCAGTTTCCTGTCCATTTTTATATGCAGGAGTTGCTATTTGTTCTCAATTATTTTTCCTCAAGCCCAGAGAGAATCTGACCTAAACAAAATGATTGTTTTCCAGCATCTTATTGACCAGTGCACTTTCTAGCCAGCCAACCACTGGCACAAAAAAGAACATTTTCTTGATGGCTAACATTTGATGACCTTGAAATAAACCTGCAGCAACCAGTGGGAAGTCTGGGGAGATCAAACAACCCATCTGGGCTTGTATTCTCTCGAGTGCTGTCCTATGTCTGGCACTGTGTGGGCTGATGCTAAGAGAACTGCATATTACTATAACATTCAGTAACAGACCTGCAGAGTTCAGTAAACAACAAGAATTGTTCTGCACTGAGTACTGTATCTACGGCATTAAACTGCCAGATATCTCCAGAGAACAAAAGCTGTACTTTGCACATCTAGGTAAGCTCCTTTCTGCAATCTCCAATGATCTAGAGCATACTAGGGAATGGTGAGGGCTGTGCAGATACCATGTCACTATCAAGAAGAATAAATTCCTGCCAGCATGAAGCTCCATGGAGCTGCTATGCAGCAGTTAAGTTAGTGTAAGGTTTGAAGAACACGCTAACTCATTCAAAATGCCAGGAGATTTTAGGAAAGTAATGCGAAGATGAAGTCAGGCCCACATGTAGATTTAAAACATTCTTATTTATGAAGCTTTGCTAATGATAGCTGGTATCAAAGACCTCAAATTTATGTTTCAGGCAGGAGTTCTGCATTCTGCAAGAAAACTCTTTTAAAAATACCTTGCTGGGAAACTGCTTAGCCAGAACTGCAAAGATAAGTGTAAATCAGCAAATGAACTGTTTACAGTGCCCTGTTTTCCCTTTCAGTTGCATTTGTTTACTTTACTAGTAATCTGTGACATATCAGAAACATCACTGTAAAATGATTTTTAATTGCTGAAATGTGTTGGAAATCATAGTGGGCTGTGCCATATGCTGTGAAGAGCACGGAGCACACCTTGTGTACTGGAAAAGCAACAGGTCTTGAAAAACTGTTGGCAGTACCAGTAAGAAGCAAGACCCGGGTGATCAGCATAATCTCATTACCTGACATGAAAGAAAGTAAAGCACTGCTCTGCTGACATGGGATAAGCAGGCACAGCAGGGGCTGCTGTGGCCCAGCGATACCTCATCTGCAGTCCTGTGCTTGGTTCTGGTCATCTGGAACATCCAAGATCAATAAATACACGGTGGAGAAGAGCTATAAGAAAGAACAGAAGGTCCATGCTGTGGAAAGCAGACTGAAACTTGGCTTGTTCAACCTATTGAAAAAGCTAATGGGAAATAACACTGCTCTTCCTGAATACATAATAAGAACAAACACAAGAAGGCAACAAGCTACCTAAAACTTAAGAAAGGACAATGGTTGGAACCTGAACAATGGTCAGGAGAAAAGCTCAATAACAAATTCAAAGGCAAGCTCTGCCAATTAGCAGGGAAGTTTCCAAAGAGCCTTTTCATCAGGGCTGGAAGCAAATCCCTCTGCTCTGCTGGGATGCCATGTTTCCAACAGGTCAAAGGAACCAGGACAGAATGGGCTGCAGGAGTAAAGGATTCCCAGACTGTACATCTTATTCTTTAACTTAAACCCTAGAGAACTGGGGCTAGTCCCAGAAGTAGAAAAAAGTATTAAAGGACTCATTTCCTTCCCCTCAGCTGGCAACGCTGTTGAGAGAAGAGCCACATGCAGCTTTTCTTAGACTCCAGAATTGTTTCTGTGCTGTGTGTAATTCTCTACCTTTCTGGAACGAAAGTTTAATCACTCAATTAAAACAAGAGATGAGTCAGCAGTGATGCTATAACAACTGAAATGCAGCCAAGAGACTGAAATGATCATCCTTACTGTCACACTGAAGGGACATCTGTGCCATTTCTCATGTTCAAGACACAGAAGGATGCATTCACAGCGACTCAGGTACATTTGCCAGCTCCCTCCCTTGTCAATGGAGAAAGGCTGCTTCAAGGGGAATCTCAGAACAATACAGATTAATCTCTAACTTGTCCTTTCTAAGTTCATCCTGATGATGGGCAGAGGGGTAACAGCCACCCAATCCTCAAAGTTCCCCTTGTAAATATTTCTTGAAGAAGATTAAAGAATGTGATCTTCTATGTAACACCCACAGGAACTTTTTTGCTCTATTTCAGAGCTCTCAAAGTATTAAAAGTCTGTTTTAACAGACTATTAATTGTGTTTTGAAAGTTAATCATGCTGAAATTTCCATAGTTATCTGCAGAGCCCCCCCGGATATTTTTTTTTTAGTACGAACATCGAAAAGATTATAAGTTCTAATCAAAAATCAGAGGGTTTGAAAAAAATCTTAAGGAGTGCATAAGGCAGGATAAGAAATTTGGAGTCAAACACTCTTGGCAAATGTAAGCATAATCTCATATTTATTGCATGTGAAACAGTTGTTGAGATAGTGACTTCCTGGGATCACCAGGAGCCTCTGACCTCCAAATCAGAATAAATCCAGCAATTTAGTAATCATCAGTGAGAAGCAATTTGGTACATCCTATCCATCAAACAGTAGCTTATACGTGCAGAACCTCCAGGCAAGCCTATCCTGAAGTACTTAAAGCATGCCCACGTATGGCTACGTCAGCAGATCTGTCCTCCTTAGCCTCCTTGTTTTCAGCACCATGTCAATTTTAACTGATTCTGGCTCAGTGAAATGGCAGGTTGCTGAAAACACTGTCAGCAATCGGCAGGCTGACTCCATTAAGTACCCAGTATGGCTAACATTGGTTTCACAGGCCTTAAAACCTCTCCCTTGTGAAACTTGCAGTTCTTACTCACGCTGCCACAGCATGAGAAGGTCACAGAATGCAATCCATGTGAGCTGCAGTGCTCCATGGAGCAAAAGTCCTTTGTGTTTTAAAGAAAGGTCTTTGGTGAGCTTAGGCAGTGCTAAAATTTACTGCACAAACAGTAGATTTAATGCTCAGAATTCTGCTGTCATTTCTGTGGATGGATGAAGGAGATGATGCTACACTGGAGTCCTTAGTCG
This sequence comes from Centrocercus urophasianus, assembly GCF_019232065.1. Classification (NCBI taxonomy): domain Eukaryota; kingdom Metazoa; phylum Chordata; class Aves; order Galliformes; family Phasianidae; genus Centrocercus; species Centrocercus urophasianus. Next base: position 20,069,479 of record NW_024884586.1, read on the forward strand.
AGTGCATTTCTTCACTGAGTTGCATCTGTTTTCAGAGTACAAAAATGCTTTCCTTATGAATGTTAAAAATCATTAAAAAACTGTGTGTTGTGGAAAGAGTAATTTTCAAATTAGCAGCTGTAATTATTTAAGAATGCCTTGCCCCATCTTCATAGACAAAAAGTCAACATCATACTTAGCATTTCATGAGTGTATGGAAGCACTGAATTACTCCTACCTCACTCTCCATTTCATAATGCTTTAAATAAAACCCCACATTCTCTTCTTGGTTCCACTAAGTGAAGCTTTATGGCACACAACATGCACTAAACTGAAAGAAAAAAATTTAATGGCCCATTTTTAAAATCCAATTATTTGAGCTTGAATACTGCATGATGCAAACACCTTCCATCATCTCACAGGGCAGGAGAGAAACTTTGAGATCGTGAAACCCCTCAGAGGCAGCATCCTCCTTGCTTGTGCCAGCTGCAGGAACATAATGCCAAATTTATCTTTGTACCATCCAATCAACAATGCTAGCAAACTACTGCAAGCAAGCCTGGCTGCAGCTTGCTAATAGCTCAAGCTTACACCATCTTTCTTTCCAAAATGTTTTGCATTCTGCTGGTGTTTAGGCTAGACTAAAATACTTAGATATTCAGTGGGATTGCTCCATTTCTGCATGATAAGAGCCCCTTGAAGAAGGAAAGCAATTAACCTCCATGGAATTCATGGAACATATAAATCTTCCACATCCTCTGTATGAGTTTATATACAAGCTGAAAGTGACCAAGTCACAATAAGAGCTTTATGAAGAAGGCGACTTTTTTTTTCTCCATATTAACCCATTTGACATTTATGTGAATGTTTGAACAGGGTCTTATCAGGCAGTAAGGAAAACAAATATAGTATATATTGTGTAGTATCAAAACATTCTACAGATAAAGAATGCAATCAATGTACAAAATGAGGATCTCACAGTGGGATATAAACACATAGTGCTTCATCTGAAAACTGCCAGCTTTGGAAGGTTGCAACCTTCTCCCCCCCTTAAGATTTTGTTGACAACAATCACTTAGAAAATAATTGAATTGTTCTATACATTCTACCCTAACTTTTTGCTGAAGAATGGATTCAACTGTGCAAGAAATAATCCCATTTTTCTAGGAATCTATGTTCAGAGCAAATATTCAAGAAGAGTTACTGAATACTTCCCAAAAATGCAACCCCCGAAAGTTTGTTTTTTAACTTTTGGGGTAAAAGTACTTTGTCATTTTCCCTTGATCTGTAGATTTGTTTTGCCCTTCTCTGCAGATTCACACTGACGTTACCTGACATACAGAATATAGCTAAATTAAGCCAAAGCTATCAGAAATACTGATAAATACTGATAAAAATACGCTGTACAGCAGAAATGTATCAATGCACAAAACTGAAATGACAATAGTTTGGCTGTCAGTGTCATTATCATCTAAGAGAAAAGAACACTGCAACAAAACCTGTGAGGGATAAACAAGCTCCATCCTTCTTTACTATCAAGTAGAATAACTTCCAAAGCAACAGTGAGATGCTAAGTCATTGCAGATGCCTCCAGCATGTCTGCCCTCATTCTCCAACTCTCCCCTTTTCACTGCAAAGAACCCTGCAGGAAGCATCCCATATGGCTCTTCACGCACAGCACCAGCTCAACATGCAGCTGGTCAATTTGTCTCAGAAACAAGAAACCTCTAAGCAGAGTTGTAAAATGACAAATAATTTCATTCTGGAACAAACAAACAAAAGAAAGTCCCATTGCACATTTCTGAAGCAGACTTAGAGCTTCCCAATCTTTACGACCTTTAAAACAAATCCCAAGTATGATTTGTTTATTTAGAAGCTGTTCTGAATTCCCTAAACAGTTACAATGAATATGAGATTGGAAATTTCTATACGAATTTTCTAAATGAATTTTTGTTTTACTAACTTAGTTTGTACTATCTTTTGGTAGCTTACTACTTAACACTCAGAAGCCAGCTGCTCACTGTACGCTGCCCCAGTAGCACCCCAGCTCCTTCTATCTCTGGCCTCAGCCAGCTGGTTCCTGCAGCCAGACGAGCCAATTGCCACCCTAACCTCCTCTGCAGCAGTTTTTGGGGTGGCTCAAGCTGATCGAGCCAGGCTGCAGCTAGGAAGGCCCATCAAAGTGGAACTGAGGATTCAAGCACAGCCAGGCAGAGTACACCAATGCCTTAATTTGCCATCAGCAGTAAGTCTCGCTAGTTCAGCATCTTAAATTAGCTTGGTTATTTTTTCTTTCTTTCTCTTCAGTTCTAATGAACTCTTTTCTTAATGTAATTGGCAAAGAATTAAAATGATTATTAGAAGAGAAGGAGGAACATCTGGAAAGTGGTGTGCATCATTCTAAACAAGCTGCACAACAGATTCCTGCATTACTCATGTTGATTTATGTGAATATATTTGATCAGAAGAGTATATTTTATTCTGTATCTAGGTCAAAGCTTTAACATGATGTACTGCGTTAGCTAGCTAGCTAGATGCTCATCAGACTTGAAAAACAAAACTGATTAAATCATGCCAAATGAAACTGACTCAGATGGAGTTGGAACAAAACCTGCATGGTGGTTCAGCGCAGTTCACGTTCTCCTGAGTCATGCCTCACAAAAGGTATTTAAAATATAATGAGACTTGGAAGATGGAAGGCAGTAAGTTTTATAAAACTATGCCAGCTTTGTAATAGAGATGCAATGAAAATTGACTGCATTTCCTGACCAGGAAACTTTCTGTCTCTGTAATTAAAGCATCTTGTATTACTGTAAAATAAATACGGTTGAGCTTCAGAAGCAGCTGGCCAAGGTTAGAGGATAGAGCAGAGCAGATCTGCAGAAACCCTCCCCCAAGAGCAATACACCCAGAAACCTAAAGCACTGGTATAGAAACGTATGTGGACTCTCTAGTGGCAACAGCACCTGTAGATGGAGTTAATACAGACCCCCATGAAGAAAGGGGGATGATTCAGCATGTTACAAGAAGAAGCTACTTCTCTTCTGTCGCAGCAGCTCTGGAACTTTGAAAGTGATGTGCTCAACAGGGACACCCAAACACTCAGCTTCCTAGGCTCCCACCTCCTGCATCACTGTTGGTCCTACTGTTGCTGCCTCTCCTCTGAAGGTTCCTGCCGTACAAGGACTACCACTGGGTTCAACAATGCCCCTGGTACCATGTCCTCACTGCCAGCCTGCACAGACAGCCCAGGATACTTCCCTAGGGGCAGCACCAAGAACAGAAGCAGATTTTTAGCTAAAATCGGGTATTCTTCTAGCCTCTAGATCTACCAGAGAGCTGTAGCTCAAAACAGTAAATCATACAGAGGTGTAAAACAATACTTCTCTCTTCAACAGCTACAAACTTTGATGAGAAATATCGCAGTGCCCACTTCTTCAACCTTCTGGATCCATGAATTTGTGCACTTGATTGCACTTAAATGTCAACAAGCTATTCCTTCTTACTGTATTTCTACAGGAAAAATTGGAAACCCAGTTTCAGAACAAAGCACAAATATCTTGGTACTTGACAGCATTGTTAGTTAGCTGTACCAGCAGAGGTTTTGTTTTGTTTTTAAATCAATAACAACAAAACCACTACCAAATGGCAACTCTCATCCTCTGGCCTGAGAGGTGCCACAGTTAGAACAGCCTGAAATAAAACTCTCAAAGGACCTGCAGTGTTTGAACTACCCTGAGTCTAACTGGGTTATGTAGCAGTGGAGGTTGGGATGCAGACCTCTGTTAGCTATAGTCAGTATTGCTGTATGTCAGAAACACATTTTTCATACAAAAAAAGATAGAAGTCAAATTTCAGATCAGGCACATTTTGCTGTTGACCATTACTGCTTTCCCAAAGGAGTGGAGCAAACACCCAGTAATGCTCTTGTCAGAAGACACAGGTTTGACAACTGAAAGCCTCAGTGAAAAGAAATTTACTTGACAGTGAATAAATGTTGTCATTTCCTTAACACTGCCCTGCTCTGCTGTAATTACAGCTCACATGTGCAAGGGACCCGAGTGAATTCTGCAGAACAGACAAAAAACATGAACAATCAGGCATTGCTTACTGACATTTACTCAGAGCCAACAGTAACTTCTTCAACTGGTAGTCACTTTGCAGCAAGCACGATTTGTGTAGATGCCACTTCAGAACTAAATTTGCGAAAATGCTCTTCCTTTCAACCCAGGCCATTCTACGATTCCATGATTCCAACACAAGTAGGTGTGACCAACAGGAGTCTGACTGGCTGATGCACAGCCAGATGTTGGCAGCTGCTTTGACTCAGCCACACTACCACTTCCCCCAACTGCTCAGCAGCACCCTGCCTGCCTGACAGTGACAAAGAGATCCTGAGGTGCAGAGGGAATGCACTTCTACTGGTGCTGTAGCATTAGATCTGCTACGTGAGTGGCTAACCAAGCAGCTCAGTCCCATATTCACTTATATGAAAAAAGAGATCTTACACCACAAGTGGCATGTTTCCAGTTAGTATTCTTTCATTTTTAATGATGTTTTAAGATGTAAATCTGCGTTGATGTTTTAAGACAGAGTTTTCAGCCATGAGTCCAATCAAAGCAGTAGATCTACCCATAATTTTAAACTAAGCCCATGCTTTTCTCTTCTGCAATAGCTTCCAAAAGCTTTTCTGCCATTACATCAGTACTTAGTACCTGGACCAAAAGGCTGTGCTCTTGCTCTACTCATGTGAGCAACAAGACAAGTTGGTAACCCACAGCCAACCACGCCAAGCTCCACAGCAGGCACCTAGTGCCACAGGGCATATGGTGGGCACCTCTGTTGAGCTGGCCAAGCTGGCACTGCCAAATGCAAATGGTGCAACTCTGGAGAACAAAGGAGCTGCACCAATGAGACACTTCAGTCCTGATGCCAAAGCTCCTAACCTAGATAGAAAAACAAAACAAGGGAAAATAAGGGGCCCAGCTTGCTCCTTTAGTTTAATGTTTTCTTTTGACTGGTTTCTAATTCTTATGCTTTGTCTGGGGCTGTAGGTCTTTTTCTGCAAGTTGCCAGTCTAATACAGTTATGAAACAAAAAGTGATTAACAGTAAGAATCACAAATTTTATGTGAACAAAAACATATAATTTGAAACAGGGTGAGATTATAAATATAATTCCTACTTTTCAAGTGGGAAACAGAAGCAGAGCAGTTATTTATTCCCAGAAACCAGGACAGGAAGATGGCCCTGCACTGTTGAAGCCCATCTCCATTTCTAAGCAGCAGAATGTGTCACCAGGGCAGCTTCGCCTCTCCAAATAACAAGTTTCTAAGGGCATTCCAAGCCAATATTAGAAACTAATATTTGCCTCTCCTTACTTCTGCCCTGTATGTATTTAAATAGAATTTATAGACCAGCAGTGAAATGAATCTGTGGAGGAAACTAGTTTGATAACTATTCCAAAACAAACCAGAGCCCATCTTCTGCAAAAGAAAGCCTGATATTTCAGAAACCTCCAGCAACATTTGATGGAGCATCCAGAACAACACTATTTATTTACTATGGCAAGGGAAGCATAAACAAACACTGTCTGTAAATCATTTTCAGCAAAATTACACATTTTGTGCTAAAGTATGGAGCTTGATTCCCTGTGGCCTTGTATCTTCTGCAGTTGCTTACATCAGCAAGAAGCACATCAATGGTATAAAGAACTATTATTTAACATAGTAAAATTTAACCAACATGACACATTCATCTGCACCATTGTAAATGTCTCAAAAGAGGCAAATCTCATTTATTTGCGGAGAAGCAACACAGCCTGCTGGACAATACACAGATATACACATAAGCAAACCCATTAAACCCATCAACACTAACAATTTCTGTATGCTAAGAAGAAAGTTAAGGTGGAAAAAAGACAGCTGGAGTAGACACAGTTTATTAGCATTACTTTATGATGTTCACAAATACATCTTACATGTGGAAATGCTCTTAGAAGACCATGCAAGTTTAAAGCTTGCATTTTAAAGAATTACAGTTGCTTCAGCAGCATTATTGCAGATATGAAGCATAGTCTTGTATACAAACTTAATGCTTAAAGGCATTTTTTCTACAGAGCTCTTCCCTCAGTCAGTGCTCAAAAACTTCAGTTTCTAAAGCTGCTAGACAACTGTGTGTCTCATGCTTAGCGGCAGGACTTGTGCACTGCACACCACTCGCACTCTGTTCAGCAGCCTGAAGGATGGATTTCCTGTCTGTGTTACTACCATCACTAAATCCAAGCACTTCACAAACATTAAGCACTTTTTTTCTCTTATCATCCATATTCTATATATTAGTAATGGGTGTACATAGAGATAAACACCAAAATAAAATATACATACTGGATTTCAGGAACCCCGACCGAGAAGCATACAATGCGATCACCTGACACGATCCCTGGGGCAGCTCTCACCTGCTTTAACTGCATCATTTCTTCCACATTTCTTGTTTCAATCTCTGCACTTCTCAGCTGTCAAAGCAAATAAAACACGTGCAACAGCTTCCACGCACAGCCCTGATTTGTCTCCAGGCAGGGCTATTCCATGTAATCGACAAGACTGAAGTGTTGTACCAAACTCAGACTGTGGCCAGCCAGTTAGAAAGACAGTATCACAATTCAGAAACATCAGGGGAAAAGCAGAATCATAGAGACACTTCTCATTGTGCCATTTCATAGTCTTGTGAGCACTACTCTTTACAGCCTTAATAGTATTCTTCAGAGCAATCTTGTTACCTACAAAACAATCTAGGAAGATCTGTGGTCTTTTAATACAGCAATTTTTTAAAAAGCCCAAAGATTCCATCATGTGACACAAAATCAATACCCAATTCTATTTGAAATCTTGTGGTACCTGCAATGGAGACAGATACTGTCAGGAACCCAGATAGCTTAGGAATGAAGCAGGCTTCATCCTCAGTGCTTGCTTTAGAGCTGGGCTCAGCATAGGAGCCAGGGCTGAAGATGCTTCATCTTATGAAATCTGCGGTGTTAAACGCAAAGAGCTTATAGAACAAGGCATGGATTTCTACTTAGATGGCAGAGACACAGAGACCAAAACCTTAAATGAAACAATGCTGTTGTTCAAAAGTTTGTGATTGCCAGGGTTCCTAAAGGAAAGGTCATGAAAATATTTGTATAGGGGAGTGTCACCCATTCTTTAATACTGTTGGAGAAATGAGGTGTCTGTTCAGACACACAGTTAGCCTAAACAGCTAAAAAAACCTAAACAGTTAGCCTAAACAGTTAAAAAAAATTATAAGCACCAGAAAATTGGGTCTTAGTAATTGGATAACACAAGCAAGTACTATGTGAATGTTGTCAGGTTCATAACATGTTTGTATGCTGGTGTTTCTTGAATCTTGTCCCATGACTAATCTAGCTATGACGCTGCTTTGCATGGGGAGAGAGGTCGGTTGGCTTCTGGAGGTTCCTTTTATCCTGACTCTGCAAGGAGAGCTTTCAATACAAAGATATCTCAAGGAGAGACCAATCCTGTTGGTTTTTCCATGAGACCGTGTGACATCAGCACAAAGTCGCATATTATAAGCAACAACTTTAAATTCTCATTGTGATAAACCAGCAAAAAATATAGACAGGCTTGAGTTCATTGATGGCATCAATTTCTTCAAACCTGTATTTTCATGATTGATAATTCTTAGACAGGAAATTTTGTTTTTCCTTCTTCTGGACTACCTTGCTTATCAGAATCTATGAATAAAAGTAACTCAAGTAAGCTTTTAGCATTATTCTGTGCCTTGCATTACTGAGAAAAACAAATCTGCCTGGGATCTCAGTCAATTTGTTTAAAAGAAAGAACAATCCAATGTGCACCAGATTTACTATTTCAGTGCTGTTTCCTTTAAACCTCTTAAGTTGCCATGAGATTTGCCAGTTTGTCATTTGGCTCCCTGTGCATTTGGGGGCAAAGTGCACTTATTCTGTATGTAACTGCATTCTTAAGTGTGATTGAAATGTGCTTCTCATCTGACATCTTGCAGAGAATTCAAACTTAGCTGCTTTCATTTATACAAGCATCTATGCAGCTAGAATTTCAGATCAGGCACTTGAAGCATTGGAAATCATTATTCCCTCCTCAGGCTTGCTATAAGTAAGCAGATCAGGAGGAGAAATAACATGGAAAGGAGAAGGATGGAGAAGGATGGAAGGAGTTCATTCAAACATGTCTTCCCTGTATGAAAATGCCTGTCTGAGCTTTCATGTGTGTTGCCAGATCTAGAGTTTATTAGAGCAATGCAACTGGGAGGATGGAAGAGAAAAGAGAATACCCTACAGGAAAAATTTGCAGATGATGATTGTAGATGAATGTGGCACAGTGAAGAAGTGTAAATAAAAAGAAGGGCTGCAAGTTCCGTGAATAAGATGATCTTAGGAGGACAAGCTCACAGGAAGAAAAACAGATCTGAAATGAAGGACTGACAAGCATGGTGAGAAATGAAAGCACCAGTGTCTGTCTTATGAGAGATGTGCAGTGTCCTGAGTACTACTGCTCACTGCGTGCAACTGTCAGAGAAGGAAAACAGTCATTAAATAGCAAAGGAGATGGGTGCAAGGATGCCTTGGAAAAAAAAACAATACCTACTGCAAAGACAGGTAAAAGATGGTGATATGCTAGACAACAGCTCTTGTTAATCTAGCAAGGTCTTCCAGACTAGGGGAAGAAGATGGAAAGTAAATATCTTGAAATCGCATCTATTTCAAAATAAAACTGCAGAGAAGCCAGGTAGAGACAGGAGAGGGGAAAAATCCAAACCTTCCCTCTTTGCTGGGAAGCCGAGACTCTTGCCTGAGGAATAATACTCCAGCCCTTATAATGAATTTCTCAGTTTAGGCGCAGAAAAAAGCTTGTCTTTCTCTGATTCTTTGCTACTGCTGCATGACTAATGCTTTCAAGCATTGTTGCACTGAGTTACAGGACAGGGAGCCTGTGATCCTTTCCACTGTTCCTTGATAGTCATCAGGCAACGTGCACAGTTCTCACTGGGAAGCTGGGTTTCTGCAAGGTGTCTGAACTCACACTAAGTGTTCCATGTGCAGCACAGCAGCACTCAGCGTTCCCACACTGCGTTTCTTCACTCACACAGCAGAAATGCCAGCTACTGCACTCTTCTGCCACTCCTCCTCCTTGATTCCACATATGCTTCATCCCAGACTGCGGTGCTTTGGGTGCTGCCAGGGTACTCCAGGCCCCTCCAGCTCCTGACTGTTACAGGAGTGCAGGAGGTCCTGGCTGCAGGACCAAGCATCCCTGTCTGCTCTCAGTCAGCATACAGCTAGCTCAGAAAAACAGAGCAAAGTGGGACTGCAGCCAAGGGTCCCTTGCTTCCCAGTGAGGGTGCCTAATCATAGATTCACAGCAGAAATTAGCAAATCATCAAGAAATAAGAAAATAGCGAGAGGCACTCTTCTAGAGCGCATCTCTAAGAGAGAAGATAACAGGATAGGGTCTTCCTTTAGAGGAACTCAGTGCAGCAGAGGAGGGACCAACTCTGGTCTGGGAAGGGGTGGATGGAGCACGGATGGGTGTGAGGGATGGGCTGCATGTCAATGTCTGGAGGTGAGGAAATGGGAAGGGAAGAGGCAGAGCTGGGAAGGAAAGGCACCAGCAGGAGTTGGAGGTGACCAATATTCCCTGCCCTCCATGAGGAGGCTGTCTTCCAGTTCAGACAGCTACAAGGCAAATCAAGAGACCAGCATCATGGTGGACCAGAGGTGTCAATCCTTCTGTGTGAAGTGTGGCAAATGTTTGTATTTCTCACTTTGAGGTCAGTGACAACTGTGCTTCACTTCAGATGTCTCCAAGAAACAGACTGGATGAAACTGAGCATCTATTAAAAAAATCATACAAGTTTCATCTTTCACAGGGAATGCATTACTGCAGAAGGAAGACAGCTCTGTATCTGCGCAGCACCTTTAAAGGGGAAGGCTCCTCTGGGCACAGAGATTCCCCAACTCTTGAGGAATGTACTGTTGCAATGACACTGAGAGGGAAACAGTCAGAAAAGGCTTAATTCAGAAATGGCTCAAGCTTTTGGGCCCTTTGCCCAGCAGGTTGCCAACTCTGACTCTGTTTCACTCCTCAGCATTCACATGGCTGATGACTTGAAAGCAATTAATCAGTGTCCTAAATTCCACCTGCCAATGAGCCCCTTTGCGCAGTTTTCTTAAGAGAAAAAAAATTAAACTTTTTAATTAAGTTTTTTCATCAAAAATCCTGTCCTGCTGATAATGGCCAGGAATGTATGCAAAAGTAATTACTCACACAATCTGTTTTTCACACGCTTGCCACTCTCTTTTGAGGCATCCACTCTTCCTCTTCCAATTCATTATCACCCCTGCCCTGCCTGCAGAGCCACAGGAACAGCATGCCACTGGTTTCCTTCCCTTACATTAGATGCTTCAGTACCTTCACAGGTCAAACATTTGGATGCCTTTCCCTCTGACACAATTGCATAAATCCGTATACATTTGTTGCCTACTTGCAGGAGCCAGGGACCAAGGGAGGTAACCAAGCCATGCGCTTCCCCAGTGAGCTTAATTAGCATGTCAGACAAAACCACAGGGGAAGGAAATTTATTAAGAAGCTATTTCCAAAATCACAGCCACCTGCTAGACAGTGCAGTTCTTTGGCCTCTCCTCACACAAGGAAGAACTGCTGGGTTTTCCTGCAAGGATGCAGCACCAGCCAGCTAGCACTGGCTCAAGTTTGAAATTTTATGACTTCATGAAACAAAAAAAAAAAAAAAAAAGAAAAGAAAAAAGAACACTAGAACAGCGTGACTATCTTCACTGAAGTTAAATGTCTCCTGCACCCTCCAGGGAAGACAGAAAAGATCAATAACTCTCAAATTTACGATGACCATTTAACTCGCAATACTTCCTACAGCAGATGACAGGCATCTTCATTTATTATTTTTGTCAGAAAACACTACCCTCTATGGTTTACTGCATAACCTGTGTTGTTCACCACTGTCAGAATGAAAGCAGTTAAATCACTAGGGCACTTGCTCTATTTCCACCTTGGCTGGCTTGCTTGCACTGAAACCACTTCCCTGGCAGAGAGGAGTCAGGCACGGCGCTCAGCAGCTCCCACCACAGCTCAGTACAGGAATCTGCACAGCAAGAAGTGACGCTGCTTCAAGTCATTTGTGAAACAAAAACTGCATTCTCTTCTTCAGGGAGGAGGAGGTGCTTTGGCCAACCCTTGCTCTCTTTCACTTGGAAAAGGTTGTGACAAGAACTAGGAAGCTGTGCAGCAAGGTATGAGTCCTCACAAATAAATCAAAGGTGTGCTGACAGACTGGTCATCAATATTGCATGGAAATAATCCTTCATCAACAGAGAGTTATTGGCTGATGGACTCACCTTTCAGATTGAATTTGCTAAACCTTACCTGTTGGCAAGCCACATGATCAGCCTGCTATTCCTGCAAGGTTGCTCTTGCACTTATCTACCATGTAACTAAGAGCAGCAGACCCTGATGATGAGATTCTGGCTGGAAGATCTCCAGCCACATTGCTACTCTGCTCACACCAGGCAGTCAGATAGCTAGAGCAGTACTGCCATAGGAAAAAAAAATTGCCATTTCTTTGATATTACAGAATAGTTTGGCTTAGAAGGGAACGTATAGCCTACTCAGTTCCAACTCGTGCTGTGGGCAGGGCTACCCCCAACCAGATGAGGCTGCCCAGGGCCCTATCCAGTCTGGCTTCCAGCACCTTTAGGGATGGGACACCCAAAGCTCTCTGGGCAGCCTGTGGCAATGTCTCACTGCCCTGACTATTTTAAAAGAGAGTTTGCAAAGTGACAAAGTGGGGAGAGAAAATATAAAAATTTCAAGAAGAGGGCTGGAAGCCAACGGTATTTTTCTCACGAATCCTTAATGTCCTTTCCTGAGCAACCTAAACCTCCAGCTTCACCAGATCTATACCATTCTCAGCCTCTGGAGGCCAGATTCCTAGCCATTTTCTGGAAAACTATGCAGTTGTCCCATTTTAGTGGGAGAACAAATGGCATCTGTTTAGCAACAGTTCAAAGCCTAGAGAAGCAACAAGGCTCCAAGCTTTACCTGTTTGTCAGGCTGTTCTCTCAGTGGTCTGTCTCTAGGCATTTGCACTTGAAATTCTGGTCTTTGCTTTCATGAAATACAATCTTTATAGCCAAGATCATAAAATGTGAGGAAGTAGCTAGAGTCAGGGCAGCCATCCACCAGTTTCACCCCCTTTACATAAGAAATTCTGAAAAGAGGAGTTAAGACAATTTTGAGGTGTACTATTACCTGGGTGTTTTACTTAAGCATTCTAATTTCCCAGCGTTAGAAGAGAATCTGCAAATACGAAGTCCGCAGTGTGGCTGTTAATACATTATTAATGCTGAGTTCATGACTCAGCATTCACCTGGTGCATGAATCTAACCACAATGAGCGAGATTAAATGAAGACTGCACAAGCGTTACAGTTTCCTACATAAAATATTCTGTAGATTGTGAGTCTGTACACACTGCTAGAGCCTAAGCACGATTAATCCCTTCAGGGTAGAAGTAAAGTAAGAATGAAAATCTCCTGACCTACTTTTTCCTTCAGAAATTGAAAGCAGTATTTTTACAGTACTCATACCTTACTCTTCTTCCCAAAATCCTCAGCAAATATTGTATTCTTGACAATGTCAGTTGATGTTTAAAATTACAGCTGACTTCACATCTCTGACATAGAGTTACTTTCAGGAAAGCCTGGTTTATTGCCTATGATTATTTTTATTTTATAGACTCCTAACTTGTTCCCTGACCCATAAATCCCTTTGTGACTCTCCAGAGTTTAATTCCACAAACATAAAAATCCATCTGCAGGCAGACAGTGTCAGGGCCATCATTTGTTTAATTTCTGCCATGAGATTTTTGCACTTTGTCTAATTTGAACCATTTCCTAAGTGTTTCTGCTTTACTTCCACTTCGCTTCAGCTCTGTTTGCTGTTACTTTTAGTAAGTCAATGAAGGTGAGTTCTTTTTCTTTTTTTTACCATGCCAATTCAAACCTGCTATCCAAGACTCTATTAAGTTTTCAAATTCCCAATTTAAACTATTAAGAATACCTAAGTGCTCAGCAGTCTCCTAAGCACAATTCCGCCACAAGTTGTTGCTGCTTAATGAACTGCTGATTAGAGAGCGTTCTTTCCCTCTGCCTCTCTCTTTAATAGTCCCTGGACAGCCTTTACACACAATTTCCCCTCCAGCAATTCAAAGCAGTTGGTCAGGCACCACTACACAGCAAGCGCATGCGTGAGCACACACATGTACTTATGTGGAGAGAGACGAAAGATGAATATAAACAAAAATTAATGTAAATCACAGATAAGCGAGACTATCCCACGTGGGCCTCTGATGAAACAGCAACCAAGCAAGAAGGAACAAGATGCTTGTTTATATTTATTGACAAAGAAATTAACATTGGACATAAGAGAGAATTGGTCTGCATCAGCTGTACATATAGCAAAGGACCTTCTATTGTAATCTCCACTGCTTTGGTTTCCTGGAGACATATTTTCCGTCTCCACAATTCAACACAAAAGCACCATTTTTGAGTTACGAAGGAAGAACACATGCAGAAAGCCACCAGTCCCCATCACTGCTTCATCCCTCCCATCATATATAGATGCTTCTGACCCCACAGCATCGCTCTGGACCCAGTGAGTGCTGCTGAGAGCCCCATTTCCAGCAGTGAGGGAAGGGCTCAGGCCTCGGCCACTGCTCTGCCTTCCTACACAGAGCAAAACAAGGCCAGGCAAAGCATCCCAAAACTACACCCCTCACTTGCCACTAGATTAACAGGAATGCAAGATGAACGCAATGTAACTATTAAATAAAGTTGCCAATATTCAAATACCCTCCAGGTAGATACAAAATAGGAATTTGGAGTAGCAGTGTTACGAAATGGATCACCCTGCATGTCCAGAGCAATTATTTGTACATAAGGGAAATCTGACAAGCCGGGTGAGCTGCTACACTGCAGAACGGCTTGTTTAGGGCACAAACCTTTCCTGCTGCATGCTGCATAGTGGGCTAAAATTATGATAAAGTCATTTGCCCTCAACCTTTCCCTAAGAATGGACAATGGCATGACATCTCAGCTAAAGGATGTAGACATACTGCACCACTGCCAGTGAGCAGCTCTCAAGGTAACCAACAGTTCCCAATCGCCTGAATCATTTTATGACCAGGTCAGATGTATGTAACTTGCTCTTGTTGTGGCCTTATTCAGGGGATTTAATTCATTAGTAAACATTCTGTGTCTGTACATAGTGGGAGCCAGAGTGACCACTCTGTGTGGCTGTGCAGACACTGTGCCCATCCATTACTGCTGCCAAATTCAGCCTCTTTCCTTAGGCAAAGATATCTCTCATTGAGTGGTAAATCAAACACCAGCTATACAGAGAATCCTGAAATGGGAGCACTGACAAAGCCAAAAGGCAGTGACTTTGGTAACAGGTAAGAATGCAGCACTTGTAAGGAGAGCAGGCAGTTAACCAGGGGAACTCACTGCCTGAGGAAACAGTTCAGGCAAACAAACTCTAGAGATCAAAATGGTGTGAATATTTGTATGAAGACGAATTGTATTTGCTTCTGAATGGCAGAGGATTCCATTCAAAAGAATCAACTTCTAAATCAATTAAACTTTAACTGGTACCCATGGTGGCTGTACAGAATAGCGCAGCATGCAGCCACAGGAAACAGACTGCTCCCTGGGCAGGGGTGTCATCAGCACCCAGTGCGCTGCTTCACCTACCAGGGCAGACATGGAGCAGCAAATATGCAACTGTCATTAGGTATGGCCTCATCTGCACTGCAAAACACAAAGTATTTCTGTTCCAGAATCTTGCTTGCTTTTATTTGATTATTTGAATAAGCGCTGAGATGTGTATGCTTGCTGTACAGTCAGCATCATAGAATAAGAACATGAAAAATAGGAATTCAGAATAGAAGTTGCTCTTTTGATCTGCCTATCTGTATAGTAGGGACAGCAATACTTACACCATAACACAGTATACGGATTTATCGATATTTATAAATCAGAGAGAAATCAACTGCAAAATAGAGGGTGGTGAGGAAGCATTCAGCTCTTCACAAACTGTGACTGGGCAACTCTAAAATCTGGAGAAAAATCACTCTCACAGAGAAACGTCAATAGCAGCAATACTGGGCACCACAATTACTCTTCAAGAGAAACCAGGGCTACAGGCAGGTTTCTGTACTGATTGGACTCTACCTGTGACACACCTGGACATGCCTGGAGAAGCTGAGCAAGGACAGCACACTCAGTGCAGAGCACTGAGCGCAGCATACTTCAGCAAGAAACACAAGCTGATGTTTAGGCATTTACTGGACATTAATCATGGACTTTAGAGACTTTTATGGAAACAAAGAGGAATTTCACTAAACATGTTTCTTTGCACTTAGATCTGCTCCTGGAACCACTGTGGATATCACATTGAAAGTCAACATCCCCCGCTTTTTAAAGCACAGACACTAAGACTAGCATCACTCTGCCCTTGTTTTACAATAACCATACATAATAATACAATAGAGCAAAAAAGACCTACAGGTCAAACTGCTGTTTGAGATCTGCTCACCTGTGTGGCAGTTACACCTCCAGAAATGTTTCCTCCCAGTGCCGAGTGCTGTGAAACCATTAAGCTCATTATGAATGGGAAAGAACCAGCACCACATCCACATAGCTTCACACTGCTACCTCTTTCACTCTGTAACTTAGCAATCTTAGCATAGCTCCTCTGCTCCCTTAGAATCTTCACCATGCCAGCTTTCCTTGTACTCACACTTTGAGGGAGACTGGGGAGTGAGGCTCTTTCTGAATGATTCACTTCCAATTATTATTTCAGTGTGCAACTTCTGTATGTTTGAGTACGCAGAAGAGGAACAGAACAAATATTTGAGTAAGCTTGCCTTCCATGAATGCTTTTCTTTGATTTGTATTTTCTTAATGAAAGCAATAATAAAACAACAAACAAACAAAACAAACACATTTACCTTGACTGATTCCTTCTGTAGGCTTCAATGAGTGAGAAACTCGCATAGGGAATGCAACAGGGAAGAACAGACTGGCTAGGTGAACTGGAAAGGGACTTGGTGCACAGAAGCCCTGCACTTCCCAGAATGTTCTTCCCTGATAGAAGGACTGCAGCATCCCAGCTCTGCTTGTCCTTCAGAGCTCACATCCCATGGCAGCATGATCACACAGATGCTGTACATCCTCCACAGAATGGGTCTGAAGTCCTAGCTATGCCATCTGATGGAAGAGATAAAGTTAGACACACAAGTAATACGTGCTGCCTCTTTGGCAGTGAGCACCGCAAAATCATTCAACAAGGGAAAAAGCCAAGGCTAACACACCATAATACTTAGGCCAAAGCCCTTCCCCTTTCTCAAGCATTTTGTCTTGCTTTATGTTTGAGTAGGCTGGATGTGAAATGAAATCACAATTCATAGAAATTTTTCAGTAATTCAAGAAAGCCAAAACAAACAAACAACAAAAACAAAGAATCAAGATCTAATAGATAGCACAGTTTACAGAATACCTAGAGTAAAACTTCCACACAAGAGATCAGCACATGCGCTTTTTGGTTACATACAGGACCTATACATAGAACAGAGTGGGAGCACTGAGACATGGAGATATTGCAGATTAAGAACACCTTCCTTCAACCCCAAATAACACCGTGGAGTTAGTGTCAGTTATAGTTGTGCCTGAACATCGTGTTTTCACTAACGTAATAATTGAGCTCTCCAGGGAAGGATCTGGATGTCCTGGTGGACAATAGGTTGGCCATGAGCCAGCAGTATGCCCTTGTGTCCAGTGGTATCCTGGGCTACACTAAGAAGAGCGTAGCCAACAGGTCAATGGAGGTGATCCTCCTCTCTACTCTGACAGTCCTTGTTACAGAGGAAAGAGAAAACAAAACAAATCTATTACGTGCTTGGATTTGCATCACTGTAATAGATTACCAGGTCAAGGTTACCCATCAAACCTGTGCGTGTTCTATTTGGATAGAATAAGGTACCAAGTACCAATTTTCTAAAGCTGGAGATAAAATTTTTATCTAAACTACCTATATATGTACCCATACACTTGCAATGCATGAAAATAGTACTGCTTAATTTTAATTACTTAAATATTTCCATTTATAATGACACTGTGCTTTTCTACCACCCACTTAAGCCAGGATATAATACAAGAATACAGTTACCAGAATAGACACTAAACATTACTCTTTGCAAAGCAGTATTTTAAAAATCAAGTAAAAAAAACCCACCAAAACTAACATGCAATTTAGTGTCAGATCCCAGAAGGGTATAATTAATCCAGAAAGACACATACATTATTGTAAAATCAACTGCACGACTACTTCTGATACCAAGAAGATGCATCCCACCAGACCGGCTGCTCCGCTTTATCAGACTCAGCACACAATTCCCACCACCCAATCATCTCCAGGACACACTCCTTTTCAACTTACAACTAATTCCTCCAACTTTATTGAAATAAACTTATTTCAGCTTTCAGCTATTTCTAGGTTTGGAGCTGGATATCTTGGCAAAAGTGTCTATGCCAAACAATACCATAAACATCTTCCTTCCTCCACTATGACTTCATGTTCCTCCTGGTGCAACAGAAACCCAATGTGCTACTGGTGTGCTTCTGCTTGTTCGGTTGGCTTGGGGCAATGCAGACAAGAAAACAAGAACAGAAACTCTAATGTTCTTGTTCCTAGATACATACTTTAAAATATACATGAGCTAAGAGCCACATGGGTCAAGATTGAAATGCTGAGACTACTGATCAGCATGAGTCCATACAAAATTTCAGTAGATATGGAATGCAATACAACATATTGGAAAAATAATGAGAAAACTCCTAGAAATCAGAGCTTGAAATTAAAAACCATTTTCAAAAAGTGTTGGATTTGAAACAGACAAAAAAGATTGCCTGGTAAAGCTGGAGATCTGGGGATGAATATTTGTAAACCATAAAATATCAGCTACCCTTGAAGAATTACTCCTACATAAAGACCTTTTAAACATCATCATCATTTTTAAGGCTGAAAATGTGCTCAGTCATTCTAAAATTTCTTTTAGTTTAAAGCATTCTGTGACATCAAATATATAGTTAAAATACAGGGGGGAGGGAGAAGAACAGTAAAAGCTGTTACTTGGTTCACTGTCTTGAGTGTTTCTATAGTGAAGTATCTCAGGAGAGTAAAGTTAATCCCTGGGATTATTTTTCAACAGATATGAACAGTGATCTTGTCTGTATTTCTTAGAATTAGGAAACATAAAGTGACAAATCCAAGCAGCGAGACACCTGTGTGATGATCTCCCTTAAGTTCAATTCTGGTATTACCGAGACACTGTGGTAAAAACCTATGTGAGAAAAAAAATGTAATTTCTTTCTGCCTTCTTTCTCTTGGTAGTTTCATGTAAAGCTTGTACGTATGAAAATACCTTAGTGATTGTAAACATCATCTTATATTCTTAATTTATTTCTACTCTACAGTAACGTAGCCCATACCCATGCACAATTAATGGAATGAGAGCAAAGTGAAGATGATCGTGGATTAAAAAAAAAAAAGCATTTCATGATTTTTAACAGAATATTATGACATTCTGATTCTTCTGCTGTGCTAACCTTTCTGTTTGTGCATGAAATATATTTTCCTGTTATATAAATTGTAGCAGAGACAGAAATCTGCTTTGTTATTTTATTTGATTTACCAAAAGTGAACATTAATTATTCAGTCCATATAATTAACTCCCAGCAGAGACAATATTCAAGATGCAGGAAGACTGCCTTGGGCAACTGAACTGAGTTAAGCAGTTCCACTTGAGAGACTCTCAAAATAATTTAAACTAAGGGTGGGCGTAAGAAGCATACTAGTTACCAAGGACTTCTTTCATTACAGCAGCTTTAGCTCTGTATTTCCAGAGTACTCCACAATTTTACATACTTGTTTTTCCATTTGTCCTCCTTTTATTCCCATTTACTCCACAGGCACATCCTCCTTCCTTACCTCCCTCATGCATGCTCCCATGCAGTCCCAGTATCTGGCCCTCTCCGTTCCATTCCCTTCCACCCTGTCCCTCCATCAAATCTGAGATGTGGCAAAGCAAGCAAACTGAGGCAGCAGCCCAAGGAGATCTTGGGTTCTCCTCCCACAAGGCCTATGTATAGCAGTAGGGCAGTTCCCACACACGGCATTCCTACGCCAACATCCCAGCATGAACATTTACTCTCATTAGTTTCTTCCCTTTGCTTATAGGCAATTAAGCATGGGGGCTACTCACACTATTTCTCTGGGGAGTGCCTAGGGCACTACAATTCTGTACATGCTAAAAGTAAATGGCAACAAACACTGATAAAATGCATAATTTCAGAGGGATGCCTTAGATAGCATTCCATTTTGGGGACAGGATGAAAGCTATGCAGGTTGCTGCACTTCCATATCCCCATCACTGCCACAGCTACAGCACATTCAACAGGAAACCTTGACTATTCCCCACTGCCTCTTGTGACATTCACTTTTAAGAAAAATAAACAAGCCAACAAAAAACCTGATCACAAAAGCTCCCAGCAACAGCAGGTGTTCTGTGGGGAAGACTGTAGGCATCAGGGCCCTCTTCCTTTCAGACAGCCTGGTCTGAAAACAGGAGAGAAGACTCTGCTCAGACATCACCCCCATGGATCATGACAGATACAAAGAAGACAGCAGCAATTCTAATACAGTACACTAAAAAAAATTGGAATGCATTGATTGGGATATATACATTTGTGGAGATGACTGAACACAACTACATTAGGAATGACGTAGTTATTGTTGATCTTGCTTTGAAGGCTAGAAGAACTCTAATTTTCCTCCAGGATATATATTTGAATTTATTATCTATGATAGGCTTATATGTTTAGGTTCAGGTAGGTAAGCAATCTATTACAGCAGTATATACATGCAGGCATGTGCCATGTGTGTGGATGGACAAAGAATACAACGTTTTAGATTATTTATTTTTCCAAATGTTAGCTTAATCAATTACTGAAAAAACATCATATTTTGAAATATGACAAATTTCAAACAAGCAATGCACTCTGAAGGCTAATTGAGTTTAGCAGGTTCCAGTAGGCCATGAATGATGCTTAGAGAGACTCAGAAAACCTACTATCCACAACAAACAGTGAAATAGTGAAATTGGCTGTCTCTTCTCTTCCCTTCACTGATGTTATTTAGAACTTCTCTAACGATAAGTATCAATAAATCCCTTCCAGTCTAGGTATGCTTTATTTTTCATGACTTCAGCAGCAGTCTTTCTTTCAAGAACCTGAGTTTAGAGCAGTAGAAGCTCACTTTACAGTGAAAGGTGACACCGAACGTGGAAGTTTACAGAACAGTTTTAGCAAGGCTTTTTCAAAAGTCCTGTAAAAAGCTGCTGAGAGTCAGCAGGTATTTGAGAAATATTATCCCTTAATCTGGAGATAAGCAATCTGAAGTACGGAGCAAAAACATAACTTTTCCACAGTTATCTTCAAGGGATGAAGGCTGGTTGGAAATGCTTTTGGTTGCCATGACATTTACTTTTTAAACTCATCCTGGGACCATACTTCACTTCTGTGCCATTAATGACACAAAGTGCATCATAAATGTTGCCAAAAGCTGAAACACAGGATAGAGGATTTTGAATGAAGATGACTGAAGAGAAGGGAATGCGTGGAGGAGTGATATAACTCCCCACGTGGATCAGATTCAAATTCAGCTATCGATCACAACTGAAAAGAAAAGAATAAGTATCATAAGCTCAGTCTGTATATCACTAAGATGAGAAAATCATCTCTTAGTGGAGTAAAATAGTAGCTTACAGTTCTTCAAGGAGAGAAGTATGGATTGTAATAGTGGAGAGTTTACATGCACCAGGCAATTAAAAATACGTTCACAATAGAAGGAGGCTAAGTATACTCACAAGGTCTCAAAACGCGTTAAGTCAGAAAAACAAAGAAAACCCATTAAATAAAATCTTCAAAATACATCTAAGAGGGCACAGCAGCAAAAGTAAAATGTTTTATTGCAAAAGTTATTTGCACATTATGGAATAAAGTGGAATTCCTCTATTCTTTTCTTTTCAGCCCTACTGAAGATCTGCTATTTAATATAATTCATCACTTCTGTTAGGGGACTGATGTAAGAGACTTTTCCTATATTCTCATTATTTGCATCTCTTTCAGAAAATGTCTTATAGGAACCCCTAGCTCCAACTTCAGAATGAAGCCATAGAAGAAACCAGAGTTTTCTGTTCTCTTTTGCTTCTCTCTCATCTATTTTATTCTGTTCAACCAGGGATATTACCTCTCAGAGAGCTACTCAAGTCCCACTGAAAGGCTTATTTAGCATAAATTTTAAAATGAGATTACTATAACACTACTAGTTCAGCCTTCATTAAACACATTCATTGCTTTTGTTCAAAGAGCTGAGTGAAAATATTGACCACATTTCCTCTCTTCATGAGTTTTGTTAGTAACCTTTCACCTGGCAAGTATTTTCTTCCAAAATAGTTCAATGTTCTCCTTTCCAGTGTCCAACTTCTTATCCATCTTTTAATTCCCAATATTAAACTGAATCTTTTCCCTTCCATTTCCAATCCTTTATGAAGCCCACACAAATATGCACACCTACGCTTCTCTTCCACAGGAAATCATTTATCGCTCTCCAAGAAATCAATGAAGAGTTTGAAAGAATCTTTCAAACACCACTTGTCAACAGGACTTACAACTTTATTTAATCCTTCCTTCAAAAGTAAATCAGAATTTTCACCTGTGCTGGGGAAGCACACAGAACCACACAGGGAAGCCAGAACAACAGGTCTGCAGAAGGCGTGCTAACGAGGCTGTCTTCAGGCCTGGTGCCACACAGAGCAAGCCAAGGTACTCGTACAGTTGATGTGGCACAGAACGCTAAGGAGCTTTCAGCACATAGCAAAGAGAAATATGAAATAGCAGCAAGTTATGAAACGGATACTATGAATAATATTATCTTTGCAGTTTAGGAAAAACAGGGAACACCTCCTAATTGATTCTGTGATTCTAATTTCCTGTTGTTTTATCTCATTTCTCCTCCATGGTTTATCTTCCGTAAAAATCAAAAAGCAGTTGTCAAACTGCTGGCGTGGTTCCCTTGCTCATGTCAGCACCACATTCAATAAGCTCTGAGAAGAACGATTTCAGTATCAATAGTGAGCAAGCATGACACTCCTCCGTACTCAGCCAGAGTAACAGGAGCGTGGAGAAGCTCTTTCTTTAGCACCTGGATAAGCAGCAAAATCTTCTTTGATGTTTCTCTTTGAAGTCAGGGCAGAATTAGCTTTTCAGTAGTATTAGGAGTGACTCATCACTTTGAGCACCAACTAGGATACTCTGACATTTTTATATATTTTTTTTTTATTCTGTGTGCTGTCAGGAGAGAGACACCTCTCCTGCCAGCTCCAGTAGGAGCAGCAGTCATTACCTGAAGGACTCCACATTTATCTCAATCTTGTTGCTCCTCCCTTACAAAAGTTAAAAGCAGCCCTGTGTACAGGAACACTGAAGTTCCTTCTGCTAAGTCCAAGCACAGTGGTCAGGCTGAGGCCAACAGCTCCACCTGACAGCGTGAGAGGAGGTGACCTGCTGAGAAACTCCACGCTGGGGGAGTCTGCCTCTTAAACCCAGACAGTAAGAGAAGGAGGCATGTGAAGGGAAATAATGGCGGAAGTCCTGTATTTCAGAGAACACACTTTATCTGCATATGCTACTCTTTAAGACTCCACAATCGCAGTTAGATTAATGGCCCCATCTGTCCTCCCAGCACATAGAAACAGGAGACCCTGTTTGGTGAGTGAGTTCAAAAATCCCCTGACATTTCTTCAGGGCTGAGCAACCCTACAACCTGCACATTCAGCCAACATTTGCATATACCAAACTAAAACACCACCAATCATCAACTCCAGCACTTTTGCAAGAAAACTGAGAGCTGTAAAAAATTTCTTCTGATGCACACAGAAACTTTCTCACACAACTAAGCAGATACATTTTCCAATACAAATAGGGACATTAATGATGTTGGTGCAGGCTTAATTAGCAAGTCATGGGAAACGTCTGTTCTTTGCTGTGATTGCAAGGACTCCTGTTCATCTCCAAACCAGGTCCAAGTAGTTACATAATTGCTGTGTTCCATTTTCTCTGATAGATTCTTTTAAAGACTGTCATCTCTTGAGCTGCAGACAAACCGAAACCCTCTGCTGCTCTTTTCCTCCCACAGAACCTGATCATGAACTGAATTAGAGAAAGGCAGTAATCCCAGGAAGCATATGTTTTCTCAGCCATGAAGGACAAGCACTGTCTTCTTTCATAAAATACTTAGGAGCAACTACAGTTAAGTCTTCTTAGAAAATGAACAAATTTTTCTCTCTACAGTAAAGTAATCTGTTATTCTTCATGGCTGAGATAATTTTCCTGAACCACAAAATTAATTTCACTACATTAGAAAACAAAATATGGTGGAAAAAAAATCTATGGATTATTCTAATTCATAAAAAAATGTAAAAAGAGAAAAGAAAAAAAAGGAGAACATTTGGAACAACTTCTTTGCTCTTGATTTTTTTCTTGAGAAGGGGTGAGGAGTAGAATTTTTGCTTCTTTTTTACTTGAAAAGATCCAATAATACAGTCTGCAAGAATTAAGCAAGGACAAATCTTCCACAGGACTACTCTATAGATGCAGCTTGCACTACTGAGCCTGTCCTAATGGAATGATGTTAAGTGTGCCCCAAGTTCCACTTTTTTTTTGCCAGGTCAGTGAATGAGGTGGGTTCCTATCCTGGCTTGTCCATATACCCTATGATGTCAGAAGAGTCCCGCATTGTGCTAACATCATACCATGCTGGTGCATACCAACCAGGCAGGTGAAGATGAGACTGGACACATCTTACGTGTAATCAGGGCAAACATTTGGAGCTTAGAACTTCACCTGTAAGACTTTTTTCATCATCTTTGCTACATTTACTGCAGCTGCTTT
The DNA here is from genome assembly GCF_019232065.1 of Centrocercus urophasianus. Lineage (NCBI taxonomy): Eukaryota > Metazoa > Chordata > Aves > Galliformes > Phasianidae > Centrocercus > Centrocercus urophasianus. The sequence goes on from NW_024884586.1 coordinate 20,093,615, forward strand.
TTGGTCAGAAACTGTTCAAGGAGTATAAATCCCTGTAAGGTCTGACTACACTGAAAGCTTTCTGACATGGCAACATTGCACTGCAACAGAGCATAGAATCATAGTTTGGGTTGGAAGGGACCTTCAAGATCATGTGGTTCCAACCCCCTGCTGTAGGCAGGGACATGTCCCTCTAGATCAGGTTTCACAAAGCTCCATCCAGCCTGGCCTTGAATGCTTCCAGGGAAGGGGGGGCCAACCTCACTGGGCAACCTGTTCCAGTGTCTCACCATCCGCACAGTAAAGAACTTCCTCCTGATATCTAGTCTAACTCTACCCTCTTCCAGTTTAAAACCACTTCCCCTCATCCTGTTACTACATGCCCTTACACAAAGTCTCTCCCCAGCTTTACTGTAGGCCCCCTTCAGATACTAGAAGGCTGCTATAAGGTCTCCTTGGAGCCTTCTCTGCTCCAGGCTGAAGAGCCCAAGCTCTCTCAGTCTCTCCTTGTAGGGGAGGTGCTCTAGTCCCAAAAAGATGTCTCTGTGAAGGTGGATGTATCTTTCACATTAGTATGTACCTTGCCATCCCACCATGAAGAGGCTGCCTCACCACCATTTTAGAACAAGGAGCTGGGAAATATGATGATGCACAACTTGCAGGAGGTCCACTAAGTACTGCCATCATTTGTTTTCAGACAGCAGAAGAGTTTCTGGTAACTACAAATTCATTGGCTTTTTTTTTTTTTTTTTTAAAGTCCATAAGCCAAAAAAGGAAATACAAATCACAATTAGTAAGAAAGGCATATTTGTTAATGCCTGGAAAAAAGTGTACAAGTTATCACAACAGGACAGTATGAATGCAAACCGTATGGTTTAAACCAACAAACAGCAACACACTTGATTCTAAACATACGTACTGACATATGTTCAGCACAGGTCTACTCAGAGAAAACACATCACAATGGTGGGAATGCTGTCAAAGACAAGACTGAAATCTAACAGACTGAGAACAGAAAAATTAAGGCATTTGCTTAACAAAGGGCTGGAGAAAGTCAGTTATTTGATTGTAATAAGTTGTTGCTATAGTCAAACTGACAGAGAATCAGAAAACAAACGAAATGAAATAATCAAACAACTACATAATTAATTTAAAGAAAAAAGCATCATAATAAATATATCTTCAAATTCTGAAGTAAGTTTGTGAACAACAGGGCAAAAATTCCGAGTCCATCATGTTTTTTAATAAGGCCTGAGGATGTGTCTAATTAGAGGTGTCACTCATAGAAGAAATACAGCTTCAGATAATAGAGAAAAGCAGAACTGCACAGGATTCACATGTAAAACGAATGCAAAGAGTCATGGAGTTGCTAAGGAGCTCCACTGGGTAAAAACATGAGAAAATAAACAGTATTGGCAGGCTTCTCCACAGCACCTAAAAATAACACAACACAGAGAGAGCACATTGGAACCAGCATCTCTTCTGTGCAGAACAGTTTCACAGGATGCAGGAAATCATTGTCTCAGTTCTGTGCCCAAATCTTGCAGAACTCCTATCCTTCACTATACGAAACAGAATCAAAATTTGTCGCTAGAACATCTGCTTGAGCTGATAAAACATTCTCTGGTCACAATAGAATAGGATCTTTCTAAGCAATGTTGTAACACTAGTAGAGAGGGATAACTAAGAGTTTGACTTCCTAAACGTTCAAAGTTCCGTAACTTCATCTCAGTGATTTGCCACAGTACTGCTCCATTTCTACATATGATGAATGATGTGGACATACAGTAATCTCTGGTACAAGTAGCTTAAGCCTGCCAGCAAGACAGTGTTTTCTCTCATCTACTGCTAAATGTAGTTTTATTTTAATTACTGATCCCAAGTTCCACAGGAGTACCAAAGTCAAAAATATTTGTTCCCTGACAAAAGCCTTCATGGCCAGTTTCCCTTAAGTTATACATATATATAAGAAGAAGAAGTTGCAGCTTTATGCCTCAGGTTTCTTTCTTCTTTGTATGTTCTCTGAGTTCCTTCCCACTGAAGTACGGCAGGAATCACGTTATCTTAATTTTTTCACTGAAGGATGTCAATCTAATAAAATACAAATTGTTGTGTGAAGAATAGGGAGAGGCTATGATTAATAGAACAGAAAATTAGTCCCTAACATGTAACCCTTTAAAAACTAAAGACAGGTTTCCCAATCAATGACAGAGACTGTCCAAAAACTACAGTGTATTTTTTAGGGACAGAAAATCAGAAGAAACCTCATGAGTCTACACACTCAGTCTTGCACTACTGCAGACTACCTTTTGCATGGGAAATGACAAATTCCACGTTCCTCCTACTGGAAATTTTTTAACGATCTCATGCTTTAGAAACCTCTTCAAAAATATCTGAAGCGTTAGGGTTAAGGCCTTATCATAGCACTACATTTAGGGATAGCAATCTTTTTTAACATCATCTGACCCTAACAAGAGCTGTATAAGCCTGCTTCCATCTGTTTTATTGTGTCACATTGATTGCTCACGTACCTTTTCATGATTAGCACTGAATTCTTTTTAAAGAATGCAATTACTACAGATGAAAGAAAAGAAACAAACCAAGCTTTTGATTCAAAATGAATAGGCTGTTTAGTCCAAACTTTGGACTAGTTAGCCCATACTACTTTTTAAATTGTCCTAATCCTCAAATTTACTTTGTTCTTCCCAAACCATCCATCAGTCCTCTTTCAATTACCTACAACTGTTAGCATGGTACTATTAGCAAACATGAGCATTTTGTATGCAACTCAGCAGGAAAAGCACTAAACAAACATGCTCTTTAGAAATTATCCCTATTGCCTCATTTTGTAAGTTCTTTTCTTTTCCTTTTTTTTTTCCTTGTATTTATCCATTTGCAAATACTGTTTTCTTTGGGCAGTACTGTACCTAAAAGAGAAAGAGTACGGGTCCATAGTCACACCAGAGCAGAGCAGGAAAACCAGAACAACATCTGGGGAATTCTTCCCAAAAAACAGACAATGTAGGACACAAAATATTCTGGCTAACAGGAGCAGAAAGCCTGGTGGGAGTGCATAGATTTCATCTTTAATTGAAAAAAAAAAAAAAAAAAAGAAAAGAAAAAAAGAAAAAAAAAAGGCTGAAAGTTAGACAAATTTTCACTGATCAATATTTATTACTGCTGTAACTGCCTTGAAACAAGAACTGTAGGGATTTAGACAAACAAACTGGAACGTTATCTAAATTCTCCATGATTTCTGGAAATGCACTCAGTGAACTCTCCTGAGAATGCTGTTTTGAAACTTCCTTTTGTAATTCCAACAGATTTGTCTACTTCTGTAACCTGTATCAGAATTTCGTCTGCTTTGAGTATGAAAATGAAACCTAAAATCTGTGAAAGTTATGTTCACTGTAAGTATCTCAAAGTTTTCCATTGTTCAAATGCAAAATATGCACAGCCTGGCAACCAAAATGAGACAGCAAAGCAAACTAAGATAACAATTTTATTTAATCAGGCAATAGTAAAAGGTATGTTGCAGCCATTAAGTGAGATTCTGCAACAGAAAGCACAGTTTTGGCAAAGTAGATTTATTAGTAATTTGTCAGAACAAGGCCTTACCCATCCAGTGGAAAAGTTCCAAGGCAAAGTTTGGTCACACAGCACCATTCATGCATTTGTCATTGTCAATAAAATCCTCCTCTAGTCCAGACTTGGTTATTTACTTTCATAAAGATGATATAATTTGTGTTGTGGGGTTTTTATTTCTTTCTTTATTTTTGAGCTGCCTTTGGGCAGTGGGAGTAGGGGAAGTAGAAAGATTCTAGAGGATTCCCTGGGTATGCTGCTAGCCGTCAGGGGTGAGGATTCAGTACTCGTAGCCATACTACAAAGAGCATCTTATACCTATAGGGATATTTTAAATAACTAATACTACTCAAACTAACTGCAGACCTGTTTTTCTGATGCAGTATTTCATCACACAAGTTGAGAGCAACATGTAAACAGCACACTATCAATATTAACTAATAAAGAACTTTAAAAAAAAAATAAAGGTCAAATCAGCACTAGGAATGAGATTTGGCAAGCAGTTGTTATACTGATATAAGTCACACAGGAAAACTGGAATAAGAAGAAAGAAAAAAAGAGGAGAAAAAAAAACAAACAAAGCCACATTGTTTCTTTTTTATATACCTTGTTTGTACTGAGGAATCACAAACAGAGCTAAATGAACCTTGCAGAATTCCAGTCATAAGAAGTTTGCAGATTGCACCCCAAAGATTTAGCCTGCAAGTTTGGAGGTGAAAGCTTCCTTGGAAGCTTCACTTAGCACTCCTGTGCCTTCCACAGCCACACCCTGGATTTGACAGAGCTTTTGGATAGAACAGCTCACATCTTCTCTAGCCTGAGCACAGAAAGTAGAACTCAAAATCATTAAAATCTAAGTTTTGTATTATTAAACTCTAAACATTATTTTAAAACCAACACTACTAGGGAAGATGGAAAAGAAATGAAAAGGCTTGCGCAAAATTTCCCCAAGCCACAGCACCCTTGAAGACAGTTTTTGTTTCTGTGCTCAGCTGCAGTTACCTCAATGGCACGTTAGGTAAATATTCTGCAGTAAAAGTGTTTTTCTTCCCAGAAATAAACAAAAAAAATTGTGCCCTTCTTTATTCACTGTTACTTATTCTTTGCAATACTTTACTCATCCTGCTCTTATACATCCTTGAGAAAATACAAGCATACTGTGATTTGGAAGTATGAAAGAGATGTTGGGCTTCTCATTCTCACAGATCTACCTACTTCCTACTACAGAAGATTATGGTTTCTGTATATCTCTACCTTGTTCCTTGAAACACATACACTCCTGTCAGCTTTGATAACTCAGGGAAGTACGGTGTGGGATCACCATGTTTGTATACATCTACAACCTGCTCCATAGCTAAAAAAAAAAAAAAAAAAAAAATTATGATAGAAAAATAAAAACTGTCTGGCACTAGGTTATAGGAGAACATTTCTCAATTGGAAACAAGCAAATAAAGCTAGCACAAGACTGCCAGCAAAACTGATGGTTGAGAGTACAAAGCAGAGCTCATTCAGCCAGCAAATTCACTAAAAGGTGGAAAACACTTCAGAATTAGAAAGTCCTAAGAAGATTAAATAATAGGCTCTACCGTAGTTCCTTAGGAAGAGAAATACAACTCACTCTCAAAAAAGTAAGCACCTCTGCATAAGGTCTCAGTAAAAATCATAAAGAGAAGCTAGGAAATAATGGCAATAGCAGTTCCAAGCTCACAGATTGATGTGATGAAGAATAGATATTACACATGGACTGCTAGCTCAAGTCTGACCACCACTGGTGCAGGATAACTGCAGTAGCTGCTGGGAGCTCATTACCTTTCCATAATAGTTCGTGCCCACAGTGGAAGAAAACAATTTTTAAACTGAAAAATGAAATTTCCCAAGCAGACATATCATTGCACAGCAGATGATTTCCTGCCTGAACTCACAAGCCTGTGTCCATTTTCTAGTGCAGTTTGGGAAAAGTGCTTGTACAGACAGATGGGCAGGCAGAGCTCTCCAGGAACACATGCTGCAGATCCTAGAGTCTATCTCTGGAGGGTAGTAAGTGAATAATTCTATTTACCCTATTGTCTGTGATAGCCTTGACTTTCTAGAGGTATCAAAGTTGGAAGGCTATATTTTTCAAATTTTGAAGCACCTGAAAATGTAAGAAGATATCCTCCATTGAGTTTTTAGGGTGCTAGGGAGTACAGACACTAAAGTACGAACATCTTAAAGTCTCATGTGTTTTAGAAGTACCTCCACACATTCAGGAAGTTGCGAAGGCCACTCTGATTGTATCAAAGCACTGTGACATCTGCTCGCCAGAGCTCCTCCAAAAAAGAAAAAACTCTTTGGGCTGGCTTTGCTCTTTTCTATGGAAGAATTTTATGCAGAACTTAGAAGTGTGACAGTTTTAGCTTTCTTAATAAGCCTTTTCAAGATTTCATAAATAAACTAATTAACAGGTGGGAAGAAATGATTACCTGAGAAATGTTATCTTCCAAAACACTATTTGAAGAGGCTCATTTATTAACGAGCTCTATGCCATAGAACTTCTCTTGTACTTCTGTGTTTATCTCCTGAGAATGGAATGATTTAGCCTAATTTGGAGATTAATATAAGAAAACAATTTAGCTTCCTGTCAAACTGAATAGGTCAAACCAGCTGACCCTTCAGCCCCTTCTGGACTTAAAAAGTATAAGAAATTATCTGGTTACCAAAATTGTCATAAAAATATAGCCAAATCCAGAAATGAGTCAATAAGTGATTTGGATTGTTGGTGTACTTAAAATTGTAGTAGGTGGTAAAAACAGAAAATATCAAATCAAAAGTATCCTCTGCTCAGTAAAATCTACTCATTTGAGGACTTCTCTGCTTTGCTTTGAAATATTCAGAAATAATGCATGCAACCCATTTAAGGATATACAAATTCAGTATGGTGTTTTAAGTGTTTCAACAAGGCTGTATTTTTAGGAATAACTTCAAATTTATTAGAGGCAGTCAGTCTCCCTTTGGATTAGGCAGAAGGTACAAGTACATCATTTACCTGTACAGGAAAAAGCTTGTCACTTCCTAGACAGCTCTACACTACTGATAATTTGCTTATGTCTTGATACAATATTACAGAACTCTAATTGAGATTATGGTGTAGAGAAGTATGACAACTTCTTAATTTACGGGGAAAATAAAGGATGAGATTTCAAGAAGGCCTAGTAAATTCTCATTCCATTAAGCCACATAAAAAGACAAAAATCATGAGCAACTAAGAAACCCAGCAGAGTGTGGGGGGGTTTGGAGAGGGGTATATTCCAGAAGGGAAAGGAAAGCCTCTGCAACTGAACAAATGTTCCTTGCCTGGTGCTACGACTGATGCAAAGAACTGAAGGAGCTGCAAAAACTGCTCAACTGAAAGCGCTTCAGGACTTCACAGTAGGCACCACTTTGTGAAACTGCTGAAAATCTGGCAAAAGATCTAGCAGGGAGAATGAAGCGCACAGGGAAGGCAGGGAATGAAACCAGTGACTTTAAGTTCTCAATAGATGAAAACTTTAAAACTTTGGAATTTGGAAGTTGACCCAAAAGAAAATAAAAATGAATAATCCTTCCCCTAATCCCCATTTGTCCCCTTCTTTTTTCCCTTTTGAGATAGGAAAATAACATGAGAAACAGATATTGATTACCAGTCCATTTTACGGGTACTACCTCCTTTCTTTAAAAATAAGATTTATCTGTTTCCACACACCTTTGATAAACTGGACTCCACCAGCGGAATCCCTTAATGTTCCTAACTTTATGATGGATTTCTGCATTCTGACAGCAGAGCTTTGCACGGTACTTGAAGAACACATGCACACACACACACGAAAAAAAGCAATGCATGAAGATCAAAGACACGCTGTGCTATTGACACCACTGCCCCAGGTAAAAATAATCTCCAAAATAAGTATTGCTTTAATATTCTGTCATTACTGTTGCAGTGATGTAAAAAAATGGGTTAGCTAGACAGTGTCACTGTGCAATTCTGACTTCTTCTGTTTCACTTGGTGTTCGTGAATGGTGCCTGTAATCACATCCACCTATGATAAGCTGTCTGCACCTGGTCAAGGTGGGACAAAAGACTTCCAGACCTGTTCAAAATGAAGAATAGCTTGTAGTAGGTCAAAAATTATTACAGGTCATCCTTAAAAGTATTTAGCTATCCTCCTCTCTATTTGCACTGGACCATCGCACAGCTACAAGAGACAAATTCAAATGCTCTGGAAGTCAGAGCTTGCTTGAAGTTAGGAATGGTACTGAGAAATAACAGCATTTCTGCTGGCTTGTTTTTATTTCAGCAGCCAGAGGAGACTAGGAACCAGCAGAAGCTCAATGAAACACTCACCATGTTGATATGAACTGCAGTTTATCTACATAGGGAATTACATTTTTCTTAGTCCCCACAAAAAGTGGAGGATGAAGGGCAGAATTCTCAAATAGATGCAGATCTGAAGAGTTCAGGCTTCTCATCCCTGCACCAGTCCTTCTCAAATCCCTCTCTAGTGTTCAAAACAGCTAATGAATGTTTACTTCATTTGTCAAAAAAAAAGACAAGAAATAGGAAGGCACTTGACCAGGTGGCAGAAAAAGAATTGGCGTTACCAAAAGAGGTCACATTTAAACAGATCAGTTGAAGTGTAGCTTTAATTGTAAAAACAGAAGGTAGCATTTCTTACAGCATAATGTATTGCTGTTTCTACAAGCAAGAAATATGCTGAAGTAGTCACAATTTTTACAAGAGCATTAAGGCTATTCTGCTAACCTAGTTATTAATTGTGTACCAATAGTAGCTTTCTCCTTTTTTAGTTTTGTACTCTACCAAACCACGTGGTTACATACTGTATCTGGAATAATACCGTACATTCGTTCCATTTTGCCAGCTATCTCTGATATGCTCTCCAGATTTTAGTATTGTAAGTATGGATTTCTATGATATAAATCATTGCTTAAAATTTAAAGCCAGGGAGTTTGACATTTTCCCAGTAAAACCACAAATTTAATGTTAAGTACCTGTATTATTGAGAATGATCACTAAGCAGAAGAATCATTTCATATTCAAGCAAGTACTAAACATTAAAAGATTTGGCCTGTAACAAAAGTTTTAAAGGCATATTTCATTAATAAATACACTTTTAGTGTCCTTACAATGGCACCTGAGACTAATGCAGAGAATCAGCAGCATAAACATTTGAAAAATGAGAAAAAAGAAAAAAAAAAAAAGAAAAAAAGGCTTCTTTCTTCCCCCTCTCCATATTATCTGAGTGGAATACCACCACAACCAACAGATTTTATAATTATCAAGTGTCTGAGCTTCACTGTACCATTAAATCACTTGCAAACACTATTCACTGCTTCACGTACTCCTCCACCGTGAACATTATCCTATAATTAAACAAGATGACAATGTCATAAGAACATGAATCTCACTTTGTGAAGCACAGTCTTTAAAAAAAATTAAAAAAAAAAAAAAAGACAAAAAAAATTCAATACACATCACCCAAACATACAAAGGTAGCAACATGACCAGGTGAGGTATTTAGAGAAAAAAATTGAGCATTTTCTGCCTTCCTCTGGCTCTTTTTGTCAGGGAGGTTAAAAAGGAAAAACAATGTTTGAAGTATAAAACACCCAAGACTGACAAACTTGCAGCATTCAACTTGCCAGCTTAACAGGCTTTTTAAAAAATAAACAACTGATCTATTATATATGTTTAGTGTAGGCACAGCTCTGGATCTCTCTGAGGTTGACCAATGCAATATCTTCTCTCTTTAATTACTTAGGTTAAAGATACAGAAATGCAAGTGCTTCATCTTTGTTCACTTTGAATTCTGAGTATGCCATTACTTATTAATCCTTCTATATTTCTTTTATGCAGTGCTTTTGTTAATGATTCTATGCTATATTAGGAATGATAGCGCATGTGGAAAATGAAGACAGATATAAAAGAGTACTCTCAAAAATAGCTCAGAATTTCACAGAATTATTTATTTGTTTACTGTGGTAAGCGACCTTCATAAAAGTACTCAAAGACAATTTTTTAAACCTATAAATATACCCAACAATTCTCAGTATATAATAGAAATATATATTTTTAATTGGAGTTTTTATTAACCAAAACAGAACGCCTTGGATTGCATCGCATCAGAACTCTATGCATTTAATAATTGTCAATATTTGGCTGACAGTTGCTGACATATCTGTTAAAAACAGAACGTCTGATATAGAGAATAAACAACTAGGCAGCAAGCTGATCGGAAAGATGACCCCTAGGTGGCATGTCAATTGCCTGCATTTTGGGAGGCATAGGACTTAACAGGCAATGCTATGAATACCAGTTCTGAAGACTGAGCAGTCATTTCTGCATCTTCAGCCTAAGCAGTAGCACAGAATTCAGCCAACCTGATATAATCTTCTGGTACACTGAATAAGCGTTACTCTACAAGATTTCAGTGAGGTCCCATCTGAAATACTGTTAATCAGTCACTCCTGTTCCAAGAAGACACATCCAGACTGGAAAAGGTGCAAATAAGGGATTTGATGATAATCAGAGCAGAAGTAGAGAACACACTTTTTCTACAGATTACAAGTTTCACTTGTTTAGCCCTGCAGACTGAAAGCCAAGAGAAGCCAGGACAGCTCTTACAGAAGCGGTTACACTGGAGAGGGAAGAAGCATGAGTATATCAAAGGATAATGACGGCAGAGGAGAACATGGGCGTAAACTTGCCTATTAAGAAGCTTAGCCTGGAAATGTGACAAGGTCTTGTAGGCCTAATCTTGAGATTGATTACTTTATGAGAAGAATTATACATGAGATGCAAAAGCAGAGCCTGGAGTCACATGTCCTTATATTCTCACACTTTGCTGATTTTAAGCAGTTCAGATAAGGGCTTTCTTTTCTTCCCTCAAGCATGCAAGAAAGGGGTCGGCACTAATATTCAGGGCTCCTGCCTCCTCCAGCAGCCTCAGCTCTCCCCACAGTCCTCACTACCACCTGAATTCCAGCTCCTCGGGAGCCAGAAGGGAGGTACAGCCTCAGAATGGAAGGGAGGGAGAGAGAAAGAAGGCATGAGAGAAGAAAATAAAACAAAAACTAACAAACAAAAAGCAAAATACCACACAGTGGTGTCCAGGCTCTCTAGAAACAGACTGAGTTCCTCAGTACCTCAGTTTGTTCAGGTTAGAGCTCTGCTTTCTGGTGACAGTAACAGGATCTAAGAGAATGGCATGGAGTGTTAGGCGGGTGTTAGGAAAAGGTTCTTTGCCAGAGAGTGGTGGGTATGAAACAGACTCCCCGGGGCAGTGGGCATAGCCCAAAGCTGACAGAGTTCAATGAGTCTTTGGGCAACACTCTCAGACACAGTGTTCGGACTCAGGGTGGTGCTTTGTGGAGCCCAGAGTTGGACACAATGACCCTTGAGAGTCCCTTCCAACTTGGGATATTCTGTCATTCTGTGAATATCTCGGAAAAACGTTCAGTATCTGTGAGCACACTACAAAGTCTGACCCACCACTGGGGAAGCTTACATCTTCACACTGAGCATTCAGTCTTTTTTCAGACTGAGTGCTCCAATCCGTTTTCCAAACTGTGCACATTTTCAAGTTGTTGGCTTTTGTTCCCAATCCCCTCCATACCTAAGAGCATAAAGAGCAATTAAGAAAAAAAGATCTGAAAATTTTGAGCAGAGTTCTGCAGCACAGGATGAACTCTGCATCACAGAGCTTGACTGAGAACACAGGTGACCTGGATCCTGCTTTCTTTTTCAAGTTAAACGTCATGGCTTGGACAATACAGTTTCATTAGCAGGGTAGCTATACAAAAAAATCAGGCAATTCACATCATTCCTCTGCATCCAAGACCAGTAAGCAAGGAGCACCAGGTGCTGCAATCAGAACATCATTTCACAGTGGTTATTTTTAACCTTCCAGTAGGGAACAAAAGCTGATCTCATTAAAAGACAAACAGGACTAGATGACTACTTGAACTAAAGGAAGAAGAAATTAAAGAAAAGAGAGAGTCTTAAGTGTTCCTGGTGAAGTATCTTCATTCTTCATAGTCAGTGTCTGTGCATGGACACCGTTCAAACAAGCTAGATTTAATGGATTCCGCCCTAATGTCTTCACTTTTTTGCTCAGACCCAGGGGAGCTGGGACTGCTGAGTAATGGAGCTAAATCGCTCCTGCTGCTTATTAGCAAGTAGCTTAATAGACCCCAAAAGGAAAAGCACTTTCCAGTCATGATGAGGATCTTCACAGGTGGTACGCAAGAGTTAGTCATGCCAGTAGCAGTGCAGGGAAGAATTGCTCTCTGCAGTTAAGCTGCCACAGGTAAAATATAAAAGCACAGACTATCAAATCCAGCAAAGACAGGGACAGATGCACAGGGGGGTATAAAGAGCAGTCCTTCAGACACCTTGAGGCCAGATAAATACAAGTTTGGGGATGTATTCCACCCAGGAGCTGAAGTTTTCTCTATATAGATTTACATATCTGTATATTTCCTCAAAACCACGTATCATTGGGATATCATTACTAAAGCTCACTTTGGGGATTTTGCACTTTAAGTATATGCTACAGTCAAGTTTCTGAATAGAAAAGCTTACCAAATACAGATTCATAACCAAAATGTTCCTCGGCCCTTTACATAAGCCCCAAACCAATGAGCCACATTGACCCGTTCTTCAGGAACCTATTCACTGCCTCCAGTTCCCAGAGAGGTGCTCAGGAAGATGCACCCAGCAAGTGATCCAATAGGATGGAGAGCTGTGCTCGGGAAGCTCTGTAGCGAAGGCAGTTTGTCACCATGTGTCAGTGAGAGAGCAGCTGTGACTCATTTCACAGTCTACTAAACATGAAATGAGTTTGTTTCCATCTGCGACAAACCCTGCTACCACTTGTGATGCATGTTAGGAGGTATGGCTATCATGCCTTCTAATATCATGGAAAATTCAAAATTAAGCAGAAGATTAAGTGACTTCTTGGGTTCCTCCTGCATAAGGCAGTGCCAAAGTCTCAAATCCCACTGAACTGAAGTTAAGGCTCAGTTCGCCCTGTGCAGAGGTCCAGGTTCTGGTCCTCATTCATCAAGAGTTCCATTCATCACCTTTCTGCCTCATAGAGCCATTGCAGCACCAAACTCCATGACAGTGAAAGCTGCCTGAACCTGTATCAGCGTTCCATGGCCGGTGAGACATCCACACAAGTCCAACCAGCAAGCCCCCAGAAGGTGCACCTGCCATTTCAGAGTGAAAACGGAATGATATGCAGAAGTAATGAACACACATTGCATTTCAGCATGAAATGGTATCACAAAATGAAATATTTTGACAGTCAAACATCTGGCTTCATTAACACTGGCACCTTTCTTGTGTCATATGCAATTATTATGTCATTTCATGTTGTAACAGTCAAAACAGGCTTATGTTAGGACACAAACAGGTAAGAGGTTGAATACAACACCGTAGCACCACTATTTCAAGACAACCAAACAATTCAGCTTCACAGAATTGAACAGGAAAAAAAAACATCCTACAATTTCCAGCACAGTGCAAATTTCAGTTTCTAGCTAATTCAAACTATCAAATCTTGTCAAATCAGTACATTTCCTATTTTCTCAAGAGTACTCTGTCAATAGCAAATACAGATACCTTTAATAAAGATATGAAGTCTCAACAGAAATTCTCAGCAAGGATTCAGAGTAGGGTGCATTTGTGCTATCAGCATCACTAACATCATACTTAGTTTATTCACATTGCAATACAAAAGTACTGAGATTAAAGAAAGTAGTTGGAAAACTTCTCCTCCATACCAGTACATTTAATGAGCATCAGTGACAAATACACGCTCTATTTTTCCCTCCGCTTTCTGATCAAATGCCAAAGATGTGACAGATGCAAGACAGCTGTAGGAGCTCCCAAACTGAGACGGAGTTCTACCACAATCTACCTCAAAGTGGTATCCAAACACTGCCTCAGCAGCCTAACATCTTATTCCCCAGCATAAGCATAGCAAAGGCACAGAGCCAGAAGCTGCTGTTGCAGACAACAATAACATCTTTGCAAATTTAATCCAGGAAAAGCAATTTTCCAGTGTGGGACTGGAAGTCACAGGCTCCTGAAGTTTAACTGCAAGCTAAAAACGGTGCTCTGATCATCCTCAGGTATATCGCTCTCTTACATCTCTATCTTCATTTTTCTCACAATTTCATCCTAGCATATAATTTAAAAGTAGCCCCAAAGTGAAATGTCATACAAAATCCAAATATTTTTTCCATAATGAGCATTATTGTTTTGTGGGTTTTTTTTTTGTACAGCACTTGTTTCTAAGGATTCAGAAGAGCTGCATGCTATAGAGCGTTACAAAAAGAAATTTTTAAAGTGAACAAAATACAGGAGTCAAACATTGGGAAAGTTTTTACATATTTAAGAAAATTAGTGTTTACAGTGAGGAGAAATAAAAGCCCATGAAACCCACCTACTTTTTTCCCCACTTAAGCAGGCCAGAGTCTGCTTAAGTGATAGTGATGAAGAACACCTTTAAATTTTTGGCATTTTACTGGGAATATTTTAACTCTGAAACTTGTGAGATACAGAGGCAAATTAAAACACCGTTGAAGTTTGAATAATTGGAAGCAGAGGTGGAGATGCTGCGTTTGGGAACAAGGGTCTTTCCGCAGGGAAATTCTGCTATAACGTGGTCTGTTTCAGAGACCAAACATTTTTCTCTGGAGAAATTATTTTTATAAGCCACCAATGATTCATCCTTGGCAGAGTGATTCAACTTTAGCTGGCAAAGCTGAACTCTAGCAAGAGGAGGAAAATCACCCTAGTTCTTCTGTTGTTTTGATGAAAGAACCAAGTAACTTCTTGTTAGTGAGTCCCCTTTAGAATATCACTGGATTCAAGGTAGGCTATGAATACAATTTACCAAGGACAGACACAATAACACTGGCAATAAGAAGCTGATTAAGGGGAGTAGCTATCGTCATTAGACAGGTATTCCTACCGCTAGGATTTTCTGCAGCACAAAGCTCCTACTCGCACTCCACAGGGGTAATTAGCTTCTGGAAACAAAACATGCTTGAATGGGAGACTTCTTGGAAAGATGCAGTTTTTACAAGTCAGTTAAAAGCTGAAGGTATTATGTGTGCAAAAAGGCTTAGAAAGACTGTGTCATTTTGCCAGCGAGATGCCTAGCAGCAAACATTTGCTGTAAAAGTCATTACCTGAGTCAGTTTTTCATTAGCTGTGTTGCCACTCCAGAGATATGAGATGAGCCAGTACAGTTGCAGACATTTAGCAAATGCACAATACAGAAATTAACACAAACCTCAGTCACACAACTAGGTGTGTTCTGATTTTGCAAAAAAATTGTTAAAAGAGAAGTGAGGGCATGGTAATCACCTCATTTTTCTTCAACCACATTAATTAAATACAGGAAAGATCCTTTGCAGAGGACTAGAAGCACTAAAGGCAGCACGTCAAAGATAACAACTCTCACTGTTTATCCCTGTGTATCATGCTGCATATTTACCATTTGGTACAGTAAGATCTGTGTTTCTCTAAGTAAGAATTCATCAACACTAATATAAATTGGCAGAAAGAAGCCAGAAAACGTGAGTCTTATAAATAAGCTCTATAAGCAATGTCAAAATTACAGTCTCTTTTTTTCTTTCATCCAGCTTCCATTCCAAAACACATTCATCACAATTCAGCAATACAGTAATGCTCGCAACCCACAACACAGGTGAAATTTAAAAGCTGCTATCTTCAACCAGAAGATGCATGCACTGATATCACCACAGCCTTCCTAACCTCAGAGCCACACCTGCCATTCCCTAAGGGCTGGGGACAGAGCTGTGTGATTAGCCTGACGAGCCCTTTTCATGGGGAGTTTGAAACAGCCCAAACTCATCAGGATATCCACATGCCCACTGTGCAGCACCTAACACAAACACCTCATCTGCATATTGTCCAGCTCCATCTGGTGGATAATGCCCAAGGGTTCCAGACAAATGTCTAGAATCCAAGCTTCTGCTCTAAGAAAGATCTTTTGGAGGAATTTAGACATCCATCGCCTTTTCTACCTCTGCAGGACAAAGACTGAGTTAAGGATTACAGTCTTTTCCTTTTCTCAGGAAGAAATGCCTATTCATCTCTATCATACCATGAAGCAATGAATGGGAGCTAATCCAAACGATCACCTCAGTGCAGACACTGATTAATTCCTGAACAGCTCTGCCAAATGAAAGTACCAAAGGGATCTGGCCTCAAAGACCGTTACACATTTTTATCTTTTCTCTTGAACCTCTACTTTTTCTTACCTCTTTCATTTCCATTTTTAAGGGCAACAACAACAAAACAAACAAACAAAAACAGAAAAACACATTTAAATATGAACTTGAAATTTCATTTCCTTGTGTTTTACTCTTTGCTGGAAATGAAATTACTTCTTTCACTAACGCTGACTGAATAATTATCAGCATAGATTCATTCCAACATATTGTCAATTATTTTTTTTTTAAAGCAACACATCATTGATTTAAACAAAAAATAAAAAAGGAAAAAAAAACCTACCCTTGCTGCATTTAGCACAGCAATCAAAACCACTTTAAAGCCTCTGTGAAAGCATCCTTTAGGACAGCAAAGATCAAGTCATTATGAAGTCTAAATATAGCTTTCTATATATAAAAAATTAAACAACTATTATATACAATTATTAGTAGCACATATTTTCTTACAAATCAATACTTACTTTGAACTCTCAAAATTTCTGTTGAATTGTATAGTTAATGGGAAAGTTTCTGTGAAGTGGATAATTTAATCCGTGTCAGGACAGCTGGAAGGAGCATCTTTTGGATGGTTAGAAAATTCAGACTATTGAAACAGAGCCAAATGTGTGCCACACTTAGCAAACATTGCTGAGAAGAATAAGCACTTGCCATTTATTAGCCCACACACCTCATTTACTCTCAGCTCAATTGAAACCACACACTTATTATGCAATAGCTGTTATTTAGCACCTGCATTTCAGCTAGTTTCAAATGTATTTATAGAGGTTCAGTCTTAGGCAAATATTATACTACAAGCTGTTAGTTGATGTGTGTTTCTTTATAATTTCTTCCTGCATGTAAAGGACAGCTCAAACAAGAGAACGCGCAGGATGCACCCACAGGCTGATTCAGGCTGAACAGGGAGGTGGCTTTTGGTCTTCCTAGAGAAAGAGAATGGTTTGCGAGCACAACAGGCCCCCAGTCAACTGATGGGGGTATTTATTCCTGTCTATTTCATGTCTTACATAGCACTACATACGCCTCAGTTTCACAAAATGAATAGAGGAGTTTCAGGGTGCATAATGGGAGAACTGAGTGCTTTCATGCTAGTTTGACAAATGATGCTCAGACAAAGTTGCAGTTCAGTGATAGCAACCTGCCTGTTGCTTGCCAGATGTACGAATGATGGGAAAGCAAAGACAGAAAACATCCCCATGCTGACAGAGATCTGGATGGGATTACCGTGCATCATGCTTGCAGAGCAGAAACAAGAACAGCTCTGGGCTACTGGAGTTCCAATGAACATCCATCTTTTCTAATCAAAAAGCTGCGCAGCCATTCACTGCCTCTAAGTGCTAAATGTCTACATTCTCTCTCCCTCATGAAGAGCGGCAGAAAAGCCAGAATTCCCAGCCTACCTCCAGAAGGCCTCCATGGTAGAGAAAGCAACCACACACAGCTGGAGACCACCCCCAACACTTTAATCTGGCCAGGGTCAAAGTCCATGCTGAATTGGAGCTACATTAGCATATGCCAAACTGAGAAGAACTTTTAGTTAGAACTTTTCTAACCCCTTGCCTGGTAATTGATTTCTCAGCCTACAAGGGGCTGAACTGTGTGAGAAGATGCTCAAAGCCCTGCACTTTTGGCTCCATCTCAGCAGAGATCTAGCTGTTGATGAACAACAGGTTTCCACAGTCCCATCACGGGACTCCAGGATGGCAGCCTGAACACAAATGATAGACGACAAAAACAGGCTCCTAAGCGAGTTTGCATCATAACTCTTCAAGAAGATTCTTTCAGTAAGGGTTTAAAAATCAATGGAGCAGAGCTCTTGCTGTAATTATCATTGATAGGTCATGACAGAAGTACAGGCTGCAATGGGGAGAGAGGCAAGAGGCCAAATTTGTTTTTGACATAAGCAAAGAGGTCGCACAGAGGACAGTAACAACCATAGCCTCTTCTTACCTGTCTGAATCCTACTCGTAAAGACCAAAGGTCATCACTGCTAACCCCTCAGAGGGGGGGCCATGGTGAGATTTAGGAAGCTAAATTCTTTTATAAAGATGAAGAAAATGTAAAAGGCACCATTTATTCACATGGAGACATAACTACTCTGTGAAATAATAGCCGCACCCTAAATGAGACGTTTTCAAATAATCCCAAAGTTTTCTGATGTTCTTGCCTATGCTCCACTTTCTGATACAACTAAATTACATTGAGGATGGTCTCCACTTATGCACCCCTCTCCTTTGTCAGAGGCACAAGCAATCTCTGTAGCCACCACCCCAGCTGTCAGTCAGACAGTGCCAGACATCTTCATTTCCTTTACTTCAGTAGACATCTTTAAACAGCATTGCCTCGCAGTCCATAAGCTGTATTAGTGCTGCTACTGTAGCACAACACCTCTCTACATAGGCTGGCATAAAATTAACTGCCTGTATAGCAGTTTACAAACCTTACAGCACATCCCTTTGTAACACAGCAAGCAAGAACAGCAGAATATTGCAGCATCAGTCTTCAATGTCACACAGCTTCTCCATCACCACAGGGACATAAAATTAAATGACTATCTGAAAGACGAAATAAAACACTAATTTGTCTGACAGTTTCGTGAAGCTACTAGAGAAATAACTGCTGCAGTCAGCCTTCTAAAATCAGGACAGTACAACTTGCCAAGGGTTAAACTGCTCACACACTGCAGCCTGAGCCTTTCTCTTGCTTAAGGACTGTTTAATTATGTATACCAATGCAATAGCTCCAGCAGTAAAGATTAAAACAGACTCTCACAGCCTAACATGAGGGTATTCGACCAGGAGCCTGCAAGGCTGTGAACCAACATCTTCCATTTTCATGTGGGTATCTTAAGACCTGGGGTGGGAATTTCATCACTTCCTGAGAAAAATCAGAAAACTCTAAAGTCTCAGTTAAACTTTGAAAACAGATTTAATATGAAACATATCTGTTCCTGATTGTGTCATGAAGTGTTTTGAAAGTGCTCCAGTGCTTTTGAAGTAGCAAAGAGAGCATGCAAAGCGTACACAGAGTGATATTTTTCACTTGCTCAGAAACAATGAAGACCCTTAGCTTAAAACTGATTTTCACGGTGGAATAAAAGTCCTCAGAGCCCTTAGTCTAGGGTGCTTCATGGCACCCCTCACCAGCAGCAGTTTGTCCTCAGCACAGTCATTGCCTAAACAATCATGCCTTTGAATGTGAGGTTCTCTGCTGCAGACACTAAAATGATTATTAGACTGCTTCCTTTAAGCAGACAAAATTAGTTAAAGCAAAATATTAAGGTTTCTAAGAATTAACAGAAACAAAAAAGAAGTGATGTCACGGTGCAATGTGATAATGGGGAAAAATCAACACTATAGTGAAAAAAGAACAGGTGCATTAAAAAGTTGATTTTCCTATATCCCTTTTACCACCTACCAGCAAAAATGTCACAAGATGAAGTCACTCTTTTTTCCATCCTTCCTCCCCATCACATTAAATTGCACAGAGGAAGCAGCTACTATTTTATTTCATGAGCCCTCTGGAAAAGTGTGATAGATTTCTCAAGCAACAGGAACTCTTCAAGTCTCTTTCATATCTTTCATCTCCCAAACGTATGCCTTAAGGGAGCCCCCTCTCCCCCTTTTTAAGCCCAAGTACTTTTTTAAAAATCATGAAGATAGGGCTGAAAAATAGCAGATCCCAGAAGCCCAGGGCTTAACAACATGAAGCTCTTCGGCAAAGCGTAAGAACTTCCCTATTCCTATTTTCTGTGACTTCAGGTAACACTGGTAGAGGTAGAAGACACACACCGTGGAGCTTGGAGTGACCTTCACTGGGCTGCACTGACCTGTAACAAGAGCTGCATTTTCCAAATTCCGCTCACTGCAGGGATTCTATTAAAAATTAAAGCAAAAATATAAAATGCTGCACAAGAACAAGTGTAAAGATTATGGGAATGGAGTGCATGTGGACATTTACTGTAACTTTTTAATAATCATTATTTAAACTCCGAAAAACAAGCTACCAGCGCAGCAACAAAATGCTTTCATGGGTTCTCCATACTGCACTACAGCTTCACCCCACTCTGCTATCAGAGCCACACTTAGGGCATCCAGCAGCAGCACGGAGCTGCTATCTCCCAAACACACTCATTTCCACTGCAGTTTTCTTCCAAATACCCAAGAAGTGTAGGTTGCCAACACCTACGCTTAATGTCAGAGGATGGTAACACTCTGGAACAGGTTGCCCAAGGAGGTTGTGGATGCCCCATCCCTGGGGGCATTCAATGCCAGGCTGGATGTGGTTCTGGGCAGCCTGGTCTGTTGGTTGGTGACCCTGCACATAGCAGGGGGTTGAAACTAGGTAATCTTTGAGGTCCTTTTCAACCCAGGCCATTCTATGATTCATTATATGATTATAGAACAAACAAACAAAAAATGAAGTAATCAGAGCAATACACATAAAAAACTATCGGAATTACAGCTGGGGTCCATTAGAGGCTCACCATAAACTAGAAACAACAACACCAGATCACACCTCACCTGCAGATACTCAGTCTCACCTTAGCTGAAAGCTGCTGCTGCTGCCCATGGGAAGTTCAAGTGGCAGAGCACAGCCATGCTCACACAGACTAACAAACAGGTTCTCATGGCCTGTGATAAACACACCTAATCCCCATCTAGAGAACAGTCAGAGAGTTCTGGGAAACAAATTTCCTGCCAACTTACCCCTGCCCTGAGAAATCAGACAGTGCAGAGAAAGCCCTGCCAAGCCTGGCCAGTGCCACAGTCAGCCAAATGCCACACATCAGGGATTTAGAAGTGCTATCTGCTACAGTCCAAAAAATAAGCATGCCCATTATTCTGAGTACAACACACTTCTGGATGCATTATTAAATGCCAGTAAGTCCATTTTTCTCTGATATAGAAGTCAAAAATGCACTTTAGTGTTGCTACCTAAGAACATAACTGTTTCCTGCAATACAAATCCACTTCTACACTTGCTTCATCTCTTTTTGTATTCAGATTTGTATCTGAGAATTCAAAAGGTCAGCTCTGGAAGGTACTGATAAGTCACTGCTCACTCTTACTCCTGCTCACATCATAGCATGCCTGAGCATTCCTTTCTAAGGGCCTGGCTCTCACAGTGATGAGTGCTGTGGTGACTCAGTAAAAGAGCAAACGGTGAGATGAATAAACACATTAAAAAACCCAATAGCAAATATTATATCTCACTGCATTTCACATTTACTCCAAGGGTTAGGGAGACAAAAAGAGAACAGGTGAAATCACCTCCTGAAGACGTCTCAGCTGTCAGCAGCATAGCCACGAATAATAACAAGTTAAGCCTACTGACTCCTTCCAGCTCTCATTTCCAGCAACCATGCCTGAGCATAATAAGCACTGCTGTGAGCTCTCCTCTTTGCCCCTCTGTTTGGAGCTGTCAGTAAACCCAACCAACCTGAAGAGTTCAAGCTAAAGGATGACTATGCCGAGAGTAAAGTGCACAAATGCAGCAGGCTCATTCTTTCATTCCTATATAGAAGAGCACTTACGTGGCTCAGCTTACAAAGGATGGCTCCAGAAATAATGCATTTCACAACTTTTGGAAAATGATGTGAGCATAAACAAGGAAGAAAATAAATGGGAAACTGAAATGTTTTGGCTAACATCTTGTGGTTTTTTGAAACAAATCTCCTCTTATAAAAAGTCTTTCAGAGTGAGAAAGCCCTAACAATCTCAAGTCTTTTCACTGCATAGGCTTACAGGACAAAAGATCAAAACCGTGAAAGGCATATTTCTGTAAGCGTAGGCTGGTGTCAGTTGCATCTGTCAGTGCATCCACTTGTAGCCACGCCACTTCTGAAGTCCTTCACATCAAACCCTACAGAGAGTACAAAGCCAAAAGAACCCCAGCCCCCCGCAGCATGGCCACTTCCTACAAACGTGTATGTCCTGTCACACCTCTGGTGATGAGCAACAGTCAAAAGAATCTAAAAAGCAGATAGAACTGAATCAATCTCCACAGAAGGTCACCACAGCTAGACAAGGACAAAGCAGAGAAAAGACGAATTCAGTGTGGGTTATCTGGTCCTGCAGTATCACATATGTTTTGTTCCACCTGAAAGAATGGTGGAATGAACGCTTCATCACCACGTACCACTGTTAGCCAGTATTGAACACAGACAAGTACGAAGATGCCTTGAGGTCTGATAATATTGCACCCGTATCAGAACAGAAGTGCTCCTAACATCTCACTTCTTGTGAGTAGCCAAAGCTCTGCGATATTTTTAAAGTTGGTGTAATTGTTATCATTGCAAGAGCACTCCAGCTCCTGGGCAAGCACAAGAAAAAGCAGCAAGTTTTTATCTAAAGTTTGGAACTCAAATATTAGATTGCAGACAGTGAGCATGGCAAAATGCTTACATGCATTGCTCTCAAACATTTGTGGTACTTGCAAGATGCTTTGTTTACTCATTTGCAATATATGATAAGATGGCAAATTGAGAAACTTCAGTTTTATTTTAGTCCATCTTCTCAATTCTTCCATCAATATAGGTAGGTCTAAACCACATTATATGTTCAGATCTCCACCAAGAACCACTCATCATTGCTCTCATTCTCTCTCACACAGCACCATAAATACAATCACCTTAGCATAGAATTTTCCCCGGCACTGAAGGAAGTACTTTGCCATAGGCACCATTCTGCTTCTTCTAACATAACTTGAATTTGCACCCAGTAAAAGTAAAGCAAGTAAAAGCAACAAATGGAATTTAAGCATGTCGACACTGTGAAGTCTTAGCCCTCTTGGTTGCCATTGTCCTTGGGTTTCTGGAGGAGCTTCCACATAGATGTACCATATTGACTGAAGATTAGATCCATCATATCTATTCTTTCATTGTTATTATTAGTTTTAATATTGTGAAGTCAGAGTTAGACACTGTCTGGAAGGGACAGGGGCATAAATTCAGCACTGCTCATACACAGTGACTTACCTCGTGCTTTTGTAACAAGATTGAGTTATATATAGTAAAATTAAAACATTTTAAAATATTTTTTTTCCCATCTTCATGGCTAAGATGACAATCTACAGAAAACACAAACCACACTGGGAACACTGCATTAGAATGAACGTGCAGCGACAATCCCACGCCAGTGATAACCATCAATGACACAATTCATCCTGACAAAGCACTGAAATCTACGTAGACTTTATGTGCTTCCAGCCCTTCACCACTGCTTTATTGAACATAACACAGACAGCCCAATGACCAGTTGGCTCTGAAATGTGCCCCCAGGCCAGAAGCAGCACTGCCCTTGAGCATCCACCAGAGAAATCCAGCTTTCTTTTGCAAACACGATAAAATTGCAGCTGAATAGGAAAGAAAAGCATGCAAAGAACATGGTACACGGTGTTGCAATTGGCAGCACAGTGGGTTTGTTCCAACTAACCAATTTGATACTAATTTCATTACAGATTTCCAATATGCCTGTAACAGAATTTCCCCATCTGCTGCACCTGAATGCTACTGCTCCCTGCTCCAGACTGATGCAAAATAAAAATGGCTCTGTTCGCAGCAAGGAAGGATCAAACTACTACATTTTAGATACGCATTCCTTACTTCTAACAAAACCCTATTCAAAGACTTTAGCAGAGATCAAATTCTAAATAAAATACACCAGATTTTTCATTTCTATCATAAGGTAGTGTTTAGAAATTTCTTTTTAATTCCTGCATTTCTGCTGTATCAATAATAGTACCGGTTATGATTGGAATTTAAAAAACCATAAAATAACATTAATCCTAATAAAAATATAAAACAACCAATGCTAAAATGTGAAATGAAATATTCTGGTGTTGTTAAGAGAGGTATCTTGACACTGTAAAACAAAATTTTCTGGAGAATCAGCATGAAAGGAAACAAATTCTCAAGCCTCTTCGCTATGAGAAATATAATTGCCATCTCTCTGGCCTTCATGGGACAGCCAGCAACCTTCAGGTGTCCCCACAGAGAAACACATCAGTACATCTGCCACCAAGGAAAGCAGAAAACAAAACCGATCTTCCATTTTTAAATACGTTCAGTAAATGAACATCAGATTAATATGAAATGCTTTGAGTCTATAAACAATAGATGTTCTACTACTCAAAATAACAAAAATTAGTGGAAGTGTCACACCAATAAGAGGTAAGGAGAGCTTTCAAGCAAAACATTCCTGGCTGCCTTGAAGTCAATATGTTTTTATCCAGAGTAAATTAACCAGAGTGTCAGAGCTGAGAAGAACAAAGAACGTGTTGGATTGAAAGGCTCAAAGGTGGTTGATTCAATTTGTAGCTGCTGAATTCTTCTTTTAAATAAAGTTCCCCAGGTTTAAGGAACTGTACTCAGTGGCAAATTGGGATTCATAAAAGTATTTGAGCACCAGGTTAACATCAACAATTTCATTAACAACATTTGAATAGTATGATTTCTGTAAACAGAACACTTCATTAAACCATTCCCAACAAAAAGCGCTTCACATTTTTATAGACATGTCTGAAAAAAATGTTTCTTGAGCTCAGTCTTATTCATGAAATGAGACCAAAAAATGGCTTTGATTATGTTCAGCTGAAATAAATATTATTATTATTATTATTTTTTTTTTATAAATGACTGAGCAGGACAAAGGAAAAGAGAAAATGTCTTCAAACACCAAACTGTTCTCCTTAGAGATCAAATAGAGGGATGGAAAGACAGCATTCAAAGAGAACTGATGGTCTGAATTATGAGCCCAGTGCTTCAGATGCTTGTGGGCAGAGGAGTCCAAAGCGCTAACATCAAATAGCAGGCACAGCACACTGCAGTAAGCAGACATAATGAGGTATGAATAATATCTACTCTGTAGATAATACAACACCTCAAATATTTGAGAGTCTGTACAATACAGCGGAGGAAGCAAACAGGAGCAATACTTTATCCCTTTTGAAGTAGGAGGAAAAATAGCTCCTCACAGTGACCTTAGCACATATTCAACATTAATTGCAAGCAACAGTACATCATTCATGAAGTGACTACAAGAAACTGCAAAGCAACATCCAGTTCCTCTGAAGTATATTGTGTCACAAAGAGGAAAACTGTGTGGTTCTAAATGAATGCTAAAAAAAACCTGAAAAAAATGACAAATTCTAACTTAAAAATCTGCACATTTCAGGTGTGCAGGAAGTTATGGCTCTTACACTGCTCTTCTGTACAGTGCAAGGAATGAAAGAATTACTTTCCATCCCAACCCACAGTTTGGCATCCTGTCGAAGGCAAATAGTGGATACTTTTCAGGAAACTACAGGCATCCCATACAGCAACACAAATAAGCCAAGAAACACGCTGTATTGCATGTATATGTAATATATATATATGAATACATATGGCCTGGTTGTACTTAGAGATAATATACACATCAGAGATCTTCATAGAATCATAGAATTGTTTGAGTTGGAAGGGACTCTTAAAGGCCATCTGGTCCAACTGTCCTGCAATGAACAGGCATACCCACAGCTGAGTGCTCAGAGCCCATACAGCCTGACCTTGAGTGACTCAAAGGACGGGGCATCCACCAAATCTCTAATCAAAAATGGAACTGTTGTCATACTTGCCAAGCTCACTCATATACAGGTGAAGTGCAGACAGGAAAATGTAGGCAGGAAAATATCTGGGCAGATGGCAGCTCTGCAAAACGTTCTTCAGAAATCCACTAACATGTAAAATGACTTCTGAATAAAACAAACAGTGTTAATTTTGTAGCAGTCAAAAACATCCAAGACCAAATCTTGCTTACACAGATTTCACAGGAAAGTTAGTCTATATTTGGAGCATAAGTAAATTATTCAGCTTATTAAGCATGACTACCCCAACATCCTGAGGTTACCTAGAGGCCACTGGACACCAGCAGTACAACTTTGGAGTTATGAAGAAACCACCAGTTTCCTCTCTCTGAATTAGAGACAGCTCTGCATCAGATGCAGTCACTCAACGATGATCCACAAGGACTGCCCAGCAGCCAGCTTCCCTCAACCCAGAATCTGGCCAAGGGCCTGGAGAGCCTAACAGAGAGCATCGCGCTTCTGCAGCAGATCTGCTCCCATGCCTGGGAGCAGCCTGTCCTCACTCTGATCTCCAGAAAAAAAAACTGTTTTTCAGGTAAGTATGGTGCTCCCCATAAATAGAAGCCACACGCACAAAAACAACAACAACAACAACAACAACAACAACAAAAAAAAAAAAACAACACTAATAAAAATTTGCTAATAACAGCATATATGTAAGACACTTCTTGCCAAAATTATCTGAAATACAACATTTTTCTTCTGGTAAATAAGATGCCTCTTCAGAAGAGTGGTGTAGCAACAGATGAGTAAAGCCACTGCCAATGAATGACACCCTGGTGCTGATTGCTGAGATTAGTGTACTGCAAACAAACAAACAAACAAAAAAAAAACAGAAAAAATATTTAGATTGTCAAACAATTTTACATATGGAAAACTTCTACTTCATTTTCTTCCTATGTTATGTACTAGAAAGAAGTTCAAGAACAGTTTAAGAATTCTTCTACCAAGGAAAAAGTCCAGAAAACCAATTCTCAAATGTCCATGCATTAGCATGCAACAAGATTGCCAACATAACTTCTCTGCCTAAAATAGGTTAATCTAGTTTGCAAGTGGATTATGTGAAGCTATAGAAAGGGAACTTGTTCTCCAGGTTGAGCAAAATCATAGAAGAGCTTCTGCACTTAAAATTTTCAGCACTCAGATTTCTTAATATCTCCACTACACCTCCACTATGAAGCCCTCTGTTTTTTTGTTTTTTTATTTGTTTGGTTTTTTATCAACCTTAATTTCGTAAAGAATTAAAAGGTTTTCCTTGGAACTATTCTCTCAGAATTGAGAGAAAGCTAATGGAAACATTTCTGGTGTAAACAGTGGGCTGTACAGCATTCTACACACACCTCTGCTTGCCATTGTTTTACATTTCAAACTGAGATCAGGGCTCACAGAATCATAGGGTTGAAAGGCATCTCTGGAGATCATCTAGTCCAACTCCCTGCTAAACCAGGCTCCCTACAGTAGTAGGTCACCCAAAAAAGCAGATTCCAAAAGTTGAGGCCAGAATTTAGTTTTTCTGATCTGTATGCATGCACTGGAGTCTTACCATCCTAAGAAACATGAGCGCAACTCCCTTCTCTCTGCTGTTTAAACTGGCAAGCAGATTCCTTATCAAGTGTATCTGCACAGACAGCCCCATGCTATTGCAACCCAAGGCACTGACCAAACAGCGCGGATCCTGAGAAACACTCATTTATGTGCCACTCTCCATGGACCAAACACTAAGAGAATACACACACAACAACAGCAGAGGACCTTTTCAAATGAGCAAGTAGCACGAAGATTAGACACTGCACCAAGCCACAGCTCTGGAACTCCTTCAGACTCCTTGTATTTATGCCTTATTTCCACAACAAGAATTTTAATTATGGGAAGTTAATCACATCCTGAAGGCATTACAAGGCAGCCAGCAGTGGTGAATGCCTCCAATCCCTCTGGAGTATAATTATTCCACAACCACTATACTTTAGGGTTACCTGATTGCCATTACTGAAAATTTTATTCTCTCCCTTTCTCAACCCAAATCTTTTAAAATAAAATACATCTCTGACTTATTTTATACAATCCCCATTCTTTCCCTGTAAGTCCAGTGTAAGACTTTGCTCTTTTCAAACTTCATAGCACACCCAGCATAGTGCAGACTACTAGAGGCACTAATTCCAAAGGCAGCAGACTTGTTTTGAACAGAGCTTTATTTGTTACTCGATTCAGGAAGGATTATGATAATCAGCTTCACAATGAATAGTTTCCAGAAGACTTGATGGTGGCAGTGAAAACATCTGGTTTCTTACGGCATACTACCTTTCTGGTGGGATGGCATTTTTGATGTTATGACTTGTTCCCCTCAAGCTGCTATGGTATAGTAAGATTAAGCTAGACAGATCAACGTGGGGTTTTGTTTGTTTTAATTATGAAGTCCTCCATGCTCTGTTCATCTCCAACCTCAAAATCCTGAGGGAAGAATCACAAATAAACCTGTAAGCAAAAGAACTCTCACAGAGAATAGCCCTTATTTTCAGAGACTTGCAGCTTCAAATGAAAACGATCAGATAGATTGGGAGCACAATTTTCAAAAATACAAGAGAAAGAAACCCTCCTTTCCTCAGCCAGTCCTCAGGCAAAATGGTTTCCCACATCACACACAAAAGCCTTTTTATGGGAACAACCATGCCAAACTTGGGACTTTCAGAGCAGGGCACTGCTGACATCTTTTCTAAATCTTTTCATTACCTGTCTATAGATTTTTGCCAGAGCTGCATAAAGCAAAAAACTGCAACTGCACAGTTCCCATGTCCACATAGTAGGGAAACAACCAGACTTATGCTTAGCAGGCTTGACATCAGAGAGCACTTAGACTCCAGAAAGGGAGAATGAAGCACATGACGGAAATTTTGGAATATGCTAAAAATATCATTCTTCCTCTTAAAGTTTAAATATTTCAGAAATTGATGATATTTCAGTCTTTTTCCTCCCTGATGTACAGGCCTGAGGTTCTTACGCATTTCTTCTTCACAGAATTTCAACAGGAGGCAAAGGCAAAGAATCTGTAATGAAAGTAAAGTAGTAAGCTAAAAGGGGAAATAGTGCACTTCTGAGTCCACTTGCTCAGCAAGAACCTGGACAAAACACAGCTGAACTTTGACTGAAGCAATCAAAATAATCAATATAATTGTAAAAAACCATTAAATGTTAAGCTCCTTAGCCAAATCTTATGGTAGCCAGCATACCCATCACTTGATATTGCATTCCAATGTTTCTGTTTAAAGCACAGTTTTGGAGTGAGACTCTAAACGAAAGCTTTCCCTTACATGATTCAGCAACTGACATTTTAAACTCTACTGTCCAAACAGCTGACAACAGACTCCAGCTAGCACTGCCATGCCAAGTAGCTACAGCACACTGATTTATCCAGTGTATTTTATGTGATATACCAAATGAATGGTTGCAAATTCTTTTTTTATTTGAATTTATCAATTTGAACACAGTTAATTGAAGGCTAAGGAGCTCTAAGTATTTAGAACCTTAAGAGTTCTGATTTACGAAACTGACACTCAACAGTTTTCCTCCTAACCAAATTGAGGCATCAAATCACTTGGAATCTGTAGAGGATAACTAAGCAAAATCTTAGGGTTCCAGACTTTTAGAGTGGTGTTTTAAAATTCTGGCTATTGGACAAAGCTTCCAGAACATCTCCACTCTACTGCTGGTTTGAGTTGCCATCCAAAGTGTTCAGAGTAAGCACTGAAGCTCAGACGCCAAGATCCCTAAAAAGAACTGAAGCACGATGAGAAGGAAACTTGCAGGAAAGGTTATTTGCCTGCACTGATTCTCCTGAGATAAACTCAGAATCATTTGGTAGAAGCAAATAATAATTTAAGAAAAAAAAAAAAGCACATTCTGTGCGTAATTCTTTTTTTTCTTTAAGGTATCAGATAGTAAATCTCTTATAGATATCCTAGAAGAGGATTTCAGATAAACTAGGACAATAGAAGCAAAGATGACATTGTTTCAAAACTAATGAACAGATCTATGCAACGTGTACTATGAAGCAGAAATTATTAGTGAGCTACGTTAAAGTCTGGAAAGGAATCTATTCATCCCTTTTAAAAAGTCCTTCCATTCTCTGTTCTCCCTCCCACTCTCTAGAAGCAATTCCACAAGCATTAAAATGAAACAGTGATCTTCCTGATAACAGAAACATTTCCTTGTAAGATTAATTACAAAAACACAGGGAAGTGCTCAAGTTCACTGACTCACATCCATACCAAAGTAAGGTTAATGCTGTATCATGTATTGACTAAAACACAATGGGAAGGGTGCAGTTTTAGCCAATTAAACATCAGCTCAATATTCCAGGAGAACAGCAGCACTGATAGTCTTCCAAATCACGAAAAACAAAGGCCTTATCTTTCAAATTGCTGCAGCTCCTACAGGCTTCTGAGAAGTCTGAAAATAGCACTTCATCAGTCTTTTTCTTGTCTGATTTAATTATTTGACACTGTTTCTTTCTCACTCAAATGGAGCAGGAACGAGGACAGCCAATCTGGACAGAAACAGCTCAACACATTGGTAAAAATAAATGGTTTGATGCATCTATAAATACAACCTTCAACCTCCATGTAATTGCTTTGAATCTGGTACTGATTAGGTAAATTAAGAAGTACTACTGAAATTATTTATGTTCATCAAGCAAGTGCTGATCTGAATAGCTTGATTTGGGGAGGGGAAACGTCCACCTGCAAGTGGGAGACACTTGTAATAACATACCTGCCATCAGAACTGGTCTTACTAGCAGTTGTGTGGAGAGCAAAGGACAGGAAAGAAATAGGATTTTAGCCCACATATTGTAAACCACAAACAAATCTGGAGAGATAGCATGAGAACTTGCATAAGCTCACCCAGAAGACTTTGAAATTTCAACCAATACTTCAATCATAGTAGAAAATTCCACAAGTATTTCTCTACTTTGAGGGGGAAACAAAGATTTTTTTTTAAAAAAAAAAAAAAAAAAAAAAAAGCAAAGCTTTATTAGTCAAAGCTTTTAAGCCAGGGAAAAAGAACTATGAAAGGAAGGAAAATGAAGGAGAGTGCCCAGAGATGAGAAACTGTAGGAGGAGAAATCTTTAGGTACATACAACAGGAGCTGACTGCTTCAGCTAATCAATTTCCTCTATCATAGGTTAAAAGTTTGACCACCTAGATACAAGAAGATACAAACACAGGGAGTGACACCTTCAGTTTACGCATGCAGATAGACAGTGGTGATTACAGAACAAGAACTTCCTGCTCCCCCCAGGTGCTGCTTATGGGGCAGAGGAGATCGCTTGTGTCAGGATGGGGCACTCACCTGTAATTTATCTGATACTCAACACTAGCAAAAATGCCATGACCTTAAGTTTGTAGGATTACATTATTTAGGTGCAATAATGCAATAAAATCATGATTTTATTTTAATTCCAGGATAGTGACTCTGTAGAAGCCTCTTCATCTTATTTTTGCTACTTTTACAGTGTCTTGGTTTTATTTGGCATCAGAACTGAAGGAAGTGTCAAAGGCTTCTAAAAAACAACACGTGAGTGGTTTTCTGACAAACTGTACTAGCAAGGAAGAGCCACTGACAGAGGAAGGGAACTATACAGGAAAAGAAGTCCTTTGACATTTTCTACTGAGTAGGCTACAGCAGACTAAAGTTTAACGAACAGAAGAATAAAAGAAAAATAAAAAGAAAGTTCCCACAGAACTGGGATTTTCTGTCTCCATCACAGGGTATATTTCCTTCTCTTCAAATGATTAACCCTACTCCTACATGCATGGTCATATACTATATATATGTGCATTACTGAGAAGTACTTGGATACATCAGCTTTGTCACTGTTCTCTAATCCTCTGGCAGACTGCTGTTAGATCTCCAACAGCTTCCCCTCTGCTCAACTGTCCAAGCCCAGTTCCCCCTGGCCCACCTCCTACAGGATCTCCTGGTTCCCAAGCACCTGGATGTGAAGCCCCATATCACCTGCCCAAGGAGTGGCAGATCTTGGGTTCTAACAGCCATACTGCCTGACTTTGAAACACACAGCTATGCTTGGTTTCTGCCAAACCTGAGCCATCTCTTCAGTACACATGGACTTCAGGTTTTTCACTTATCTGAACTTCTTTTAATTCACAGATGATTTCCATGGATAAACAAAGGTAGCAAACACATGCTTTTTCTTTTTTTTTTTTTTTTTTTACTTACAAGGAAATTGTTTAGGACAAAATCCTGACCAAAAGCTTACTAAAGGCAAGGGAAGCATATGCAATGACTAATTTGTTTTGTATGAAGTCATTAGAGATCTTGAGGACAGCCAAGCTCGAATTTGCATTTTCATAAGTAAAAGTCCAATTGGCAGCTGGGAGAACTACAAAGCAGAAGTGGTGTGTGGGCTCCAGGGGGTCATGCTGGCAATACACTTGAGTGAGATCAAATGCATTGCTAAGTATGGCACTAAGGCAGCTTTCAGACTTCAACATCAGCTACTGACTAAACGCTTTCTTTTTGCTAATGACAGTAAAGGTCAGTCTCAGAATATGAACAAAATTCCAGCTTGTGTTGTTATGTTTTGATGCATCCAAGTCTTTCTATAGCATCTTCATATGCAGTATGCACCCTCAGCTCTCATGTTGTTATTAAGCAGCTTTCAGTTTGAATTCTGTACTTACTCAAAGCAGCTGTATTTCAGAAGTCTGTGAAATTACATGTAGTAACATTTCTAGAAACATTATAGGCATTTATTTCATTTTAATTTGAGCCCATTAATTAGAAAAAGGCCCAACTGAGGCACATCCAATTCAGCAACTTTAGGTTTGATTTTTTAACATTATTATCCGTAAATTACTTTGCTCCAGAACTATAGTAGGCTGAAGCAAGACATTAATTATCTGAGTCTAAACTACACACTGAAAGCTACTGTCCACTTTAATTAGTTCAGTACTCCCAAGAAGTCATTAAAATAATAATAAAAAAAAGTAGAGAAAAGTAAAAATAAGGTGCAAGCCGATTGGTTTTTTTTTCCTCTGTAGGTTGATAATGCAAGTTTTATGTCAAAAGCACCAGTGTAATCAGCAAGAACAAGGCATGCAAACACGATGCTTTTGCATGAAGAGACCATCTGAGAACATAAATAAATACACAGTGCCTTAAAGCCACGTGACGGGAGAAATACAGCAGTGTAACTTCTCCTAGTGCCTTTGTGCTGACATGCACTGAGCATTGCTACTTCATGGAGCTTCAGAGCATCTGGACCCACAGAGGGGGAAAAGCTCTGCTTTCATATACCCTACTGCTACCTCACTGCAGCTGTCCTGTCATACGCTGCCTGTCTGCTGGCCAGAGTAAATGAAGAATGATCTGTAGATTTTTCCTCATTTAAAATTGGCTTGGAAGGACTTGTGCCATTATCCTGTCTCCTTGCTTCTCCACAGAACAAGATGTAATTCTCATGTTTCCACAAATTATCATGATGACGTATTTCATGAGGTTTCATTTTACCTCTGTTCATACTCTGCTTCCAAAAGCCTCATTTTCTCTATCATTTCCTAAATACCAGCACTGCTGCCTATAGTGTTGTGGTTTTGATACATCCATCCTGCTCAGAGCTTGGTACACGCAATCTGACAAACATATCAACTTTCTAAGATGAAAATATCTTTTTTATATTCCTCTGTCTTTCCTTCTACCACTGAAGCCTGCACTGCTCTCTCTCAGAGAAAAAAAAAAAGACTGTACTACACGATGCTCAGATGCTGGAAACTCACAACAGTTTCTCTTTTGAGGAGGCACTAAGGCAGCTGACTCAGAGAACTGCTAACCAGAAAAGACAGGCATGAGTGACAGACACAAAACAGCTTACTGGTAACATCTGGATTGCAAAAACACAAATATCGAAGAACAGTTTCAAAACATAGCTGAGCCAAGCAGCTCCACAGAGGCACAGCTGAGTTGCATCAATCCTCTGCTCCACTCCAATGGGCTCAGTGAAGAGAGCCGTCCTGACAATCTGTGTTGTAGGGCTTGCTCTTTACCTGCTGGATTTAATGCTGACAACTGTTTCCCCTGTTAAGAACCAGTACCTCTAGGACACCCTTAATCAGACTGCCATCTATGCTATGCATTCCCAAATAAGGAGAAAAAAAAAAAGCAAATTTTTCTTTAGTCTCTTTGTGTGTTATTCTTCAGTCTAATAGGAAAAAGAGCAAATGAAAATCTCTACAGAAAGTCATTAAAGTAAAAGAGACAATTGATTTTGTCATCCAGCTCCTTATACATACAGCATATCTTGGGCAATCCTATAGGAGCAGTAACCATTTGAGATTTTCATAATCTTTAAACATCTTACATTTAAGAATTTTGAGAGTGCTTTAAGCAACCACATCATCCCACTCCCCCCCAAAAAGATGCATAAATTGAGGTCACTGTATCCCAAATGATTAAACCAGAGTAATCTAATATTCATACTTTCCCTGGAGTACATCTCTTGGTTTTCAAGTGCCATCTTGAGACTCCCTGGCAGCGAGGAAGACTACAAAATATAGCTGAGCAGTTCTCTCGCCTGAACTGCTCTCAAGACAGCATTTTGAAACAGGAAGAGACAGGACTCAGGAGAACGTATGAATATCTTATAAGGTGCTGGAACACGTAGTAATTTATTTTTCAGCAAGGAGAAGCAGTTTTTATTTCAACAATGTGTAAAAAAAAATTTGAATTTCATATGCACTTTTTGGCTACTCATGCTCTGACTAAAAATAAGAGCAGCAATGGAAGAATCATAATTAAGGAACCCGCCTAAAACAGGCCAAGAGCCACCGTTTTACTTAACCTGATTTCTACCACAAAAGATGAAGTTTTGTTTCCATTACAGAACAGTACAGGAAATTTAGTTTTCTTTCTGTAAGAAACTAAGAGATTCAGAGGACTCTTTAATTAGGACAAGAGGCAAGCAAAATGTCCCAAGAGCTTTATCTGCTTCAGTGCAAAAGTGCTTCTGTCATTCTGGAGTCTGGGGCATGTGCAACAGAGCATAAAAGCACTATAAACAGGAATGGCCAACTTTTATGGGCACCATTATCTTAAAAGTTACAGTGAGCCAGATTCAGCACACAGTCTGACAGAGGAAAGAATGGTCCTCAGCTTCACTTCATCCTGGGCACGGTTCTGTCAGAGGTTCTCCCTACATCATTTTAACCCATCTCTTTTCAACATATGTTTTTTCCACCAGGTTAGATCACTCATCCTGCTTCAAGCTCTTCCTCTCAAGTAAGCAAGTAGTGATATCCTTTATTAGCTCCATTGTCAGCTGACCTGGAACACCTACCAAGACATGGAGGATAGCCTCAAAAAGGCACATAAAGTGTCTACTGCACATATCCATTTTCAGTCAGAAAGCTGCAGAAAAGGGAATGTGTTTCTTGTGATGTTTCTGGAAAATCTCCCCAAATCAAGAAGCCAACAGATCTGAATATAACTCTACAATAACCCTAACCCTTGATCTAAATATAGATAAGAAAAATTTTCTAAACCATTGCTGCAGTCCAACACTGATGGAATGGACCCATAATAAGAATGGTAAACAAAATCATTTTTGTAAAATAAATTGAAAAGTTTGACATGCAGTTTTGTTCTATAAAAATCAGAAGGGATTTGGAAAAAAAAGATCATGGAAGGAAGGAGAAAAGCCAATGAAAGTCAGTTTCAAGTCACAGCTACACTTAAAATATCACAGGCTTGGGTTCAAATAACTGTTCCCAACGAGGTAGCAAAAGAATTTAAATCAAAGCAATGTGAAGGGTGAGTGCATTGCAATACTTGAGCTATTATAGGTCTCCATCTCCAGATTTGATAAAAACACTAAAAAAAAAAAACCAAACAAAAAAACAAAACAAACAAAAAAAAAAAACCAACCCCCAAAAAATCCTTACTGATAACTCAAACACAAGGTTTCTTTAAATAATACAATTCTCATCCTGAATGAGAAATGCCAAAGACATGTATCTCACAGCATATAGTTCCACTATGAATTATAGAGCTGTTTTGTAACGACTAGAGTATTTGTTCAGCTGCTTGCAAACTTACTAACCCAACAATGAACAACTCATTAAATATTTAAGACATTTCTTTCAGAAGTCTCATCCTTAGGAACCCAGGAAGGCACAAGAAGTTTCTATTTGGCACAAGTTTTGTCAGCAGTACTTCAAGTTTTGTACACTAAGCATTCCATGGAGGCAAAAACATTTTTTGGATCAGACCCCAGCATTAGTAATGAACACCCAAAATACAAGGCAGAGATTTCTGAGATGAAAAAGCTCCTTAGTACAGACTCTAAGGTCACTGGGTTACCAAAGGCAGAAGGCGGTAGAACATTCAGTGCTCTGAAACACCCACTGTCACCTCACTGCTCTGTGCAGTTAAGAGCTGTTTGCTATGGGCAATGGAAAAGCCCTTTTCCAGTCATCACCCACCCCTTGATGAATCATTTGTTACCATACCCACCAGCTATTTCATTTTGTTCAGCCCACTTCAGCTGTGTGCTGGTCAAGGCGCAGAAAAAGGTATTCAGCACACTGCCAAGAGAGATAGTTCTTTCTCATGAAATGGGAAATGAATATAATTAAATAATCAACAGATTGCAAATACATTTTAGAGATTTGCCAAGGATGATTCAGGTCCACTCCTGAGACGCCTGAGGAGTACCACAATGTCATCAGACCACTGTAATACCACTGCAACTCTACATAATCTCAGTTTTTAAGCAGTTCTGCAGAAACAGGAAGATTGATCAGTAAACTTCAATTATGGACCTAAAACTGTTGTTGGCCTTCATTTTGAAACTAGGGCAAAAGCCTTCCTTTCAATATGATTTACTCGCCTACAAGAGCCTGTGCAAGAGATGTCCCTTCCAAACCTGTAATGGGGCTATTGGTGTTCTTTTCCATTGTCTTTGGTTTAAGCAGCAGCGGCACCCTTAATACTTTGTGAAGTTCTGACTTTGTAGATGGTAACAACAGAAACAGCCTGGGGTTTTCCGAGCACTTTACAAGCACCCCTCAGTCTCAAACTAGAGCTGAGTTTTGACCTTTCCCAGGACTTTCCTCAAGTTTAGCTCAAGTCAAATTGGAAGGTCACTCAAAATTGAGTGTGATTTTTTTATCTAAACTGCTGAGCACCAGAGAGAGACAACTTCTAACAGGCTCCTCCAGCACAGACCCTGGCTCCCAAAATGGTGGGTGCCTAGACAAGACAAGGGTTTGCTCTGTGCTCAGACTGCTGCCACCTTCTATAATCTGGTCATTTCCCATAAGATGAAACTGTCAGGTTCCACATATATGAACAGCATGACCGCCAGAGCCCAGACTGATATTTTCTGGACATCTCAATTCATGCTCTCACAGTGTTTCAGCTCTCTTATTTCAAAGGCACCACGCAAAAGAAAGTACTCAAAACTGCTAAATACTTTACTGCTGAAACTAGCTAGAAAAAAAATATTACTTGAAATTCAAACTTTCAAAGGAACATCTGTTTTGGTTTGGTTTAATTCTGCCTTTTCTGGAAAGTTCTTTACAAGCCAAGGACACTGCTGGCTTTCAGGATTCCCCTCTTAATTCAGCTGATAGGGGGCACAGTTCTGCCAGGGGTTTATGTGCTACAAAATGAACCATAATGAAATGACTTCCAACAGGCCCATGAGCAGGTGACAAGCTGTCATTGTTTCCTTATGCTTTGGAGACAAGTCTGTGTGTGAGATGTAAGCCTAGAATCTAAAACAGCCTCTATCTTACAGTCTCTCTCCACTCCCTGTTATTCAGATTCTCAGCCTAAGTATTTTACTTCTCCTATCCATGGCTACATCAGAGAAAGGTGGTGAGCAGCTGCAATGAGTGTAAAGGACCAGAGAAGAAATTAAGACACTAGGGAGAAATGAAATAAAATAATAGAGCAAGCTTATCCCATCCTGCGCATTTCTGTAATTCATTTAGAAAGAATTTAATCTTGTCCTTGAATGTCTCTGGGGACCTCTCTGCAACCTGACACATTCAAATGGTCTCCCGGGTCACCGAGTCTTTCCTCACTAGTTTAAACAAATGCATCACAGTCAGTGAAGTGGCCTCCCCACAAACTACACATTACAGGCAGCTACCCTCAGGGTCACTGAGAGGATCAGGGCCTAAGGGATGCCCACCCTCCACATCCGCCATTTAAGCTAGCTACACTACAAGAACAGTAAGACTGACAAAGAAAGGCCTTTGGGAAAAAGTTCATCAAGAAATTGCAAAGTGGATTAGATCCACATAGCCTGTGTGCCTTCACCTCACTTCAGAGGTTTACTCTGTGCCCTGTTCTGCGGTTACATGCTCTCAAATAAATCAGTGTTATGCAGTGATGGGCAACAGGCTACAACTGGAGCTTGCATGCAACTCATTAAGTGGAGTCAGCTATGTAAGATTCCTTTAAGCACTTCAAAATCTTTCTTGCAATCAGCAGGTGCCATTTTTTCTTTTTAAGGCCAATCTCGAGTCTTACTTATCTTATTCTTCCAGTTTGCTAGCCAACTGTCCTGCCTGCTTTCAGGGCGTTCTCCTCCAATCCCCTATGCTTCCCTCAAATAGCCAGGAAAGTCAGACACGCACACCTGAAATGAACAATGTAGCATAGACTGCTGTGACAAAACTTTGAAACTGTCTTACTATCATACAAGTTTGAGTCAAGGTGTTTCCTACATTCCCTAAAACTCCTAAACATCTCTCAAGTGGGAGGAAGTGAGCGCTATTGATCCTAAATGCTGGATCAACAACATAACATTGTTTTTACTGTTGTTAAAAGAAATCAGAGATTTCTTGTTCACATGAAGAAAAGTTGCTGTAATTTCACACATTTTAAAATGCTTTCCAGTCAAAAATACTTTCAGGAAGGTCACTGCTGAAGTAAGTAACTTTCCTGGCAGAAGGACAGAGGGAAATCACAAAGACTCCATACTTCCAAAGAACAGATGCTTTCACTTCTACATACATTTATAATGTAGGTTTACCCACTATTTTTGCACAGGCAGCTTTCTATTTACAAGCCAATGGCTAAACTACTTCCGCACACAAACAGCCAGAAGTAGCACCATTATTATAGCTGTGTTTTTCCAGGCATGGAAAAAATATAATTAACAGAACTCCAGTTAATTTTACTATCAAGAACCCAGCAGGGAGCAGTGCAAGTGACAAGAACCCACTGCTGCCAAGATTTATGTGACAGTCTGTGCAAGTTATTGAATGAGCTAATTTGTACACAGCTACAAACCCATGTTTAACAAAATTGTGTGGATTTACTGATGGGTAAAGGCATCTAATTACAGCATCAGTGAACAAAATATTCTCTTTGTCTGGGGCACCATCTCCTGCATTATGGTCATGCCAACAAGCAGAGGAGAACTGTGCTAGCGAGCAGAGAGGCTGTTAAGCCTTCACAGTCCTCCAGCTCCAGGTTTCCTGACTGAAATCCTCAACAAAAGCAAGAGATGAGGAGAAAAAAAAAACATGCTAAATGGTAGCAGAGTCAGAGATTAAAATTCTTAATATGCAATAGACTACAAACATATTTGCATCAAACAGTGAAAAAATACAACAGAAAATTACTGGTAGAGAATAAGAAAAAAGCGACTCCTCAAGCATAGATGTGCTAGGAAAAGAAGACTTTTGTATCTAGACATAAAAACATAACTGTAGAACCATTTCTAATTAACTACAATCTGTCAGAATTGTGATTTTACAATAAATGTAGATATAGCTAAGATAAAACCACTCTCTCGCTTTCTCTCAACTGGGAGAGACGTAAACAATTCATTAGCACGTTCTTGATTAAATTCTTCCTACCTTCTCCATTCTACTCTCAGTTAAAGCATTAGAAAAGACTGTGCGTTTTGTCACTTCCTGTGTATGTCGCAAACACACATCAATTCATCTTCAGAATTACCGGTTCCAAATATAATGTCCAAACATTAAGGGCGAGGCAGCATTAATGAGATGTTTTAAAGCAAGAAAATAGGAAACAACAGACTGTAGAGAAAAATAATTAAAAACAAATACATTTGCTCAGCTTCCCCACCTCCCGCAGAAACATATGTAGCCTTTGAGTTAAAACACTTGGTGTATTCGTATGAGAGTACAACTCCCTGACTCATGCACTTCACTGTCCAGCAGTTAGCGGTTAATTTCAATTTTCTTCTGCTTTGGGAAGGGAGAGGCAAGGAAAATGGAGATACAGTGCTAAAGGAAAAAAGAATAGAACTGCTTCCCCCTGAACACTGTTTGACAGCTTCTAATCAAAAAAAAAAAAAAAAAAAAAAAAGAGAGTCCTTCAAAATGTCTTAGGATGTAAAACTTGACTTTTTAAATGGAACTACATTTGCATACTTTCGTGGTCCTGCACACATACTTCTATTTATTGAAATGAATCCTCCCACTCAAACTTCATCTCAGAGCCTTGTGAAAGAAATCTGTAATCCTCTGAAATGATACTTTAGTAATCAGGATAGAGGAAAGGTTTAACTGAAGTTATATCACACACACAGGAAAGTAGTTTTGTGTGGATTTCGTTCACTTCCATTGAAACCTTCCTCCCCTCTGTCTTAATATTGTGGCTCAATACTGCTTCTGAAACAGGCAGAAGCTGTCTCCTGAAATCAGCCAGTCTGGGAGCCCTCCTTCACAGGAAAATCTGCTTTAGAAGGGACACCAAAGTGACAATATCACCAGTCGGGGTGAGGACACAGTGTGCAAAACCTGGGATTTCTGCAGTGCTAAGTGTTACAAGAATCTCAGCAGAACCCCAGTAGCCAGAGATATAACAACTGAATATATCTTATGAGAGGCAAAGCCCCCAGGGTGAGACACAGGGACTCCTAACTCTGAGTATCCTGCCACTGGGAGGGGACCCCCATCACATTGGACAGGTTGCTGGGAGCAACACAGGGACCCCCACAGCATGAAGGGTACCTGGGGCAGAGCCATGCCCTGTGGGTGTTGCATCACCCACTCATTTGGGGATGTTGGGGACACGTGGTTTTGTGTGCAAGCACTACTTCAGGGACCCAGCTATAAATGGGTGTTGATGGAACTGTGTTTGAATGTCAGCACTGTGTCTGGTACTGTAGTTTATCCACTGTACTGCTGACATTGATCTTCCTGATACAGTTCACTGATTGCTGGCTAACTATGTCTCTAATAAACAAACCACTTCAGTCCCGATTTGATTTAAATTGCCTTAAATGAGTAGTTTTTCCCTGATGAGAACAAAAAGGTTTCAGAACGACACAGAAGAAGGGAAAATGGAAATAAAAACCGAAGGTGTAATAATAAGCAATAATAAGAGGCCCAAGGAAATTGAGGAAAAAAATAAACAAGGAATACATGTGCCTCCTTGGCACGGCTACAACTATCAAGATGTGGATTGCTCACATTGTAGCATTTCATTAGCACCACTGCAACCTTTGCCTAATGGTGAACAAGAATTTGCATCCAGCTCAGTGAAAACATGAACAGCACACCGCCATGCTACATAGACATAGCGAGTGCACTCGAAGATACTACCTTATGTAACAACCTGGAACTGAAGACTGGCTATGTTAGGTGCAGAAGTACACATACACAGTTCCATCACACCAAATCTACACAGAAACTTTGGATTTTGATTTTCTTCTAGTAAGAGCCACTCAGTTTGTGTCCTGATCAGAAACAGGATGACAATCTACTGTCCTGAAGATGTATTTTCATTTCTGGAGGTTTCTGTTGTAAAACAGATTATAGCAAAAAACTTATACATTGACTTTCAAACTCTGCAGTCTCTCCAGCACTACTTTCTCTTTTTGTTTTGTTCTTAACAAAACAAACAGTTTCCTGGTTAAAATACTGCCATTAGCAGAAAAATCTTATTTAGCATCCTTTCCAAAACAAAGTACAAAAAATAAATCAAACAAAATGAAAATATTCCAAGACTATAACTTAAAAAGCTAACAACAAGAAAAAGACACTGGAAAGAGGGAGAAGGGAACTTTTTCCAGAAATGCAAGGCACTGAATACACACTACAGCTAGAACAGCATAATCTTACCCTCTAGCTGAACCTTCCCTTTTTATCTGTGTTCTAAAATTGCTCTGGTTGCTTTGCTAAAAATACACTTTGAAGTTGTCATAGCTTTTGGTCCTGGCTTGTCTTTTTTCTGCCTCTGAGAACAGCTAAAGTAATAGATCACAGTAATTAGACTGACGGATGCAAGAGAGTCTGTTTCAATTACAAAGAGGAACAGAGAAAGAAAGCTAAATAAACAAATTTAAACAAAACAACAAACATAAAATATGGAGAAAAACACAAGAATTTTAAAATGGCTACAGACTTATCACCAAAATCTGTAATTATAAGGCAGGACAATACACTTGAGCTAAGGCTACCTTTTCTAAGAACAGAAAGACAGAGTCATGCGGGTAAAATGCCAAAAGAAATTATTTTGTCCAATGTCCTATCCCTGCAATGAACAGGGATACCCACTGACTATAATGCCTGACCTTGAGTGTCTCCAGGGATGGGGCATCCACCACCTCTCTGGGCAACCTGCACCAGTACCTCACCATCCTTACTGTAAAATTCTTCTTCCTTACACCCAATCTACATCTCCCCTCTTTTAGTTTGAAACCATTTCCCCTTGTCCTATCACAAGAGATTCTGCTAAAGAGTCTGACCCCTTCTTTCCTATAGCTCTCCTTTAGATACTTAAAGGTCTCCCTGGAACATTCTCTTGTCCAGGCTGAACAACCCCAGCTCTCTTGGAGGAAGTGTTTCATTCCCTATTCCTCTTGGATCATTTTTGTGGCCCTCCACTGGATGCATTCTAACAGGTCCACATCTCTCCTTTCTGAGGATTCCACTCTGAATGCAGTATTCCAGTTGAGACCTCGCAAGTGCACAGTAGAGGGGCAGGATCACTTCCCTTGTCCTGCTAGCCGCACTTCTTTTGATGCATCCCACAATACGGTTGGCTTTCTGGAATGTGAGGGCTCATTGCTGGCTTTGTCCAACTCATCATCCACCAGTGTGCTTGAATCCTTTTCAGGAGGGCTGTGCTCTATCCTTACATCCTCCAGCTTGTACTGAAGGAGGGGGCAGGGGAGGTTGCCACAACTCAGGCACAAGACCTTGTAACTGGCTTTGTTAAACCTCAGAAAGTTCTCCCGGGCCTAGTGCTCAAGCCTGTCCAGGTCTCTCTGGATGGCACCCAGTCCCTCAGGTATGTCAACTGCACCACACAGCTCGGCTTGCTGAGGGTGCACTCGATCCCACTGTCAATATCACTGATACAGATATTAAAAAGCACTAGTCCCAGTACAGACCACAGATCACTTGCCACTGATCTCCATCCAGACATTGAGCCATTGACCACGACTCTATGAGTACATTCTAGAAACCAGTTCCTTCATCAAGAGTGGCTTGGCAACTACGTCAGTCAATTCCCTCAGGACTCTGAGATGCATCTCATCGGGAACCACAGACTTATGGGTGTTATATATCCTCTAACAGGCTAACAAATATAGTCAGGTTATAAAGGTTACCTGCTCATCCTCATTATTTCAAAGGCATGAAAGTGTATATATGTAGGCACGAGTTTATGTGAAAAGAGAAACAAGCAAATAATTAGAGGACCTACCTACCACACATACATTTTCATATTTCAAACTTTGCAGACTACCTGCTCCATTGG
The DNA here is from genome assembly GCF_019232065.1 of Centrocercus urophasianus. Lineage (NCBI taxonomy): Eukaryota > Metazoa > Chordata > Aves > Galliformes > Phasianidae > Centrocercus > Centrocercus urophasianus. The sequence goes on from NW_024884586.1 coordinate 20,136,870, forward strand.
ATAGTCAACGTCAGCTAAGTCTCAAACAAACCACAAAGTACCCACAAGCTCTCCCTGTAGGAGAGTCACCTCCACCTGACTACAAGCACATTTCTGCATTTAGATGACCATTTGAGCATAGATAAAGATGAACATTTGCTTCTGAAGTCCTTCAGACTCCAACTTCGCATGACTTTGCACTGATGCTTTAGACTCATCATTTGTACACACTCAACAGATGCAAAAATCAGACTCCCCAACCCCCAGTTCTACCCACCCCAAGATACCCCTGACAGCCACAGTCAAGGTCAGTGGCGCTAGCACTGTTCAAGGCCACCTACGTGTCACACTTCAGCAGTGCAGATGTACTATTGCATGAATAAAATATTTGCAGGTATCTTAGTTCTCATTCAAGATAAACTAAGGAAGGTACAACCAAAGTCAGAATGACTTCCCAGCTCACTGCATGCCATTCTCTACTTTTGCAAGGAAAAGCCATGTAGTCAATCCAAAAATATACTGATATCTATCCTAAAAACAAATAGTTCCTTGACCACATTACTCCAGATGGTGGCTGCTGCAGAGCTCTGCATTACTAAGAATTAGGAACCACTTTCTAATTCCCTGGTTGATTTTATTCATCACAAATTTATTAAAAACTGCACATGTGCCTGTATTGTCCTCAACTTAGTTAAGACTTCTCCCTGCTTGACATCCCTCCCATGGAGCACTCCTGCAGAGTAATTATGTCTCCTATCTCACTCAGTTTTCCTTAGCTAACGACACTGCTTCTTCCCAGCCCATTCTCTATTACCATGTCACATTCTCTGAAGATATAAAAGATGATGGGTTTCTATTCTCAAAGTACTGATACACACTCATATTCAATCCCAATTTAGTTATTCTTTTAATATGGAAACGGGGTAGAGATTAGGAAATATGAGCAAAATTGATTAAAATGTCATAAACTAATATCTAACATCAGCACAGAGAAATTGTTGTGTAAAATTCAAAGAGTGTATGTCTGCGGCACTATCAAGCATTTTTATCACAACTTTATTATTTTTGTGTTAAAGAACCAGTTAAAAAACAGAATTAATTGAGAATCTCAGATTTCACATATTAAAAAAAAAAAAAAAAAAATCAAGCTGAAAGTCCTGAAAATATAACTCAAGAGACAAATAAAAAGAATGCCAGAAGTATTCAGCAATTTAAATGCCTTTTAATCTTTTATATTTTATGCTATTTTCTAGGAGAGAGGTGGTTTCTCCAATATCTGTTGTAAACAGAAGTTCTGCTCTAAAAAAAGCATATAAATATTTACAAATAATGAATCCAATGGCATTTCATGATGCAAGTCTCTCACCAGAACACCATGAAATCTTGAAAGACTCAGGAAACACAAAAAAGAAAATCCAAAAAAAGATAGAGTGCTTTCATTTAGTAATGCATTAAAGTTACGTGCATGGATATCATCTCATATCATCAGCCTTTTCCTCCTTTGCTGCTAAGTCATCACTTGCACTAACCTCTTACCGCTTGCTCTGCTCCCGATTGTTCGGACAGTATTCTGTTAAGATAGACTTCACATAATATTAAGTGGAATTTAAAAGCAAATAGTAGTCTCAATCTAACTAGATCCCAATTCTATTTTATAATGTAAAATACAGATTTTAACAAAAGCTTCTTCCTCTCATCTTTCTGACTTTTGGTCCACACATTCCTTGCATGCGTATCTCTTTGCCTTGACTTCTGCCTTCACAAGTGCCCCTGCCTCCTTTTCCCTCCCCATCAATGCCTTGGCCCCACATTCTCACAGCAGCACTCCAGATATTCACTACATCTGAAACATGGGGAGCTGCGTAGGGAAAAGCTGCTATTGAAAGGTTGCTTTCTTTTTTACATGGTTTTTAGTCAGATCTTACATGAGCTTTTTTAAATCAAAGAGGATAAGGCTGGCAAATACTAACGGTAGCACACAACCCAGATTTTCTTCTGAAAGCATCTTGTGGTAGTTGCAAGTTTATATTACATTTACTTAGAACTGTAATTGCCTTTGGAAATTAGATTTTTCTGCTTGTTTAAAAGATTGATGATGAGAAACAATAAAATTTGGAAGTTAACTCAGTAACTGCTGACCAGATGAGCATAGCAAAATTTAGCAGCAGAGATGGAAATGTACTATCAAATAATCTAGGTCATTTCTTTGATTACAGACTTTGAAATCTCACAGAGCATACGTGATCAGAGTGCCTCTAAATGACACCAACAACAACATTTATGAACTCTTCCCCACTTCATTTTTGTATTTTTATCCTTCTTGCCCACAAGCACTTCTAAATAAATCCTCCTTATTGGTATTTTCAGTTCCTATTTAGTCAGGCCCCAAGTATTTTGACTCTTCTTTCCCTGATTTCAGCAACACAACAGTGTTTCCATCATATTTTCTCCAAGACGATTCTATCTACCAAGGTTTCTTTTTGGCCATAGTCCACTGTTAGAGTAACCTAAGCAGGTCTAATGCCAAAAAGTGTCCATGAGCAGTTTTCTTTTTTGATACAGTCAGCACGTGAACTTTCAGGTCCTGAAGTATTGGAACAATGAGCAAAAGAGCCCCTGGGACAGAATGAACCTTGCTTGCAGGCAAGAACAGGAATCAAAGGAAGGAGGGCCAAATTTCAAAGGATAGTGACAAGTGTTTAAAACAAATTACTATCTTCTGTTACTGCTTGCTTGGAGTGCATCTTTCTCCTCTTCCTGGTTTCTCACTGCATCTTTTTCTTCTGTACTGCAGCACCCATATGATGCTTACAGACTGTGCTGACGACAGGGATGTCACTCATTTCTGCAGTAGCCCTTGTGCATGAAGGCTACCAGCTCCTTTGGAAAGAGTATTAATGCACTTCAAAGCCTTTTTAAGTTTTGCCAACCAGCCCTCCAGTAGTAACTCCAAACAAGACCTGCACTACTTCCAGATGTGATCAGACCAAAGAAAATGCAGCTCTGACTTTTTAACTCACAGAGCAGTACTTAACTGGTAACGCACGCTTACTTTCACTGGATATCAATGTGCCACATGAGAAGATAAAAGACAGGAGGCCCCAACAGCGCAATAGTGCTACCCGTAACACCCCATAAGCAGCCCGGGGCTCAGGAATATGAATTGAAGCATACAGAAAGATGAGAGATAGCCCAAATCCTAAGACCAAGATACATCTTAATTATAAATGTCTACACATGACATAACCACCCATCAGCTAGGCGTCAGGTATCCATTACAATCAGTGGGGGTCTACTCAATACTGCTTGCATAATTTAGGGTACAGTTCACCTTAACAAGCAGAGGGTGAGGCAAATCATACCCCAAACACCTACTTGCAGTAATGATTGCACCTGCATTATGTAATTTAAGCACAGATGTCTTCCAGAACAGCATGGCAACATGGAACATTTTGGATTCAAAAATAACATGCCACACAATTTCATAAATATCAGCCCCCAAAAGGTTAACTCTGAAGGTAGAGGAAAATAAGACATGTCTCATTGAGACCATCTGCTTTAGCAATCAAAGTAGTTAGAGTCAGTTTGCTTGCAGAAGTCCATAGAGAATATCACAAACAAATTGGATTCAAAACAAATCAGTTTATTTTGTTCTGCATGGCCAAAATTCATCTCACTTAGCTTTAAGTATGTAAGTAAAGAGAACAGTCAGTTCTAGGCTTTTCTCCGTAAACAAAACAAATTTTGCTCCAAAGGGACCCTCACTATCATATAAGGTCTGATTTGTCCTTTAGATACACATACCTCTCACCAGTGATTATAAACAAAGGCAGGATACTGTGAACACTCTGGTGGCTTTTGAGTTTCAAATAGACCTAACTGAAACTCAGTAAAGAAAGCATGAACTATCTGAGTTTGTACACAAAGGGCTTCTCTCTCCACCATTCTGTCTACCTTACACCCCCTAAAGAACTGCAAGAATGACAGCTGTGACAAACAATGAAACAATTGACAGCAGAAATTACTGTGGCCTTGTTATTGAAGACCCTTATTTCTTCCTCATGGGTATCAAAAATAAATTGCACCTCAGGTTTCTTAATACAAGCAGGAAAACTTTTTTCCCTTTTTTGTATGACTCAACTAACACCAACACTGAACTGCATGATATGCAGACAGACTGTGTTCTGCATTTCAGGGAGTCCAGTGTAGTGTTTTTCTCACTCATTACTGGCAATCAAGTCATCTGAAAGGAAATTAGAGATGAAGAGCTAAACATTCATTTGCAGAGAGGAGAGAGGGAAACAAAAGGAGAAAGTCTTGGCCCAGATTTTGCATATGGTTTCTCAACATAAGAAACATATAATTGATGCATAATACATCACTAACAACCAACAATAAATTAAGCTTAGAAAGCCAACAACCAATAGAAATTAACTTTGTCCGAAACCAATAAAAAACAAACAAACCTCACAGATGTACATTTGCCTAATGTAGAATATCACACTATTGAACAACGTGTGAGGCATGGTATCCTAGAAGATAGCAGTGTATTTTGACATAACTTTATTATGAAGGGCTGATAATAGTATCACCTGAGGAACACCAGCATGCAGAGATGAATCAGATGGAATAAGCACGCTCCCCTCCATTGGTACAACAGAACTCACAAGACTTATTCTACAGTGACAATAATGAAACAGTAGTAGGCAAACGAATGAAAAAATCCTTAAGCAGGAATGCTGTGAGATGGAAAGAAAGTGAGACATATTCAAATAAAAATAAATTCCATTTCCAAGAATAGATAAGCATACTCTCTGCAGAAGGACAGCTTTAATGCCCTAATTGTAGATCACGCAAACAGAAAGTTCCTTCCTATCCCAGATCGGCCTCCATCTATTGGTGTTGGACCTCTTAGTAAACAAGTTCCAGAAGACAATCTGACTAACCAGCTACTGCTGCTTCCGAATTAGCAGTCAAAGTGTGTTCATAACACATTCAAAACAAACAAGCCTACACATTACCCAGAAAATTTTCCCATGTTAACAATTCCAGATTCCAAACCAAATATGCAGCACCCAAACCAAAATTGTGGTTATCAAAAAGTAACACTTCAAACAACTTATGCTCAGTATGAAAAAAACTATTTTCTCATAGTCTGAAAGTCATCAAGATTGCAGTCAAGCAGAAATCAGTATAATGTACACCCAACACATTTTAGTTATCTACGCCTATTTTCCAAGATGTAGAAGTGAGTGAAAAAAATATTTTCTACCCAGGATTGTATTACATAAACTAACACTGTAGCTCCCATGTTGCCAGAATGGTAACTTATTTGAGCCACGCAAGAGACATTTTATTTTTTGTCAGAACTACACAGCACTTTCTTTCATATGATTCATACAAAATATTTTGCTGGCTAAATAAAAAATATTTACAAGATTTCATCAAATTACACAGCACAAATATCATAGACAATACATAAGCCTACCCTAGAGGCAAACAATATCTTAACAAATAGGTTGTTCTCCTTCAGCTTTAATACTACCTCCAAAGTAACTCAGAATAAGACATTCCATCACAGTGAAAAAAGCGTTTTTGACATCATTCACTGGTGTTATTTTATTTTTGCCTGAGTCACTAGCATTTCTCTTTTAATTTAAGCAATGCAATAGGAAGTAACAACACCTACCTGCAGAGAATCAAACTATAAATTGTGTAACAAAAACAAAACAAAATAAAAAAAAAAAAAATCTGTGAGAAGATTGCTGCATAGCAGACATTTCATACGTACTATGGTAAAGCTGGGAAGGTACATAGAATCACTTCAGCTACATTCAGTAAGATCGGACAGTACCCAAATAAAATTGCATCACAACTTTTCACAAGGAATGATACCTTCCAATTTACAAAATTGTAAATCCTCTACCAAGTATTTCAAACTAACCAGTATAAATGTTTCCACTGAACAGAACAATACTACCAAGCCTTCAAATGCTACAGTTTGAAACTATAAAAATCCTGAAAAATTATCATGGATGTGTACCCAAGCAGACAGGAATCTATTTCTGACTTCAGAAAGGGCAGGGATCCCCCCACAAGCCAAAGGCCAGCTAGGAGCAGGCTTCTGTAAGCAGCTCCACTCTTACCTTCCTGTAGACGATCATGTTTGGGGAGCTCTCCTCAGGATCTGCAGCTTCCACACTGCTGGGGTCAGCGGGCGGTTGGGCCATGTTTGCCTCTCGTCACTGGGCCTGTGGAGACAGGAGAAGTCAGTGGGCTGCTGTGGCTGAAATGCTGAGTTACAGTCTGAACCAGAGATTGAGTATCTGGAGGGAAGGCAGCGCCAACCCAGGGGAGCTCAGCTGCATGCAATGCACCTGAGTGACTGGAAGGAGTAGAGCCTTCCCATCCTAGACCTCATTTAAGGGTTAGAGTAGAGGCAACGGTATCTTGCTGGGGATCCCTGCCTACTGGAGGCCTTCCAGAAGCAAGCAGTTTTTCTTCATTTCTGCATCCATGGCTGCTGCACTTGGGCTTGTTCTCATTTGCTGTAAGCTAGGATTGTGCCACCCTGCTACTATCACTACACTTTCCATCATGTTATAGTATTACAGCTGCAGGAAACATGGAGAGGACAGGTGACAGCCTCCTTAACAGATAGAGGAGGACAATACAGGGAGAAAAGTTCTGAACAATAGGCTGGGGCAAGGTGGGGCTGTGAGGGCTGAGCCCCTGGAGGAAGATTGGTAGAACAGCAACAATGCCATCTGTCAGGCCTCCACATGCCAGGGTAAGGGCAGAGGGGAGACTGCTCTTCTCTCCTCATCATACAGTGAGCAAATAGCAGCAAGAAGCATGTTAGCCATCAGTTGTAACGCACCCTAGTCTCACTCAACTGTCCTCTAAACACATGAGGAAAGTGATGCCTCATCTCCTTAAGATCATGCCAAGCTCCAGTCAAAAACATTAGGTTTTTTAAAAAAGTAAGATCATGGTGCAAGGAAGACTCTGAATTCTACGTCAAAAGCTATTTCTTAAAATTTTCTCCTACTAGCAGGTTTGACAGGTTACACCTTAGAGGAGATGCATGATGGTCCTCACTAGCCCAAAAGGTAGCACTGCCTCTGGCAGTCACCAGCACTACAGCTGCTTCACAAGCACAACTGCTTTAACACTAAAAGAACTGCTGCCAACATTTCATTAAAATTTGAGACCAAAATATGCTGAAATGATGTAAACAGATACACAATCTACAGATTCAGTACTATGAGAGCAGTTCACCACCAAAACACATCCATCATGTGAGACTTACCTTCTCACAGTCCCACAGACAACAAAATGCCCCAGCACCTCATACACATATATAGCATACTACTATACCTATGATATAACCCCAAACCATTCCACTTGTCAGTTATCAGCTCCTACATGCAAGTCAATTGCCACAAGTGGACAAGTTCAGACCAATTCCCAGCTCTGCCTCATTTCAGCGGTGAAAAGGCTAATGTGGTAGCACTGCATCCTGCACTAGAAAGGGAAGCACTCTCTCCACGATGATGATGTAACAGATATCAAGTACAAATAACCTATGTTAATTCAGATACCTTTATTTCTTTCATTAAGTATGTACATACACAAATGAAATGGGCAGAAATGCATATATACATGCACATACCAATTTAAATTCAATAATCCAGTTCTAACTTCAATCAAACTATATATAATCACATTTCAAACCTGCTCAGGCCACTTTAGAGGTTATTTTAAAGTTAATTGATATCCTTTAAATATTACATTAAAGTTTTTCTAAATCATACTCAACTCCCATTCTGCTCTTTCTAGAAGCACAAGCATTTCACTGTTGTGCCAGACCATGAGCTAAAAAGGAAATGGAATAAACCTCTAAGCATAATGACTAGATTAAAAAAGAATAATAATAGTAATAATAAATAGCACACTGAAGGGTAAAGCATTTTAAAATTATAGCACTTTGAATGATTTACACTATTGTGCTTTTTCACAATGCTTCTTAGTTTTGATTTCAAGGCGTGAAACTAGTGGGATCCATGTATCATCAGTCAATTTAACAAAGCAGACGCACAGCGGAGATTTTATGCAACTTCCCAAAGGCAATGACAAGCTGAAGTAGAATTGAGAGCATACATCACATCACCCAAGTTTCAGCTTCCTCTGCAGTATATGAAGATCATCTTCACTCCTTACATTATGTCTGAGATAGTATACACATACTTAAAAAAGAAACAACGGGAATCAACTTTTAATTGAGTAATACTCTTTAAAGAATAATTTTACGGTTTCTAGTCAAAAAGCCCACTGCAGCAATATTTAGTTGTGCTTCATTCTTTGCACCATTCACTCTGAATGCCCACAGTTACAAACCACGGTTCTGTAGTTAGATTGTCAGCTGACTTCATCTTTTTGGGTACTTCAGTATTTCCCAATACAGCACATCTACTCCAATGCTGTGCAACAAAAAAAATAATCTCACAGAACACACAGCAGTGGCTGTCGCACTGTTCACAGTGACATCAAGGGAACACTAACTACCTCTGAATACCTACAAAAAGTATTCAATACAAATGAACCTGTTGTCAGAAGACAGAAATTTGGGAATGATCCTCCCACCACACCAACCATCTCTCGTTGACCTTTACTCAGCTCAGTTCTTATTCTAACCTGAGATTAAGTTGGGTGAAAGCATCTCAAAAATGACAAGGTGTCCTTCCTTGGTTGCCAAGTCCAACTCAGTAATAACTATGTTATTGCAGAAGATCTCCACTCACTTTATGCAGATAGAGAGGCAGATTTCATGTGAGCATTACATGCAGGAAAACACCAACTGATTATTTCTGATTTATAATGAATAATCCAAATAAGCCTGCAGAACATTTAGACATGCACATTTCTTAAGGATTGTTACCTTACTATGAAAACTAATACTACCTAGGAAATTAGTTTACGACCAGTCTTACTTACATGTACTTGGCAGAAGTAAAACCCATCACTCGTACTGTTTTGGTGGTTGTACTATTTTTCCTGTCTGCATGTTCCTATCTATATGTTTTTAAAAAGCAATACTAAAGATAGGATGACTACAAGAACTGCAAAGAGCTTTGAGCTATTCTCCTCTAGGCTGCCCATCCACATCCAGCCAACACAGGCGATGACTCCACTGATAATATCTCCAGCCACCTGATAGCCTCACAGCAGCCTGCCAGTGCTTTCATTACAGCCCCAGGAGGGCACACAGCATCATCCAAACAACATCAAGTCTGGCAACACTAGACAGTTTGCTCAAGGGAGTACCCATGGACTCCAGAAGTCAGAAGGAACAAAATACTCACTCAGTCTTAATGATGATCCCAGTGAGAGTGGATGTTTCTCCCCTGCCCCCTCTTCCTTCCAGGTAGAATTTTGAAATATTTTTTGGCCCACAGCAGTGCAAAACTGTAAAATGTTTTGCTGATAAGGGCTACCACACAGTAACAAAACGTTAAAAAACAAAAAACCTAATTAAAGCATGAAAGAGTTATGTGACTAATTTTTCAAGGGATACTATTGTAATCTACTTTTCACACCACATTTTCCTCACTGCCAGTCTAACATACTCCAGATAGAGAAATAGGTTTAAAAAAAAAATAATAAAAAAAAAAACAAGTCTCTTCCTTCTGAGCCTAAGTAAATGTTTGCAGTGCATCAAAAAGAAGAGAATCCAGCTCCTTCACACACAGACATTTCTGTTATGCAGGGCAGAAAAGGGTGAAAACAGACATTTATTAAAAAAAGAAAAAAGAAAACCACACTTGCACAATCCCCACATCCTTGCCAATTATTACCTGAAGAGCACTGTCAGCATCTCACTCCTACAGGCAGTTTACCACACTATCAGCAGCTAATACACATCAGTGCACATCCACACAAAGCAGCAAATTAAAGCCAAATCCATGTCTTCAAAGAAGAGAATAGATATAGATAGATAGATATGAACCTAACAATCCATGAAGTCCAACTCTTACATTAAAAAGACGCTATTCTCCCATGGCTATTTTCCTGACAATAGCCACGCTTGAAGTAATCCAGACTCTGCAGCAGCAAAAAGCAATAACACTTGAAAACCAACTGTGCTAACAGATCTCTGTAACACACAAGGAGCAAAGTAGTAGCCTGTAAATGTGTGGATAAGATGGCCTATAAACCTTAAACTAAAACTTCCTAAATAAATAAATGCTGAGGCACAAATGGTAAAAAGAGGATGTTTGGCTCTTATTGATATTTTTTCTTTTATTTTCTACTATGACTATTTCCTGAGAAGCGTAATCATACTGAACTGGAACTGAACCACAGTGAGTTTCATCTCCCTTCTGTCTGATCTGGCTTCTCCAACTGCCCACAAAGCATCTTGACTAATGCAAACAAAGTGTCTGTAAGAAAACTCATTGGCACAAGAGCCCATGTGCATCACAGAAATTAACCCATCAAGGAGTCTTTACTGACTCTGGATTTTTGATATTAAGACAGAAAGAGAAGAAATACAAAGTTGAAGAACTTACACAAGAACAACTATTTCTTGAATTTATCATACGCATTTAACAAACCAATTCAGGGTCATATTTAGACTGACCTTGTGTTTTGATAAATTATTTGTGAACTTGATAGGCAAAATTGGAAGTTGCATAACAACATGCTCATATTTAGTCTTGTAAAACAAAATCTACTGCATGAATCCCCATGTAAACATCCTCCAATACTGCTCAGCTGAAATGTAAATTGAGGCAACAGTAAGTAGAAATGACCTTCTTGCTGTGCAATTAAAATATTTCAAGGACAGCTTATAATTGTCATGTAGTATTTATGTCACATCAAAAGAGCTTCGGAGCTTTAGCATAAAACTATAGAATAAAAATATTTTTGTATCATTAGCATCCAGCTAATTTCATTCTAACAAGTGAAACACATCTAAACTATATGGCCTTTCACATGCCTGAGAAATTATTTAACTATACTCCATGCTGAACTGACGATTACCCAACAGAAAAAAAAAAAAAAAAACCCTATGTAGTTTGATCTATTTGATTTAAATATTGAAACATGTTACTGGTGTGACAGGAGGGAGGAGACAGGAAAAATAGTGCATTAACCTGCACTCAGTTAACTCTCATTAATATTAAGTTGATATTTACTTACTACTAAAATCCCTCTAGAATTGCACCAGAAAGAAAGAAACCTGTAGGTTTCCATTTTTCTCCTGGTTGCCTATCATTTCATTAAGCTAGAGATCAAGCACACCAAGCAAGATGTGCATACTAGGGGTCAGCACAGAGTACATGGTAGAAGTCATCCTGCTCATCAAAATGAATCCATCTCTCTGAGGATCCCCCAGACCCAACTGGTCTTTGTAGTCTGCCTGCAACTCATGTTGCTTAGAGCACTGAAGGAAGAACAGAGATGAGAGTTGTAAAGGTAAACCTGTACGATTAGTGAAACAACTTTCCAAAAAGGAACCAATACAACTAACAGAACAGACACTGCCACAGGTTGCCAGAAGATAGTAGAAGCCCCTTCCCAGGAGACACTCAAGGTCAGGCTAGACTAGGACCTGAGCATCCTGACCTAGCTGTAGGTGTCCTTGTTGACTGCAGAGGAATTGTGCTGGATGATGATTAAGCGTCAATTCCAACTCAGAAGATTCTATTATGAAGTTGAACCAAAAAGAGTCAAGAAGACAGAAGGTGAGGTCAGGACTCTGCCATCCTCACCAGCACTTTTACTGGCATGGAGTGTGAATTGCTGCTGCTGCTGCACACTGCCCTGCAGATCATCTCACCCAGCAGAGCAAAGCTCTGTGTGTTCCCCTCCCAAAACAGGTGTTGTGGAGGACCTAATTGAAACATGGACTGGGGATTCCTATGCAAGGAGCCACACCACAGAATCACAGTACATGCCAAGCCAAAAGGGACACACAGGGATCAGTTCCAACTTGCACCACCCAACATTCAAATCCTATGTCTGAGAGCACGGTCCAAATGCTCCTTAGACTCCTGCAAGCCCAGAGCATGACCACTGCCCCAGGAGCCTGGGTCTGACTAGAGCCAGTGGTGACAGACAGAAGGGCCTTGTGCCCCTCTGGGTCCCAGAGCTCTGCTACCCTGACTGGAAGGGCAGCCAAGGGATCTGCCCCTGATCCATGAAGTCCAGTTCTCAAAAAACACAAAAATCCCTTCAATGACTGTTTTGGGCATCCATCTGTAGGTGAACAAGGTTGCACTGAAAATAGTTTCCCAGTGGAAGATCATCCACAGACTTTCTGCCCCTCTTTGCAAGTGCCAAGCGCTGCAGTACCATCAACAATAGTCATTCGGTTGCTTTTTTTAAGGAACAAAGTATAAACGCTTCCAGCAACTGCACTTAATGTTTGATTTTGGGTCCAATTTCCTCTTTGTTTATTAGTAAGCAATTTGTTCGATACCAGGAACATTCATAGATTCCAAAAGACCTCATTCCCGCCTGCATGATGCAGAGCTCAGGGAGCTCTGAGCTAAGGCACAGGGTTTCAGCATTTCTCCAGCCCTATGACAGGCAGAAAGAAAGCCTGTGCACACTTGACAGAGCAGGAAGGAAGGGCACTGATCCAGACTGCTCCCTTTAGCTTCCCTTTTTCAGAAATGGGATCCTGACGGAGACCAGGATTGCCAATTTCTAATGCTTTGACATCTCCTAAAGGTGCAGTCTCCTTGCACATATGCGACTACTTGTTTCCTGTAAAAAGCTTGCCACAAAACATCTTATGGGTATATTTATATTTCCATACAGTACTAGGGCAGGGAGCGAGCCCCAGGCTTCTGACCACCTGCACTACTTAGCTGCTGCCTTGCTCCTAGCTTTCCTTTTGGAGAGCCCCAAGACAGTATCTGGGCACAGAGGTGGGCACGTAGCTCTCTCCTATCACTACACCAGATATTGTGCATATTGACCCTACTTGAGGTTAGGCTCTGTATTTCTTACCCATCCCTCCAGCAGTTTCCAAATAAAATTCCGCAATTTCACTCATTCTGATACCGCAACCCAAATCACCTCATGCATAACCCTGTCGTGGCAGGCTGCAAAACTATCTCACATTTTTTAAAGATTTCCAGAAAAAAGAAAAAGAACACATGATACAATCGTATCTCCAGGTCACAGAGATACCTCCTGGTGACCAGAAAAAGCTCCCCAGGCAGACATGCACTGCAGGCACTCCAAACCACTTGGCCTCCCCCATACCGACAGGTCGAACTTTCAAACTCAGTCTACTGCATAGCATAACGCAAGTAGCTATTTTCTGTAAATACTCCTCTCCAATCACTTGCTGTTCTCAGTTATGTATGTCCTTCAATAGAGGGACTAGATGTTCAAGGTGTCAGATTAGCCACAGTTGGCTTGTCCTGTTTACCTGTCAGAAAATCACCCTGCTTATTGATAAACCACGGGAGATTGTTTTCCTCACTTCTCCCCAGACAGCCATGCCCCATTTGGATTCCACGTATTTCTAAAGCTGCAGATTTTTCTAGGTATTTAGCATGCTGAAAATATTGTCTAAAACTGGATATAAAATCCAGGGACAGAAGTCAATATAAATTAACTTTCTCAGCATCTGCCACTGGCTAGGTCACACATTACCCGACACCTAGTTAGATCCATACATGCTAAATACACACTACCTGTTTTCAGATCTGTCCACCCAAACTGCACTAGAAGTATTGCTGACTTAAAAGAAAGACACTTTCCATTTTCAGATCTTTATTTTATTTGATAAACAGATACACAAGAAGAGCCAGACAACCATAGGGAAAAGTACAACACGGATGGGTGGTACTGAATACTGACACATGAATTGTTTGTTAACAAGGCAAACTCTTCCCTTTACAAAATCAATTGTTAAAATTGGCACCTATGTACCAAGTTTTTGACTTAATGGATCAGGAAGAAGTTGGCTACGGTATATCCATCTTCCTTCCAAAGTATTCAGAAGGAAATGCAGTACTCACCTATCATCACTTTACCTTCCAATAAAACACTGCTGTGAGCACAAGGGCTCTTGGAAAGGGTCTGAGCCAACTTGCTGTTACCAAGGATAGCTGCAGAGAATGTAACAGCAAATATATGCTGAATACTTAACTAAGTGTCAACAGTATATGAATTTAGAAATGCAAAGAGACAGATGTAGTCCAACTCTGAACCTCATCTGAACCGGTGATCCCAAATAACTGCAATGTTTATACAGTCAATGAGGAGCAACTGCAAAGGAAAAAGCTGAAGCTGCATTTTATTATTTTGCAACAATGCCAACATTTTTGCTAAAATCATCCCCTGGGGAAAACGAGGTGACTAATTATACCAGTAATACACCCTCCTCCGATTGGAATCCCTTTTTGAAAAAAACAATTTCCTTAGATCATTTAAGGCATGCAAAGAAGCTGGCCCATCAACTATACTGTCTCAAAGTGCCTTCTACTTCACACATCACAGAAAAAAAATATTGCAAATGCAGTAAGCTACTTCTTGGAAGAGAGATGAATGGACTGCATTTTCTAGTTTACACTGTATCTTATAAGTTGAAAACAGCAGAATAAATTTATTTAAAAAGAAAACAATGAGAAGTGCAAGCTAAAGACATGAAAACCAAACACTAAAAAAAAAAAAAAAAAAACAACAACAACAACAAAAACTTCGGCTCCAGAACTTGTTGGATACGCAGTTCAGATTCCCTCCACATAAATGCTCTGTGCCAAATGGAATTAGCTAAAATTAAACTCCCTTCAAGTAGTCTAATGCAAGTTGATGTAACAACCAATTCATCCCAGCATTGATCAGTGACTGTACAATCTCATTTCAAACACCCCAAAGTGTTGAGAGTTCTTGCCTGGTTGTTCATTCTCAAGAGGATGGAAAATTGCAGTTCCCTGCAATCACATAAAATGGGAAATCTGCTACCCAAAATTACAGGTGCTCTTGAAGATGTGGTACCATGCAAAAGCTCTGCTTGCATTCCATGTACTTGAAGGACATTATGCAATATACTATGATTTCACTGCCCAGCTGTTTATCTCAGCAACTTACAGCCTTTACAAATGCAAATTAAGTCCAAATCATTTCAGTAATTGCAATGTAAAAGGCATCTGAGGCACTCCTGAATTAGCCAGCTCCAGTTCACACACCCACACAGTTCAGCATAGCCTACAAATCCCATTGCAGCACTTTGCCTACCCTGAACTCCACAGTGCCATAACCGGACTACTGTAAATAGCAACATATGCTATGTGCATTATAAATATTAATATGCTTTACTGTACTGCTGTTACACTACAATGCTCCTGTGAAGACAGCTCCTTTAATTGAGCCAATAAGCGTCTATACTGGACTGCATTTACACTAGTGAAGTGATGATCTATAACCAGTTGCTCATCTGTGGCAGAAACAAATACTATTTTCATTTACAAAATGATAAACTAAATCACAATGAAATTAAGTGACTTCCCCACATTCATATAGCAGCAGACAGAGCTATAAATTGAACATAGAAACCCTGGCTTTCCAGCCATTAGTTTTCATTTGCTCAGCACACAACCCCCACAGAACAGTAGGTCTGTATTAATCAATCCAAGGATCTTTTAACAACCCTGCGAATCTCACCACCAATGCCAATTGCTGTAAGCACAGTGGATGACAGAACACTCCTTTCCACTGGGATGGCATTTGCAACTCTGTCCAAGATTCCTGGCAGAAAAAAAAAAAAAAAAAAAAAAAAAAAAAGAAAGAAAGTACTAATTTCCCTTCACTGCCAAGCTGCTTCATGGTCCCAGCATGAAGCCCCATATATGACAACACATTCACTATACAGAAAGAGATTAAGGATAAGTGCAGAAACCTGCAGACTTAGTGTCAGAGATTTAGGAACATAGTACCTTAGTTCAGAATATAAATGCAAATGTTTAACTCTTTGTAAGTGCTCCAAGATGCAAAGAGGAAATTCTGTAGCTTGAGGAAGTCAGATGTGTGACTCAACAGGAACAGAGCACCTGACTTGTCCAGGTGCTTCTGCGACCCCCAGAATGGGTCCACCAGCAGCAGCAGACACCTCAACACTTCTGAAACACAGCCAGCCAGCACAGCTCTTCCCCCAGTCAGCTTTTTCCTAATATGCAGACAGCAGCAAGCATTCAGGGTTCAAAGTACTACTGCATCTTCAGCAGCAGCACAGAGACCCAATACCTAGCTCACATCTTACTTGACAACAGCTCAAAGACTAACGCAAAGAAATACCTTTTCAAATAAGCATAATAATCCCACGGTACCCAAGCTTTCTTTATACTTACAACAGCGTGGTATGAATTCTCATACTAAGGCAACGATGAACAGCCAGAGAAAAATCCCATGAGGAACCAGGAGCGTGTCTGTTCCGAGAGCTAGATGGATTGTTTGTCCTCTGAAGCACCCCGGAGCTGCTCGGTGACGTGGACCTGTCTGCACACACAATCTGCCCTCTACAGCGCCGAGGTGTGTTTGCAGAAATGCTTCTTCAGCGTCAGGCAGCGAGCACACAGAGCGCTGTAACTGCTCGTAAGGGCAGAAGTGCTCTCCCGTAGCGCTGGGCATAGGAGGGGCAGCTCGCCCTCCGCCTGCCACCGCTTCACAACTGCAGGCGTTGATTGAGAAATCAAGTATTTCAAGCTATAGCCTTTGAATTCACCATCCCTCATTCTTGAAAAGCCGGAGGCTCACAGTGCTACAGGAGAGCAAAGCCGCCCAGCAACAGCCCTGCGTTCCGTTAGGAAGCACAAGCCACGGCATATTCAGGAGTTTCCCCACAGACTAACAAGCAGCATTAAGGCGTTGCAGTTATTTGCTCACCCTACTACTCCGTGCACAGCTTCTTTTCTTCCCCTGCCGTCCGCTGGTCTGCTGCAGTCTGCTGGGACAGGGCTCCCTTCCCAGGCTTTCAGCTGCTCACAGGGACAGACCCTAGCACTCCTGGCTTCATTAATGTTAACCAACGCAGTTATCCTAGGAAGAAGCAGTGCTCTGCTCACCAGCGTTATACGCGGGGGCTCCACCAGAACAATGCAGCGGGTACCAGAACACCTTAAAACCACTTAGCAAGGAGGCAATCACTGCCTGAAAAGGACACACCTCTTGCTCTCGTCCTCAAGTGTTGTTTTGGCTAAAACAGGTGTACCTGCATCACCAGCACCACCAGAAAGAAATGAAGGCAGGCAGCACCAACCACCGCATGCAGATTCTTACTGTGCCTCTCCTTACAAGGGCTGGGCAGCAGGAGGAAGCCAGCAAACTTGGTCAAAGAGATTGAACAGCAGTCTCTAAACATCTATTGCTGATAAACCTCAGTGTGAGACGCGCAGCCAGTAAATGTTCCTCCTTCACTTGTTTCTAATCTCCAATTGAGTTTAAAACGTGAAAAGTAAATAATGGCTATTCAGAAGCCACACTTGCAGGAAAGGAACAGGAACATTTGCCATTAAGCATTCTATCAGTCAGGTTGCTGGAAAAAGGAGCAACTTATCTAAAAATAAGTCAATATTGGCCGCATCTAAGCAGTTTCTTCAGTTCCTTACACACATCTGTGAACAGCAAGTGCTTTTATACTGTGCTTGTAGCCCACGCCCCCAGGTCCACAACCACAAGTCAACGTCTGACCTCTATTTAAGCAGATTTACAAGGCAGCAGAGTGAAAGTACTCGCAATCAGCCGCGAGTAAGCACCACCAATGGCGCGCCTCCTTGTGCTCCAATACCAGGGAAGTACCACGCGGACATGGGACGCTTGCCTAGAACTGAAGCTTGTGGACATGCCCCGCTGCTGCGGGAAACCTGCATTTCCCTGAATAGAATCTGCAGTTCCCTCAGGGAACACTCGAAGCTTACTGCTGGCCCTGCAGCCTATGCCTCGCACTGCGCGGCTGAGCGGCGATGCCCGTAGCGCCGCGGGGACGAAGGCTCCGGGCGCTCCGCTACGCGACCCTCTGCAGCCATCGGGAACGAAGCTTTGCTGCCCGAGAGCGGCGCTTCCCAAGTTCCCCACGGGGCACAGACACCCCTCCCGAGCCCTGCCCTACTCGCCGCACGGCCCCATCCTTCCCAGCGGGACGCCCTGCAGCACGGCAGAACCGCGGCACCGCAGCCCGCCCGGAGACGTCCTCACCCCACCTGCCCTGGCCCACCCTCGCCTCATTACCTTGGCAACCGCGCCGCCCTTCCGCCCCTCGCGCCTCCTCAGGGGCGGCGGCGAGACGGGGCCATGGCGCAGCCTCCTCCGGTGGGCTCTTTCTCCGCGCCTCTTCTCCGATGCCCCTTCTCCTCCGGCCGGCAGAGCAGAGAACGGCGGGCACACCGTGCCTGCCGCTCGCTCCCGCCGGGCGGGGCGGCAGGGGCGGATCCGACCCCGTGGCTGTTGCAGCGCCCGCTGCGGGCGGGCCCGCCCGCTCCTCCCCGCCCCGCCCTGCCCTGCCCTGCCCTGCCCTGCCTCGCGAAGTGCAGAGCCAGACCTGGGTCTCCCTCCCCGGAGTGAGAGGAAAGTTCGGCCCCGGCGCTCTGAGGGGGCAGGCAGAGCCAGAGGGGAGTCCCGTTCCGCTTTTCCACTAAAGGCAAATCAATATCGAGTTGTCCCGATGCCGCGGCCTGGTTAAGGACACCTCAAGGACCGTAAGAGGAAAAATCTGCACCTGGTCCAGCTGTGGCTGAGCCGTTGTTCTTAGATGCCCACCTCCAGATGCCCAAAGCCTCAGTGAAGTTTGTCCGCTGGTGGGATGGAGAAAGTAGTGCTGCCTTGTACACGTTTAGCATGGTCTTGATACTTCACTGTCAGCATCACTTATGTTTGGTTGTGTTTTCTTGCTGTTTCCATCGGGCACACTTCATGACCACACAGGGTCTAATTTTACATTGTAGCCGTCTTGCACTCTCACTCGTGTTGTGCTGTGTGGTACAATTGGGTACAGCTCTCCTGGGTTCCTTCAACACTCACAGTGCCCAGCAGCAACCAGGGCTGCTGGCACCAGGGCCCTGCACACCTCCCACAGCCACAACAGCTTCAACAAAACTGCTCTGAAGCACACAGCTCTTGTAAGCAAATCTGTTGCATGGGCAGAAGCCATCACTGTTGGCTGCAGTGAGTTTCTGTGCATTAATTAGATGTGCAGAGGTGCTTGCATGCTTCCTACGGACATGCTCCACCAGTTCCTCCTTTGGATAGGAATCTTGTTCCCTTTCTTTTTCTCCCGAAAGAGAGCTAAGACAACTTTGCTCAGAAGCAACAGCAGTGCCTGCGGTAACCCCACAGACAGATGCTAGAGACACTTCCCCTGCAGGTCCTTCCCCTCCGTGTGCTGTCAGAAAGGCACTGCGGGGCATGGTTCACTAGCTCACTGGCTCTTACAGCACATCACAGTGTGCTGGTTTGGAATTATTAAAATGGGTTAACTCTTATAGGACATTGTGGGGTGCTGTTATTCACACTAAAAGCAGCTCAGCTAGTTATTCATTTACACTAATATTTATTCTGAAAAATGTCATCATTTTTGCCTTATCACAGAGACTGATTTAAATAACCAAAGCACACCTTTTATAAAGCTCTTGTACCTCCTGCTCAAACGTGTAGCTGGGCACATGCTTTCCTTCACAGGTCTGTTGGTCCAGTAACTAAGCCTTACCCTGTGGCACTTCCTCCAAAAGATAGTCATTAAGTGTTAATTATAAGAAAAAATTGAGTTGCTGGCTCAGGCCACAGAACTGGGGCTATTTCCCATGGGCACAGAAGAGGAGTCAGTGCCACTCTCTGGCTGAGCATGTGAGGAAAGCAAAGAGGTTTTCAGAGTTGCTTCAAGTAGGTTCTATTTTTCATAAAATGTTTAACAGTGACCCAGTTTTACTATGGCTTTCACTGTCTTGGTTTTTCTTATCTCCTGTGTCTTAGCCTACATCATTAGAACAACAGAGCCATAGGCTTTACAGACACTGCTGCAGCAGTCTAAGACCTTAGCTGGTGTGTTAATTCCTCTCTCCTATTTTGTTTCAGGCAGCTGCTATGGCACAGTTTCTTGTAGTTTTAAGGAGGCTTTAGCCTATCTTTTTTGTCACATACTGTGGATGTTTTTAAAGTGTTGGTTCAAAGCCCTTTGCTTGTTTCATGATACAGTTTCAAATACCAGACTGTAGCAGTAGTTTTGAATTCCTCAGCTTTTTTAGAGAAAGATCTTTTGCTCTGTAAATATTCAATTAACTTTATCAAATTTATGGTAACACTGACTAGGTTTGAATGTTTATGAGCAGCACAGCCTCATGCTAGCATTCAGCAGGAGCAGGGTATAGGATACTGCTAGATTTGCCCACCTTGCTTCCTCTATTTGGAGTTTCAGGAAGAAAAAAGATTTCTGCATCTTTTCATTGTAATCACTATCCCGTGGAGCAAGCAATGCTTTCACTTTTTCACTTTCTTTCACTGTGCATTATGTAAGGTGGGTATTCTCAGTCGCCATTTCACAGTACCCTTCTGCAATTCTTAGCTGGTCTTTCCAGAAGACTTTTAAGACTTCTGATCCTCTATGGCATATGCTAAGTTCTGTATGGATTAAGCAGAAAAATGCAGCAATTACAAAAATAGGTTATTTCAGCCATTCAGCTTCAAACAAATAAAGTCTGCAGAAAACTGGCACTTCCTTCCACCTCCATCATAGGCCTCTCTGGAAATTCCATCGGTTGCGAGGCAAGCATGAGGAGACTTGCTCCACTGTCCTTTTGCATACCCTTCCCCAGAGGGAAAGCTTGTGCAGGAGGTGCTGCCATGTCTGCCAGATGTCCACGAGTACAAATGCTTTCTCTCCAGGGAGAGCTCTCCCTCAGGATCTCTGCCCACAAGAGGTTGCTTTAATCCATGTTAATGTGTTTTGCAGAAATAGAACTTGTCAGGCTGAAGAAGGCAGGTAGTGTGTACTGGCAGTTTTCAAGCTGTGAGTTAAACAGAGTAAGCCAAATGTGTACATTTAGATCTATAAGGATCTAGAAGAACAAAAACAGAGCCTGTTCCTACCTTTGTGCAAGAGGATTGCAGCTGTCTTTGCAAACATGAAATTTGTGTCAGCTCTGATGCTTCTTAAGTTTTGGGTGATCCTTGACAAACTTCTTGGTGACTTCTTATCATTAGGAAAATTAAATGGTGCATTTCATGTGTGGGAGAACTTGTTCCTTAATTGTAGAGCAATGACAAAACCAAACATACTGAGAAGAAATTTATTATATAAAGTTAAAAACATCAGAATGCCATGAGTAGTGGCCCCCCCTTGCTCATTTTTATCAATAAAGAATACTGTGGAAAAGAAACAGAGTGTATGCAAGTGCACTTGGGACAGCCTGGAAGACCTTGTTTGTTGGTTGTTTCAAATATGGTTGTGTAAGAAGTTTTGTCTCATACTATCTGGGGCTGGTCTGGGGACTACAGTCCCAAAACGGACCAAGAGCAATGCAGCTAATCAGAAGGGAAACAATTCAGTTTCCTCAATGCCCTAATTCTTGCTCAAGCAAAACAGAGGCTTCCTTTTCACTCCTGCCTTGGAAATCACACATCTGAACAAATCAGAGCCCTGGCCAATTGAGGAGATTAGCAGTCATCCTTCCTGCACTAATCGTACATGTTGAGAGGGGATTTTAAGTTTTTCCATCTTCAATGGCTAGGACTCTGCTAAGGTCTCTCCATCACTTCTTCCTAATCCCCAGGAGATCAGCTCCTTGACAGCTGGCACTCTTTCTGAAGGGGATCACCTTGTGCTCAGACTCAGAACTTGCCAAGATTTCTTAGGCCAGAGCCTCCACTTCTGCCACCTGAAGTGTCAACGAAGTGTTATGAAAGCTCGCTGCACTTAATGGCAGAAATGAGTGAATTCCCATAGAATTTAGGCTTTCTCCAGATAGCCTGCTCCTACTGGACTGGAAAGGGTGCATAAGGAATCCTTGTTTTGAGTAAATCACAGAATCCTTTGCTATTTTCTTCTGTATACTGCAGGAGTTTCCTGCGGATTCTTTCTGTTTGAAATAGGTTTTATCATGATTAATTACATAAGCTGCGATGGGAGCTGGTGTGCAGTGGGAACGAGGAGCCTGAAGTGTGGAGGAAGGCATGAGATGTGTTTATAAAAATGCTTGCAACTAGCAAGATGCAGTATGTGCTTGTCATAGCTCTGATCATGCTGCTTATTTGCCATGTCCCTCTCACCACTATTTATCTGCATCTTATTAAACTGCACATTTGCCAAAGCAGAAACTGTATCATCTCCTGCATTTGAAAAGCATTTAACATATGGAAGAAATTGAAAATATCACCATAAGACATATTTCTTTCCTGTACTTGTATGATTTATAGTACCCACCAACACGTCTCAAGTACTGAAATGTATGTCTGTGTACTTACATATGCTCACTTTGTGTACACTCACACATTTTCGCATATAGAATCTATTCTCTAATAGTAATAAACATTTTACAGGGTGTTGATGGTTTATTTAAACCATGTGGCACCACTTCTCCCTCTTTGGCTCAGTTATGCAGCTGAACACAGCGTGTTTTCTTTTGTGAACGGGGCACTTTAACGCAGGACACTAACTTTTGGTGAATATTCAGTTACATATTTTTCTTCTGTTTGTTTTTCTGTTAAAAGCAGTGAAGTCTGAGGGGTCAAACATTTCTACAGTTTGAACGAGTAGTCCCTAACACTCACTTTCAAACTCAAGTAAATATTGATTCATGACTTTCAGATACTGTTCCGGCTTGTCTGCTGCAGAGAAGGTGCCACACTTGGGAGAAATGTGAAAGACCAACCCTAACAGGCAGGATGTGACAAGAAGGTATGGCTGAGAGGGGTCAGGTGTGCAGCACTCATGAAAACAAATATTAGCTGACGAAGCTCACTTCTTCTAGGCTTTTGATAGAGACAGTGGGTAAGGAAAGCTGAGTTCCAGAACTGGGGTGCAACCTCTGATGCTCAGCACCGCACCAGAAAGAACTCTTTTTTTCTCTGCTGAGCACAAAAAGATGTGAAGGAGGTTTGCCTCACAGGGCTGCAGTTACTATTCTTTAGTTTTGTGAACCCCCCTTACCTGAGTAGCCAGACATGCACGTGTCTCAAGACGTTTTGCACATCTCAGAAGTGTGAAACATGCAGTGGATCCAGGACTCAGCTTCAGTCTCATCTTCCACCTCTCTGGCCAGAAGAGCTGCACCAGAAACTCTCTGAAACACACTCCCTACTTCAATAAGCCTGCTAACCTTTAGGAACAAAGAGATTGATAAAGCCATTTCAGTTAGAACCATTTTGAACTGTTCTGCTATGTTAAATAAGAACACGAGAACAAGGCTTGCACAAAGCTTAAATCAAAATAATATGTAAGGTTTATTTTTAAAAACGTGTGTTTTATTTTTCTCATTATCCAAGAAACTGGTCCAAATCTGCACCTTACTGTGAACACCACCACAGATCTTTAAATACGCTTCATGCCAGGATCTCAGAGGACATTATAAATAATGGAGAAACAGTAAGACCTGAAATCCTCCTACAGGTAAATAACCGTGGTTGGCATGGTTAAAGTTCTGCCATTTGCTGAAGCTGTGTGTGCTTTTTATGTTCTGCACTGTGTGTTCAGATTGCTGATATTCTAATCAAACTATGGCTGCTTGAGCTGGAGCGTTTCATTTTACAGATCAGCACAAGGCTGGCTTTTGGTTTTTCATCTTTTATTTTTTTAATGTTTCAGGAAAAAAAAAAAGCCTGCCTAACTCTCTCCAATGGGATCTGGAGGGGGAAAAAAAGTCTTTTTCCCATGTTAAATAAATTCTTTTAACTGAATATTCCAATGTTTTGAGGCTACCATTAAAAATGTATCAGGATGGGCCTGGGTAATGAGGATGTGCTGTTCTGTGAAAATCTGCCCAAATTTTGACAAGTTACGAATTCTGAAATTTTCAATTTGCTCCTGCTTACATTCTTAGCAACTGAAGGCTAAATTCCCCAGAAGCTGACTGCAGTGATGCATATTCAGATTAAGATAGTTAATTTTAACTAAACATGTAAATTACTCAGTGGGTTAGGTTGTTTTTTTTTCTGCTTGTTATCAAACTGTAGCATAGAAGGGGACTGAAATCACTTAGTCTGTCCCACTGCCTCGGGTAGGATCAGCTGTGCCCAGTGTTACTCCTCAGAGGACCTTAAAGACATAATGTATGTGCCGTAGACACTACAGGAAACTTATTCCTGTATTTAGGGAAACACTATCTGTCTTTCTCCCGATATTGAAGATGAATCTCTCTTGTTAAAATTGAAACCTATTATTTCTTGCCCTTTGTCATGGATATAGACAGCAGATTATCCTTGTTCTCTTTGCAGTGGACTTTCACCTTCTTTAAGACTCCTGCCCATTTTTCAGCATCAGATCAGATAGCAGCAATTCTTTTTTCTTCCAGTCTGTGTTTTTTCCACATCTCTCCTTTCCAATTAGTCCATCCTGGAGTCAGTTATCCATCCTGTGCAATCTGTGCCCATGCAGGCAGTGCAGGATCATGTTCTTTTTTTTCCACTAGCCCAGCATTATTGACCACAGTTCTATTTGCGGTATATGATGCCTGCTATATCTTTTACCACAGAACTGCTTTGAAGACCACTCTTTTCTGTCCTGCATTTCTGCAGTTCCATGTTCCTATCTAAACATAGTTCTTCATCTTGAATGCTACCCACATTTTCCAGATCATATCTGCAATTTATCAAGATCACTGAATTTTGATCCTGGCTTCTCACATACTTGCAGTCTCTTGCTGCTTGAAATTATCTGCAAATTTAATAACAACTGTCTTTGTGTCATCATTCAGCTCATTAATGAATTTAATGAATACTGCCACACTTAGATCAATCCTCTGTGGAACTTATGCAACTCAGCCTTACATTCTGACAATAAAATATGTTAGAGTAAGGTCTGTTAATACAACTCCACGCAAGTTTTTTGGTATGAACATTTACAAGTTCACAATTTATCTTCTGTAAGCTAGTTGTTTATAACACTTTCTGCTATTTTTTTCCTTTGAGCAGGGTAGGAAGCAGCAGGAAATTCTTTTACTAATATACTTTGATGGGACTCAGATTTCAAAGAGGGTTGAGCAGAGCTGAAGCAAATTCTATATTTCATTAAAATACTTAATTGTGGAAAATATCTTGAGATGCACACTTATTAGCATTCCCAAGAGGTAGTCACGCTTAGGATATTGCCAATCTTTCTTTTTTCCTTCCTTCTAAAAAGGTTTCTCAGATTTCAGCTCAACAGCTAATGGCAATAGAGGAAAGCATAAAAATTGAAATATGAAGAAAGTCCTCAATACTCCATTGGTCCACCTCAGTCTGAGTAAACTTCTTGCATTGACAGTGGCTTAGAGAACTTCTGCAAGTGTTTTTTCCTCCTTTGAACTCTATATTGTGCAAAGGAATAGTACCTCCATGACAGTTAAAACATATTTAGAAAAGGCCCACAGATCAGCTCATGTGGCTGTGAGCTATAATCTACCCACACATGCTAAAAAAACAGAGCTCTTTTTGATCTGTTATAATCAGGTGGTCCTTCTCATCCTTTCAGAACAAGAAGGAAATTTTCTCTGCGATGCTCAACTACTCACTTATTTGAATAATCCAAAAACAAAAACCTAATTCTGGTACTTCTCCTTCTCTAACAGGTTAAGTCTTCTGCACAGAAGAAGAAGAAGCAGCCTATTTCTGAGCAAATAACTTTGGGGAGCTAGCCTAGATGGGAACTCAGAAGTCATCTTGAAATGACAGCCATGTTTCTGTTCTTTATTAGACCTCATGCTTTTTTTTTTTTGCTTCACAGCTCTGATGCTCTCTGTGAAGATGGAAATGAACTGTCCACATCCTGTCTACATCTGCAGGGAGCTGCAGGCTCACCGTGTGCCATCCCCATGGACGTAGCCTGCAGGATGCCCTGACTGGCCCTCCAGTCCCCTAGGGCTGCAGCAGAATTTTGGGATACAATGATCTAACAGATACCTGCTACCAAAATGCACTCCCCTCAGCCAGCTCCTGGCCACACCCTTCCCACACTTCCACCAGCTGGATCTAGTGGCCACGTGGCCATAGGAGAGGGTTGATTAGGCTGGGAAATCTAACGGAAAACAAAGCCAACAAATGGAGACTACTTTGCATCTGGAACAGGGATGCGAGACCGCCTTTTTCAAAGGCTATTTGATTTTAGCTCAGTTTAGATGCAAAGCATTACTTCTGCATATTTCTTTCTTACCTTCCATCCTCCACATATAAGCCTCTGCCCACACATTTCTAGTCATCTATTTTTAGTTCATTTAAATAGTTTTCTGTTTTAACTTACAGCTTTTAATCCTGTGCTCCATGACAAAAATCCTGGACTCTTTCCTGGCAGTCATCTTCATACAAGCTGTTGCACTTGTTTGGTCTTTGCAAGACCGGTTTGCACATTAATCTTCCAGTCAATTTCACAGTAATTTAGATTATCAGAAATTAATTCCCAACAAAGCTAAAAATACTCTGTTCATTCTCCTTGAAGGATAGTGCTGCCCGATGGGGATGATGCACAGAAAGAGGCAATATGAATCCTTCCCTACACTAAGTGACCTTATGAATTCAGCCAGGCCAGAAGGTAGGTCCTCCTTTTGGACAACATCCTAGACTTCCTTTGCAGCCATGGCAGGACAATTAGTTTCACTTGTTTTGAATACAGATTTGATGATGGGATATGTTATCAAATGGGGATGATTCTATCTGCTCCTTCTCTTGAGGAGAGCCAAGACAACCAGTTCAGACAGCTGCTAAGGATGGAAACAAGGGGAGAAAAGACACAGACAAGGGACTCTATTCAGAGGGATTTGCTCCCACACAAACCGTTAACCTCTGGGATTGTTTTCTAAACCTGAGAAGGAACCAAGAGAGAAGGACTAGGATGGACCGTGGCACATGTGATTTGTGGGGCTCACTGCTTCTTTCTTGTATTTAATGAACAACACTTTTTGCATATTTTTAGAGGAAAGCTATGAAAATGATGAAGGCAAACACTAAAGAAAAATGCAAAAATAAACACCTATTGGAACATCCTTATACATGTAACTTATGACATCTCAGAGGCATCTCAGAAATTTTTTTATGCAGATATTTTAGTTTAAGAAGAAAACTTCAGCATCACTTTAACAGACTGCCTTCTCAGGGGGTTTCAAGTAGCTGGAAATTATCTTTTTTTTTTATATAGCAGCTGGACACATCTCTACACTGTAAGCATTTTGTCCAAGACTGAATGAGATTCTCAGAGAAAAACACTATCTGGTGTTATAGCAGATGTGGGAATTCTTGTCACCTTAAGCTGCCCATTCTCAATCCTACAACTTCATTTACACAGAGAACACAGCAGCTGCTGAAAAATTTCCAGAGCAAGCAAAATAAAAAGGAGAGTAAAATCATCTTTTCAGAAGTGTCTTGCCATCTGGTTCTTACCATGCATGTAAATACTGTCCTTCTACAAAAAAATCCCCAGTGCATATCAGGCTTTACTCAGTCCCTTCACGTGCTCTTCCTTCAGTGCTTCTGCCTTAAATTTGAACAAGTGCTGCAGATCTAGAAAATCCATATATGCTGCCTATCAGCTCCTTGCATTTTGCCCAGCCTTTCTATTAAGAAGAAAATTGCAACATCCCTACTGTAAGAAATGTACCTCTCTATGTGAACTTTTGCTTTCACAAGCCTGAAGCATTGCATGTAGGCTGCTGGTTGCTGCAATTAAAAGTCTCATGAAACTAAACACCATGACTAATGCTGTGTTCCAGCAGAACTTCAGTTTCTCATTCTCCCTTTATTTGGGAAGCAAACACAATGCTATTTGCAACAGCTATTTTTTCCACCTTTTATTTTTGAAAAACATGTCATTCTGCGCTTGACTAATTAGCATATCTCAATCTCAAGGGCACCACTCCTTCCTTCCTTCATTCTCCTTTGGCACGACCTGCCTGCTTTCCTCAGCTGTTTCCCACTACTCCTCACCACCAAGGGTCAGCTCTGACCCTCGGTGTCCTTATAAAACATGCCCCCCCATGGCTTGGTGGTGATGGGTTGACGATTGGACTAGATGATGTTAGAGGTATTTTCCAGCCTTAACGATTTTATGATTTCTCCTTGCCTACCCAGCACGTCAGAACTTCAGCCACTCCTCACAAGAGTAACCAGCCCAGCTCTTCACTTTAGAACATCACAGACCTCAGTGAATGTGGGAAAGCTCAGACAAAAGAGGATCCCTGAATTTGTGATGTTTTCTATCTGCAAGCAGAGCTCAGTTTTCCAACCTACACTTGAATTCTCATAATTTCTGTGACTGAGGCACAAATATCCTCTAAGTTAGTTCTTCCACAATGTCAACATGGAATTGTGCACTTCTCTGGAAAAAATAATGAGAAGACTAGCACCTTGCTTACAAGAAAGCTGCTAACTCTGCTTGTGTTAAAGGAACAGAGCAGCGCATGTCTCGAGTCTGACACCAGATGCTCTTACACTCTCTTTTTCTCTACTGCCCAGATCTTCAAATAGTGTTCCCAAACACAGATTTGGATCTAGTTTTACAGAATTGGTATTCTCAATTCATAATGTATAGTTCATGTAGGAACTACAACTCATAAGTATGGAATACATAAATAAAGTTTGTAAACAGAGAAGTCATATTCCTCCCACACATATTTCTACCTTTCGTCTGTGATGTTCAGCTATACACAACAGTCCTCAGTACTCTTCCTTCAGTCGGTGCCATCATTAGCTCTGGGCTCAGTGAACAAGAAATACTACTAAAATGTATAAAGAAGATAAAAATGGTGAGTGGGAAGCTCTCTTTAAGCATTTATGTTATCAGAAATAGACTGACAAGAGTAGGCACTGGTATGACAAGCATTTGCTAAAAAGGTGAATAGCTCTCACCCTGCATCACTTAACAGGCTGTGCCTGGGGGGCTATCTCACTCACAAGTCTGGCATACCTGGCACAATGACCTGGTCTGCTCCAAGCAGTGCAGGTGAATTCCCTGAGCCTCTAAACAGCAATACGGACAAATTTGATCACTCAGTCCCTGAAGTCTCTGGTGGTCTGACTGCACAGCTGCAAACAGAGAGGTGACACAGCACGAACATTTCCAAAATATGCACAGACAAATATAAAACTCTTGTCTTCTCAGAATATAACCTAAACTCTCACAGTTCGTACCCCTTTTCAGGATATAAGCAAGTCCATACATCATGTCCTCCTACCAACACTTTCTTTCCCTTTGCTTTGGACAGAAAAATATCTAGATTATAATTGGAGATGACATGCTGTTACAAATGAGAGCCATAAGGGAGCCCAACCAAAGAAAATCTCAAAAACTACTTTCCTGCAATAAGAACAGAAAAAAGAATAGCAAAGTCCTCACATGATCCTTTTCTCATCTTCTCCTCTCCTACATACCAGAGATGCACTTTCATCTATGGTAAGCCAGAAAATGGGATGGGGAGATGACTCCAAGCCCTATGATGCAGGAAGGCTTTTTCTGAAGCATGGTGAATGTTATCCTATATACCACAAAGCACAACCCAGTAAAAGATACCTGAAATTCTGTAGAATGCAAACACCATCTCTGGGAACTTCCATTTTGGCTCAACTCAGAGATATTTATTTGAGATGGAGGTGGGGGTCCTGGTACAAGCTCATCTGTCACAGCACTGTTTGCTGTTATTAACTATCCTAAGGAAAATAACTGGGACTGTCTAAAGTGATCTCTGGTCTGAAATTCCACAGACCTCCTGAAGAATCTCTCGTGGAAAGAATTTCCATGGTTATGAAATGCAAAAAATACTGCTTCTTTTATTCTCTGTTTTCTTTCAGCACACCCATGTTCCTTCATGCAGAATGCTTGCACAGGCCCAAAATATACTTTACTACTCAGCATTGTGTAAACCACATGATGCACTGTAACTTGTCTTCTCTGTAAAATATGCCGGCTTCACCTTTTCCATCTGCTGTGAAATGGAAATCTTGTCATTCTCCAAATGATGTTATTACTTGTGTTGAGGCCATGCTGTGTTTGCATGGACTCTTTCTGATAGGCAGCCAGAACAGAAGGCTGTACCTGGAAGAAGAAGATGTGTGTTTTCAGATGCACCTGTATTTGACCTCGCAGGAGCAGTGACTGTATATTTTCTGCTGTCTGTTTTCCAAAACCTTTTCAGAATATCATTTTCACTCTGATCCCTCACTCCAGGCTTCTTAGCACCAGCAGGACTTTTCCCTGCCAATTGTGAAGAGGAGGCCAAGAGCAACTAAGATGGGGGCACAAGAAAAGGGGACTTCAGAGACAGGATTGTCAGTGCCATGTCAGTGCTGCGCTGTGCTGCAGCTCCTCCAGTGATGTCACAGCCCTGGACACAGGCCAGAACAGCACTTACCTTGCAGAGACTTGCAAATCCCACACATTTTCTGACCTAATGGGGAACATCAGCAGCTATGACTCCCAAAAAGCAACATGGATGTTTGCGTGTCGTGTTACCAGCTTGTACCTGATACAAAAACTGAACCTGTGCATCCCAACTACTGCAAAGCAGCATGGGGGTCTTCCCATCTAAAGGGGAGGAGTTCGAAAGGAAATATACTGGTAGTCTCTCCATTAGATGTTTTGGGGATGAGGGAATGTAATCATTCCCAGAAAAGCTGTAACTATTCTTGAGATTAATTCCTTGCTTTGTATCTCAGTAGGAAAGAAATCTTCAATACTTGGTATGATTATGTGAGCATTCCAGTTTGTAATATCATAGAAAGATGTAACATACTATGAAACCCTAATGTTCCATATCATGTCAGACTTGTGGGTAAAGAAATTTTTAGAGGAACTCTTCTCTTTTTGCTGCCACGATGGATGGGAATATTTCTGCAACACCTCTGTGGGAAAAGAAAACACTATCTGTCTTTCTCACTCAAGGCTCTCCCAGTCACCCTGTCAAAATGGGTGAATAAAAAAAACCATGTGAAATATAGATCTGTTTTCTAACATTCTGTATTGCTTAGAGGGACAGACCCAGTTATCTTTCATTTGGATTTATTCAAAGTTTAATTAAACATAACCTCTCTTAGACTTTATAATGAGTTATGCCTCTGAGTGTTTCTTGTCACTGTGAGAAGAGCTAAAAAGCTGAAAAAAAAAACACATGTACTACTGTCCTACTCATCCTATAATGATGAACATAGGATCTTGAAGAGAGTAATAGGACTTTTAAGGCTAGACGATCTTTTTCCAAGGTTCAGGTTTCCTGCAGGAGCTTACAGAAGCTGCCTTATCTTGCTCCCATGACCTGCAGACATGCTATGTATCTGCCTCTGATCTCCTTGCTCTGGACTCAGTACAACTTCAACACTTTGCAGAGCTTTGAGCTGTGTTCTCATCTTCAGCCACAGCAGAGATGGTCCCCATGGCCAGAAGAGGCACAGGCTCAGCTGAGAGATTGCTGTGACACTTGGCTGGAGTAGTGCATGATAGCTGGGTGAGGACACAAACACTGCTGCCTGTCCTGATTGCACTGCCTTTCCCCAGCGTAGGTCTCATTAACCCCAATGGCAAATAACCACTGTTTTGTTCTTGGTTTTTTTTTTTTTTGAACTTGCTCGATACAAACATATCAGAGAAGAACTCACAGGGATTGGTTTGTTTGATTTTTCACTTCACTGTCAAGGAAGGCACAAATGCTGACAATCGTCACGGTTGGTAGTTACTAAATTTGATTTGTCCAAACACATAAAAACCTGCACTCTGGAAAGTGTCTTTGCCATCAGCTGTCAACTGTGGTCAGTACTGCAGCAGGGAAGCCTCAGCTCACACCTCCAGAAAACAGCCCTGGATAGATCACCATGAAACACAAGTGGTCCCCTGCTAGCTTAACCTTTCTTCTAAATACAGAGCCTGTCCTCACTAAACAGGCCAACACCAGGCCAGTCATAACTTGAAAAGAAAACAGGAATTAGGATATGAAGGTCAGGGCAATTTTCAGCCCACGCTTGTGGGAAGGTGAGGAAGAAAGCCCTACATATTCCTCCTAATATGGTTTTAATAGCCAAAGCCTTTCAAATATAATTAGTGTTTATATATCCACTCATGAGAGCAAATTAGTCCCTTCCTCAGGAAGACCATTAACTTGATTTTTTTTTTTTTTTTTTTTGGCTCTCTGTGAGTTGTAACCAATTAAGAACCCAAGATCTGCAGCTGTTAGATTTCACCTAGAAACTTGGAAGTTGCCAACAGGTGAACAGTAATTTAGTAAGAAAACACACATGAAAAAAGGACAAAATAATCAAGAGAGGACAAGAAATGATCTGATTCTTTGCTGAAGTATTTAAAATAACCCAAATAGAAGAAAGGTTGATTGAGTCAACCTCTTTTTTAAGATGTTTTCCCCCCCCATTCAGACTTGGCACATCTGCTTTATTAAGTGGAAGAACCCCCATGGATCCCAAAGGTAGGTGGATTATACTTTTAACTGTCCACCACACACTTCAGACTCTAGATGCCTAAAGCACAGCAACTCTGCCTGTGTTTGAATCTGCTGCTACCTCCAGGAATCCAAATTATTGACAGTAAAAATTCAAACACCAGATTACAGAAAACAGGGGAAGAAAAAAAAAAAAATAAAAAATCTCTAAATCCTGGAGCATCAGTCCCGAATAAGGGATGGAAATGTGCAAAGAAGAGTATACATGGGGCCGGTTTGTTTTGCTTTTTAAAACTGGAGTCAGAAAGACACATGAGAAATGCCCTTCCTCTGCTTACCAAAGAGAGGTGTCGTCTTTGCTTTTTTCTATAAGATGGTTTGACAGTTCAGCATTGCTGTCTGCAGTTGTTTCAGTTGTGGTGAATAGAAGGAGTTCTGGATGTTTTCAGGTTCTCTGTTCTTGGTAACAACAGAGGTTCATCCATGTGCTGCAGGACAGAGATGCATAGCGATCAGTTTGTACAGTTTCAACTGATTTTTAGGTAAGTTTGTGCCATGCACATTATTCTGTTTCATTACGCATCTCACTGCAGATTTCCTTCTGGATGAGTGACCTGCACAGGTCACTCATAACAGCTACTGGAACGCAAATCATGAGTAGAGGAGGTGATTGATTAGAGAGGAAGTACATCCATTGCAAAAATCCAGCTGCCTCTCTGTCCTGGACATCCAAAAGACAACAGGACTAGTGGCAGTACCAAACAGGACCAGTATACACGTTAATGCAATGGGCCACTTCTAAAAGGTCACTCTAAAAGTAAAATATGGTGCTCCAAATGCAGTACTGCCAGCGATGGCAAGTCCCATTTCAATGATAGCAGATTTCAGTCTCTGCAATATGACAGCTGCCTGCACCCAAAATGTTTTCTTTCTCTCTCAACCCTGTGAGAGAGAGCAGATGAGTGCACTAGCCACCTGCCCTAGGAACAGAAAGTGTCCCCAGACTGTCCACGCACTGGTCCCTGCTCTTTACACTAAGATGGTGCTGCTCTGTCCACAAGTAGGGACTGCCCAGCAGTGACATCTTTGGAATCTGTCCTCAAACAAAACTGCATAAGTCTTCACACTGCCATAAAACTCTAAACTCTTCTCCCTACAGAAATCAGGCCAGAGAGTGGGAGGTGGGGGCTCAGAGAGAGAAAGCGAGTGGGCGAGAGATTAAACAGCCTCTGGTATTCAAAGCCTGTGGATGACAGTTTCAAAAATATTTCTAAGGATACACTTGGCAGGCACTTGTCTGCAATTTCCTTCTAGATACATATAAACAGCAAAGGCACATAAACGGCCTCTTACTCAAAGAGTTACAATTATTCTAAGTATCGTACCCACACAAAGACGGATTAGCAGCTGGCTGGGGCACCTCTCCCAGCGCTGCTCCTTCCTCCGTCCCTTGCAAGCACTGCTCCTGCACTCATC
Source organism: Centrocercus urophasianus (assembly GCF_019232065.1). Taxonomy (NCBI): domain Eukaryota; kingdom Metazoa; phylum Chordata; class Aves; order Galliformes; family Phasianidae; genus Centrocercus; species Centrocercus urophasianus. Next base: position 20,170,892 of record NW_024884586.1, read on the forward strand.
CTCACTGAGCCAAGGGCCAGACTGCACCCCAGATCTCTGGGCACATAGTGGTTTGTGATTCCTGCTCCTGTAGCCCTGAGGGTGAACACAGGGTACTGAGTCCCAACAGACGTAGGGGCTGAATTCCCAATGGATTTTAAAATGCTGTGAGTGCCTGCCTACTCCAAGGTCCTCTGAGAACCCTAAAGTCCCAGACGCACAAAGAAATATAAACTGAGCGGCAATTTCTTCTTTGCAGAGACTTTATACTTAAAACTAAAAAAATTATTTCAAACTGATGTCAGCATTAGGAATGTGAAGCTATAACATCTGAATGGAAGCTGTGCTGAATCCAGCAGAGGGGATACCTACAGCCATGTGGAAGGGGATGCAAGGAGACCAACTGTGTCCTCCATGACTTCTCTTCCGATCCCAAAGACCTGCCATGCTTTGTAAGTCTTGTCAGCCAGCTGTAATGTGGGCAGTTCTGGTTCACCTCTATGGCTGTGTATACAGAACAAAGAAATGAGCGAAAACAAGAGCCAACCCCAGAACACTCCTTAAAATCCTTCATGCTTCAGCAGGGTAGGCATATCCTGTAGGAATCGTGGGTGTGAGTTATTAATGGGAGTACTGATTTACCTTTTTGAATTGACCTAACATACTACTTCTGTGCAAACAAATATCATATGTTCGGAAACAGACTGAACTCAATCACAAACGTAGTGTGATGCAAATGACAGTTACACAGTAAGCCCTTAGATATATGTGCAAAAAAGTGCCATCGCAATTAAAATGTGAGATACTAACTCAGAAAGTAGTCTGATAATAAGTAGTTTATTCACCAAATTAACAAACCTCCTAGCTATGGGTGGATGGTAATTACAGGTATCATGAAATGGAGTCACACTGTGTAACTGCACTCTAATTATATTTGCTGTATTAAAGTGTGACCCTGCTATTACACTGAGAAATGAGATGAAAAGCAGGAGAAAAATCCCAGCTCAGGATCCCAGTGGGAGGAACAAACCCGTAGCAGTGCATATTCACAACTGCTTTTCCAGCTTCACAGCTTGCTGCCAAAAATACGTGGCACACACGTCTCTGGAGTAAGAGTGTGAGTGCATGTGTTTGTACTGGCATTACACATGCACTGCTTGGCTTAGTATCCTCCCTGGAACCATTGCTCTGTTCCACTACCAGCAACAGGCAAACTCCATAACAGGAGTGAACTGTCAGCTGTACAAATCCCATACTTTCCCTACAGTATATTGGATCCTGGCAGGCTTATTACTGAATACGAGTACACTGTGCTGGTGCCAGTGTGTTCTCCTCCTCCTGGTCCTCTGTGCCTAAAGCTAAAAAAAAACTGGGAGGATCTCACTAGTTTTACGGTTGTTGGGTATTGCTTTTTCAGTGGCAAAGCTTGTTGATTAGCTCTGCAACCTTTCCACTGCCCAGTGAGCTCAGAACAGGCATGGGAAACACTGCAGTACTCACTGAGAAAAGGGGCTGGGAGGGAAGAAAGCATGGGAATGTCACCAGGGGGAAAAAGGAAGGGAAAAAAAAAAAAAAGAGGGGGTGGAAGAAGTCTGTGTGGAAGAGCAATAAATACATCACAACAGTACTTACAGATGTCCCTCTGAAAAATACACACTTCCTGTCACATGTGTGACGTGTTTTGTCTTTATTCTCAAACCTGAAAGAAAAGAAACCTGTTTGAACTTGTGTAACACTGCCATCCAGTGCTGCAAGTGTGTCCCAGGCAGCAGCCCTGCCTCTGTGCCCAGTCCCATCTCACCACAAGACAAAGCTACAGGCCTAGCAAGCCCCAGTTATCAGCATCCCTAGTGCAGTGCCCCATGCTGTGGCCCCCCACCCACATGAGGCCTGGCAGGCTTCAGCTTATGGCTCTGGAGTACCTGGACATCCTCAGTCACCAGGACACCTGGAGCACTTCAGATCACATCATCAAACCCTCCTGCAAGGCCATTGAGTCAACTGCCCTCACCACTTACAATTCAGTGCCTTCCTTTAGAATGAAGATAATGGGAACAGCTATATTAGATCAGGTTGAAAGGCTCAAGATCTTGAATTCACTGCATGTTTTGGCTGGAGAAAGGCAGGTTGTCATTGTAGCCTTCTTTATCACAAAAGCACCCAAAGGAATAAGAAAGCAAACCTCTAAGAAGGTGAACCCATTCACATATTTTCTCACTTGTTCTCCAGTTCTTTAACGCCCAAGAAGGAAGGCTTCTTATATACTAAGTACCCTGACAAGTGGTAGTGTGCCCTGGGCTTGAGACCACTACGGAGGCAGCTGCTCAGCAAGCAGGGGAGGGAGTCACAGAGCAGTCAGGAGGATGCTGGCTGGGTTCTCCTTTCATGGTCACAACTAAATACGATGAGAGACAAATTTTTCTAAAACACAGGGAGCAGCTAGAAGGGATATTCTGAGATTTCTTTACTGTTCCTTTCAGGTGGGTATAAGCATCCGCACAGGATTCTGAGACCCTTTTCATTTCAAGACCTCTGATAATAAAAGCTATGTTGACCAATGCAACCCCAAATAACTTAGAAGCAAAAGCCTCAACATCTGCAAAAGGCAATCTGTCTCATTTCATAGTAGAGAACTTCCTTTTTTGCAGTGCTACTTCAGAGTTTTATGCAGGCCTTTCCAAACCATTCATTTTTACAGAGAAATAATTTTCTTCTGGTTCCATTTACCAACCTTCATAGAAATGACTGGAACTTTTTCACCACTAAACAACTGGATAGCTTTGCTACTGAATAATTACAAAAATTATACTTCCTTCAGCGGAACAGCAGCAAAATGGACTGCAATGAATCACAAAAATAGATCTGTTGGTTTTTGAACATGCTTTGGTAGGAAAAGAGCAGCTGAATTTGATAAAATACAGCCACTTTCTCAGCTGACTTGCATAGTCAGGAGAAACTCTACCTTTTAGATCAGGTGAATTTGAAAGGAAATCTTTGCTGTAATGCAGAATAATGTCTTCATAGATGAGGGAATATAAACAAACACATTTCTTCTTTATTTTTCCACACTATATTTAGTTAATATTGAATGGATGGTTTGAAAACTCATAGTAAGAATTGATAGTGGGGTCTGGGGTTTATTCTTGTTTTGAAGAAATACATCATTATTAATTAAAGCAGATACTGGAGCTCCTGAAGCTGAGTGGATAGCACAAAGTATTTTTCACGCCTTTAGTCATAAGGTTTTTGAATTAAATTTCTAACACATGTACAGTAGTAACACTGGTTTTGCAAAAAATAAAAATTAAAAAAACCCTACTATTGATTGACATAGGTGGAAAGATACAATCATTCATTTTCCCTAAGAAACCAAATCCCAAATGTTTGGGATTGATCACATAGTGATTCTAGGCATTAGTTTTGGCCTATTCCATGGAAAATCATTGAGCTCCAAAATTCAATCAAAATCCATTAGAAAGGGATCTATGTTCAGTTTTCAGTCTTCCCTCAGCCTCCTGTTCTTTTCTTGACCTAATTTCTATTGCTCCTGCTTGCTCAGATAATACTCAGCCATCATTTCTCATTTCCAATAACTAGAGGCCCCTCTTTTGGTGTTCAGCAACAAGGTGCACACATCTCTGGTTGCCTTTTGGTGCCAACCTAATCCTGAACACATGGACTAACCTCTTCGTGCTTCACTGATGCCTTAAGATGAGGATAAATGCCTGAACAAAAAGTTATAAGAGTTATGTACATTCCATAGGAAAACAACCTACATTTTTCGAGTAGCATTGACTGCCAACAGTATGCAAGACAGTAACTGTCCTAGAGTTCTTAGATTCCATGTTGCAGAGCAGCAGAACATCAAGGAACAACCACCTGAGCACAGTGAACTTTGATGCTCTGCAACTGCAAATCGAAACATCAAGAAACAACTGTAGATCTTTAATACAAAAATGTATGGTGACATGTAAATATGACAGCGGTAATGATGAGGTGAAGATACTCATTCACAGAGAACTCACCTTTTAAGGATTAAAATGGAGACTATGTTCATCCATATGAAAGAGGGTCGCTTGTCCCTGTCAGTATCAGCCTATTATGGTGCTGCTGTCAGCGTGGGCAGTGAGACCGGCTGGCTCAGTTTCCATCATTCCTGGCATCCTTACCCCTGCTGGGAAAGGTGCAGGAGAAAAATCTTATTTTAAGCATGAAGGTGGGCCCTCCTGTTTTTAGGTTCCCAATACTAGTACTTAGATAGGACTACATTAACAGAAGAAGTTCCTCTTAAAAATCCAGTTAGTGAAACAGATCAGCTGGACACTAAATAGTCAGAGAACTCAAAGACCGTATCATATAAATGAATCTTCCACATAAGAGTTCTGGTTAGTTTGTTTTTTTAAACACCCTGCAAAGCTTATTAGTTGCTTAGTTATTATATTCCACAGTCATCATCTGCAGGAGTCCAGATTTTCATACTCAGCTTTCCATTAACCTCTAAAGTCTTTTAATGCCAGGAATACTCCCAATTCAATAACACAGTTGCACTGAAGGAGACTGGAGCTAAAGAAAACAGTTAAGTTTCTGTGCAGTGGAATCAATTTGCAGCAGATTTGTGTATGTCAGTGTGTAGTGCATGTCTTGTATCCAAACCCAGAGAGACAGAAGGTCATGATGTGAAGTCCCATTCATTGCCATCAGCCAAGTCTCTGAGTTCCAGGGGAGGAATGCAATACACAGCACATCTTGGAGGCCTTTGGCATATGCATTTCGAAATTAAACAGTCTTCCACTCTTGAACAAGAACTCTTACAGACTGAAGAAGAGTGCTGTGGGGAATTTTATGCTTCACTTTACTCACATAATTAATATCATATAATGCTGGCTCACCATTGTCTCCCATCCTGCACAGCTACACAGACTAAATCTACAGAGAGATTCTTCCTTCATTCAGAATGCAAATCCTCAGAGCCCCCTTCTCAGCTACTACCTAACTTTGGAGCTGGCTAAATTCCCATGACGCCCAAGATCCCATCAGTAAAGCTCTCTGGTTGCCTATGCTTCTGCCTCTGGGCCTGCCCAAACAGTGCTGAATAACTCAATATTTCAGTCCTACAGGGATTTGCAAATAAGGCATTTGTCTTTCAGCAGATATATCTGCTAACTACAATCCGTTAAGAATTTCCATGACCCAGAGGTAGCACAGACCAAAGGTGCAGGCAAGGGATGGTGGGATGGTAAGTCAAGGATAAAGGCAGTTAAACTACCCAGAAGAGCTGGTTGTGGTACCTTTGTGCCACTTCTGGATCTTCTGGCACTTCAAATCCTTCATCTAAATCATTCAGGAGCAGGATTTCACTGACCAAGTTCTTTAATCAGTGAGTACACAGATGTATGATTGACAAATATACAGCTTTATATCTTTAGACAAATATACTGGTCTTTAGAGAACATATAGTTGGAAGGATTATCACACTGGAAAGAGATAATTGGAAATGAATGGAAAAGCTTACCCACGTCCTGGGCACGCAGGAAAAACTCCAAGAGGAGTAATCTCCAGAGAGATCCTTCCTCAGTGGCAGTCAGCCCTTAAATGGGGTCTCAGAGAGTGCAGCCAGGCTCCACGCCTTCTGGTCACACAACTGAATTGCCTTCACTTGTGCTGCCACAGCTGACTCATTGCTTGCCTCAGGCGATCAGAGGTTCAGGCCATGATTCAATAGTTCTCATACACAAGTGAATATTACAGATACAGGCAGGACCTGACAAGTACACAGTGCCTTAGATATAAGCAGCTTGAATTACAGGAGGCATCTTATCATTCAAAATCCAGCATGTGCCTCCTGCTCCTTTCCTCACATTTGCTCCTGACCACCTTAGGGAGACTATTTCTGCACAATGGCTTTCGTTGCATTCAGTGGTCACTTCAGTCTCCATTTACCCAAGCTGTTCATTTCCCTGGGCAGCAGAGCACCTAAGAACTGAACCACCAAAGTTCAGTTCTCTGCACAATTTACCAGCTGAGTTTTGCTTGGGAATCTTATTTTCCTCCCCTTAATAAGAAGGTAAGCAGCCTGCAAAACAGCAAACTAGCTCTCTTAATATATATATATATATATTTATATGTTAGTAATAGGAGCAATTGCACTGTCTCTGTCATATCAGGCAGCTTACTCATGTGAAATAGCCATGGCAAGGGGTCACTAGCCGCAGGTCTTTCGAGGAAGACAGACCAGCAAAGAGAGCACTAGGTGCAGTGAGGCTGCCATGATCTCACCTCATCTCCTCTGGTAATCAGGAGATGGTTTTTTGGAGAGCTTCTGGAAGAAGCACCAGCCTTCTGGCAGAGATGGTTTCTTTGGTGGCTGAACCAGGAGCTAAAGGCTAAAAGCATGCAGGGAAGTCACAACAATCCTGAAGGCAGTAAGCAAATCAAACACTCCAGCTGCATGGTGTGTTGCACTGAAGACTGTAATAAAATGACCCAATAGGAAATGTTTAATGGAAGAAGATTTACTACCCGCTTCTCCATAATTTTTCATGTTTTGACGTTTGTCTTTGCAAATAGAGTTCAGAACAAGTGCATGATATGACCTCCATCCAGCAAGCAGAAAGTTCTGTGTAGGTATTTGCTTAAACCCTGTTTTCCATAGTTTGAGCAAATGCACAAATTACATGACAAAGAAGATTCAAAGTATCTGTGTGTAGAGTTCAAGCAATAACACAACCCAGGAACAAAAAAAGATCAAAGTGCCACTCAGCACATACGCATTAACCACGGAAAAAAACCACGTCACGTCTGTATGCAATAAGTCACCTAGTGCTGTGTACTTCAGGTAAAGTGGCATGTCACTGGAAATGCATGCACCTGCCACTTTTTCCTTCTACTTATCCAGTAAAGGCAGGTCAGCCATGGGTTGGGGTGTCTGCACCATTAAGTTAAACATCTTTGATCAAGATGCTGAAATTAACAGAAGAGATTTTTGAAGAGTGCAAAATCTGTTCCTCATTCACCTAAAATATATCTCTACACCCATAACCATGGAATGAGATAACACCATTTGACTAAATAAACATACAATCAGAACACTTGCAGGAAGACACTGGAATTCCATTCATTAAAAAATGTGTTCAGAAACTAGATGCTGTACCAGGCCTCGGGGAAAAAATGAATATGCTTTTCAGACCAGTAACCTAAAACTCTTCTTTTCAGCCCTACATAACCAAGAACTTTAAAACCTACAGTTTAAGTATACTTTAGATGAAGAAAAGCTATCAGCTGTATAGGATTACATCTAATCTACCATGCTACCAAACTGTATCAAATCTGAACACTTATCTAGGGAATGAAAAGGAGAAAAAGAATTCAGAGTTAAGAAATTACACTTACAGATAATTAGGATACCTTCATCAAAAAGAGGAGCAAACAGCATCCCTGGATCTGTTCAGATAGGCAGAACACCCAAATATCCCTCTAAGAGCTAGATAAGAAGACACGATGTAAAGAAGTGTTAAAGATGAGTGGTTTTACAGGTCAGCACATAGGTCCTTCCTATCTAAAAAACAGACAAGTTTGTGGTTTTGTGCATACATAGCTGTATACACGCAGCACTGAATTATTTTTTTTTTTTGCCACAAGTAAAAAAAACAAGTTACTCCCACCATGGTGCAAAAACTTGCATATATTGCCTCCAATACTCAAAATGGACCTAAAAGCAAGTAAACATCAGGCATTTTTCCCCCAGCATGTGCCTGTGCAGTGCACCTTTCTCTGCGTATTCCCTAAAGGCAGACCCTGGTCCTCCATCGATGGAGCAGCTGCACGTGGCTCTTCCTTGGTCTGGAGAGACCTGCATGGCACCCCAGGGCATGCTCCAGATCTCTGAGCAGAAAGCACTGAGGTCTGCTTCAGCCATAGCAACTTAATAAAAAGTTTTCAAAAAGTCTTTGTGGGAAAAGGCTGTAGTTATGCTTCACTCAAGAAAAGATTCTCTTGCCTCTGGCAGCTCACATTTCTTGCAGATGTAATTTCTGTACAACATAGCCTTTTATTGTAGCTCCTTGTTAACTATTTTTAGAGTATATGCAGAACTCACCCAATATACAATTGCTGTAACTGAATTTCACCCCAGACACAAGCTTGTCTGCAGGCAGAACATATCCATCAACTGTAAAAAAGGCACTGGCAAGATGAGAAGCTGCACAGCTCTTCAGCACAGGCACCAATAGAAGGTGGTGGCTCACAGGACAAAGTTGCTGCCTCTTAGAATTGCAGACAGCACAGGATCATGGTGACTGATCTCACTCTGGCATTTCTCTCTGGGCATTAAGTGGAGACTAAAAATCCCTACACAACTCAAGAGGTAAATCACAAAATCACATCGGTGTGAAGAGACCTCCAAGGTCATTGTACTGTTGAACTAGTGCTGCCACATCTCTCACTAAGCCATGTCCCTGAGTACCACATCCACTTAACTTTTATATACCTCTAAGTACGATGACTCAACTGCTTCCTTGTGTAGGCTGTTCCAATGTTTCACAACTCTCTCAGTGAAGATATTTTTCCTAATTATGGAAGGAGCATTCAGAGTTAATTGAAGTACTGAAGTCACTATTTGCCAGTTTGACAATTGCAAGAAAAAAAATATTGTTCTTCTTTAAAAGATCCCAGGTTGTAGAGAATAAAGAAATGCATGCTTTCCTCCAGCTTCCTTCTCCTTTCATCCATCTCTTGCTGCAAAGACTTGCTTTTCTTCTGATAAAAACAGCATGTATTTCATCAATAACTCACACATCACGTCAACCAGAACACATTAATTCTGACCAGTGAAAACTAGGATTTTTTAATTTATTTTTTTTTAAACCCTCGCTCAAATATCAGTGTAATACAAACAGCTTTGTTAGCCAACAACACTTGTGGCTTTTCCATCAGCACAAGGAAAAAACATGGCCAAGACATACTGACTCATGAGAAGTTGAAGCTGAAAGAGTGGGGAACTTCTGCTACTGCTATTGACAACATCCCATGGGGAGGGCAAATATACATATATACTTCTGTATATAGAGACACATCTATGTATGTATATGCATACAAAGAGTAAAAGAAAATGAGTGAGTCGGGTTTATAAGATGACTCTCTCCTTCACAGAAATATCTGAAGAGTAAAACCATGATGGGTGGGATTAACATGACAGTTGTCTGTGTACCACAAGAAACCACAGTAGTTTCTGTCCTAGAAAGAATCTTTACATTCTGTCTCTCAGGAAAAGACAACAGGGGGGTATTGTCACCAGGACAGAAAGGAATTGTTTTGGTTTTCTTTCACCTATAATTTTAAATGTAGAATAATGACGGATATTCAAGTTACTTTCCCACACCCAGGTCAGCATTAATCCATGCATCTCCAGTGCATTATCTCTATGTAAGCTAACACACAAAATATATGAACCCAGGACAGAGAAGAACTAGCAAGCCTGTGAATGGTCATTTGAGGAAGAAAAAAAAAAAAAAAAAAAAAAAAAAAGTCTGTGGACTCTGACTCATGAAACTGATGACTGCAATTGTGATGACATTGGATGCCTCAGCAGATTCGGAAGGTGGGAACATCAGAAGATGTGGGAATTGCTAATGATTGAGTCTATGAGGAGTCTTTTTTTTTTTTTTTTAATCCTTCATGGCAAACAAGAATGGCTGTCACTAGCATGGAGACTAGCAGGGAGAGTTAGAGAAATAAGAAGGAAGACTAGAGCAAGACAAGAAGCAATACTGCTTTTACAATCATTTTTAAGTAATTCTTGCAAATAGATTAAAATAGTTTTCATCACTTGTAAAACGCACACAAAGCAATCTCTGGAGTCAGCATTTCTCCTAATGCCCACTTGCAGATAGAAAACATGGATGGTGTCTCATTCTAACTGGAACACAAGTCATTTTTCAGCTGGTAAGTCATTAAGTGCATCTTTTTATTTTGCTTTCCACTCAGGTTCTAGACCACGGTGACCTTTGATCTCAAACACAGAGCAGGTTGCTAAGAAACTCATCACCTCATTTCAAGGGTTTGGAGATTAGTTTTGAGTTTTGTCCTTCACCATACTGGTAGCAGAAAACAATTTCATCAGAAAGTCTGCTTGAGAACTTGTTTCCTGGAACCTTCTATTAACAAAAGCCATAAAGCTTGTTAGAGGATTGTAAATTCACTGAACATTTAGGAAGGACCCAGGTAAGTAATGTAATACATCTTCCTGGCCCATACAAGACCAATTATATTCAAGATCTCTCAACAATTTTAATTCACGTTCTTGAAGTGTTACAACACGCCACAAGTCCCACAACAATGTGCAAGGCACAAAACTAGGGCAGATGATACCTGCTACCACTATTTTGCCATAGAAGAAAAAAACCATGGGTCTTACATTATTTACTCTCTATTTCTTCTTAGATATTTTTCACTTTCTTGCCTTGGGCTTGATGCTTTACAAGCAGTTTGGTTATTTGAAGAGTTTACAGTATTGTTAGGAAATAAACTTTGCTACTGTAGGAGGAGAAATCAGGTCTGGATGCATAGCAGTGGAAGAGGCAGAAAATGTTGTCAAGTGTCCCAAGGAACATGTATACACTATGGAATTGTCTGTGAACGAAGAAGGAAAAGGAACAATTATAGAAAGGGAAAGAAGTACTGAATAAAAAGATTTTGGTGTTATGATACAGTAGTTGCCCAGATGCACGTGGCAAAAGCAAATGAGAGATGCAAGAATTTTCCCAACCCGTATGAGACATTCAGTGCTCTGTGCATGGCAGGAATGCCCATTTTCAGTTTTTAAATCCCACATTGTGAACCCTCAGGAGTCAGCTGCATGACAAGCGTCAGTAGCAATGGCAGCAGAAGTCTTTGTGCTCCCAGAAAAGGAGTCTTCCTTCACACTGAGTCTTCTGCGAGTGACAAAGGACAACATAACAGCTGATGTCTTTACAAAATGGCTAAGAAAAACTATGATATCTGGCACCAAAGAATGAAAATGAAGGTTCTAGAAATACGTGAAGGACAAAACCTGCAACAGATTGCTGTAACTAAGAAGTAATCATATAGGAATTAATATTTACTTTCATTTCTTACTGAGACTGATACACTGCCCTGTGCTGCCAGAAGTATACTGGGAAATGGTTGTTTAGTCTTGTTTATAGGTTTTTTGTTTGTTTGTTTTTAACAAACTTTCTTCCGTAACTCCCAACTTAAATCACTCAGCAGGTCCCCATTGGAAGCTTATGGCAAGCTGGGCCTAACCTGCCTGGAGGGAGCTGCAATTGAAGAAAAAGTCACTTAAAAGAGAATATGCTGCTACAGACCACGTAGACAAACAAACAGACCTGAGGAAACAGATTGTTACTGGCAGAAGGACCCGAGCATCTCTATTTGTTACCCCCTGTAGGAGCAGTGGAAGGCTCCACAGCAGGTACACCCATACTCCTCAGCTGCTAGGAAAGCAGACAGATGTTTTTAAGAAAAGTTCCATACTGCAGAAAATGAAAACTCTAAGTTTCACTCACCATAAATGTGATGTGGTGTCAACATTTATAAATTTCAGTGTTACCCATGGTCATGCAGGTGTTCCTTCTAATCTGTTGCTGAAATTTATAGACTAAAGCAGATCTTGAATGCAAAGTTCTCCCTCTATGTAATCCAATTAAAGCAAGTGAAACCAGTCCTAGAAAGCTGGGCATCAAAACAAATTAATACCTTTTAAGGTATTAATTAAGGTAAGACAGTAAAGGTATTGACAAGCTTGTCTGTCCACCCAGACTGCAACTTCTTGTTTTGCTGGGCAATGTTTACTAATTATTCACCACCACTACCTTTGACACACAGGCAACCACATTGCTCCCAAAAGCGTTGGTCAGAAATTGCTGGGGTCCTCTCTGAAGTGAACTGCAGATATAAGAAGTCACTGTCTGAGAGTGAGGCAATACAAGATGAACTAGCAGCAAGACCCATATCAACAGAGTTCCCTGGGTACTGTAGCACCAGATGGTGACAGGTATCCCACCCTATGGAGCAAAGATGATACCAAGAAAAAGACCTCGGTTTTGATGCTGAAATTCCACAGCCTGCCCAAAGAGGTAGGTACAACACCAGTCCTGTACTGCAGCCACATCCCAAGCAGTGTGAGGAGACCTCTCCAGCAATGAGCCTCAGAGCAGCCCCCTGGCACTGGTGTTCCTCAGACCTGCCAAATCTGCTGCTGGTGGTTGGGAACTGCCACCACTACTGCCAGTGCAGGGAAGAGAGTGAGGCTTACTCTCAGTTTGCTGGGAGAAGACAGTCTGACACTGGGACCACAGGGTTAAGCAGCATACAGATGAAAGCAAGTTCCAACCATTCTTTCCTCATTCCGGGAATACCTGGGAACTCTCCTAGTTGCTGACCTAGAGATCACTTATTCTGCATTGCTCTTTTATTGAGCATTAGTGCCCTAATTAAATTGATTCACAGTCTTCTTTCTGTTTTGTTTCAGCATTATCCCAGCTGGTGGTGGCAAATGGGATAGAGAATGGATTTTAATGCCCCTTCAAAGGTCTGGCAGGAGACAGTCTTTCTGTTCTAACCTATCCCTAAGGAGCTTTCCATTTTCCAGTTGCATTGCCACCACTGGCATATCAAACCCCGGTGATTTTTAGGGCCAGGTTCCCTTTACAGGACTGCCTGTGCCATCTTCCCACCAGCTGACAGTCACGGAGACAGGCGAGGACAATTAAGGAAAGGAAAATGGCCTTTTCCCCCTCAACCCTTCCAGCACCCACAGCATTCTGCAGCTTTTATCAACACAAGGGACAAACATTGATCTGTAATTGTTTGATGTAGGTTCTCCGGTACTCTCCCCTCCACCACCATCTTCAAAAACATTCTTGCAATATTGCTGTGCAGTTTTGAAAGGAAATCCTGGATGATTTTAAATTTAAAATGTAGCAAATATACTACACTGAAGTACTAACTGAAGACCAAAGCCTAAGACCACTTAGAATCACAGCAAAATCAGTAACACTCATTCCAACTACAGCAAAAAGGAAGGAAACGATTAAACAAAGCAGAATAGAATAAAGCAGAGACTGCAAAGAGGACTTCTACTGCAAAGTTTAAGACCTCTGCAGAGCACAGTTTGTGTTGGGTCCTAGGCTCTGTGCTCAGGGGAGTTCACATGCTGTTTTGCTCTGTCTACATGTAGCAGCTCCTGACTCCCTGCAATCAACAGTTCTGTCTATTTCAGGGCTTGGTGCTAACAGACTTTGTGAAGGAGCAACGAGAAAGGGAGCAAGAACAAAGGCTATCACCTCCTAAATCTACTGTGATCCACACATACGTTGTAGTGGGAGTTACTGCAGTAACAACACAAATGCTGTAAATTCTAACAAGTGTCCTCTAACCCAGCTCTCCACTCCACCTCCTCCTTACCCAGGCAGTATTTAGCAATGATGTGATAATAGCAAATCACAGAGGATCTACACAAAGATTTTTCCATCAGCAATGAAAGTTTCTATACCTACTGATAATTCAGCTTCATAGGAGACCATCCTTCTTTTCCCACAGAGCGCTTCACTAAAGAAGTAAAATCCAGGGAATGAGGGTGTGGACAATCAAGCTGACATTTAATAAAATCAGGAGTGCCAACATTGCTCAGGAGAGCTCAGTGCCAACAGGATACATACTAGCAGTAAGATTCACTGTGCTCATGGAGTGCAGTGAACAGCAGGTAGGTCCAACTGCTGTCTGGTCTCTGGACTAATAAGTTAGGCTGCATGATTATACGCAAGAAAAAGCTTTAAGATTCTGGTCACAAGCAGGAACAACATCAGCTGTAGAAAGAGCAGCAACAAACAGCATAGATCAGGATAACGCCTTGTCTATCACAGCCATAGTAGAGTACTTGTTACCAAAAGAACATGAAATAACGATTTAGTTCTAACATAGCATAGTCCTAGGGCAATGACGTTGTGTGCTACTACAATCAATTTGAATTAAAACAAGCAAAGAACATAAATTATGAGAGATAGTCTATGCTGCAGTCTCTCTGTTTTCAGGAACCATCCTTTCCCACCCAATTACTTGACCTCACAGGAAAAGACCTTTCACATTACTCACTATAACACCTGGACCGACCAATACAACTAGCAAGACACTACAACAGAGGTGTGATGATAGAAGGACTAGGGCAATAGAAAGGTACCATAAAGGAAGAAGATTGCTCACCCATACCAGAAGATCCTAGATTCACCCGCAAAAGCTTCATCAAGGAGAGATCTCCAGAAAAAGATCCTTCCCCAGTCACAGTCAGCCCTTAAACAGGGTCTAAGAGAGGTGCAGCCAGGCTCTACCCCTTTGGGTCACACATCTGAATTGCTTTCACCTGTGCTCCCAGGACTGACTAGGTCTTTTCCCCAGGTGCTCAATCAATGGTTCAGGCCATAACTCAGCAGTTACTATACACTCATTAAACAAGAGGCAGACTGCCTTTTTTGCTAAGTACCAAGAAGGACTGTAAATAACAAGTGCTTACCTCTGAGCTAGTTTATATTCAGATCAGATCACCTCTGTATAATCAATGAATATAAAGATGTTATAATTATGAAATAAACCAGAGGGTTTAGCTAAGCAAGTTGTAATAACAAAAAGAGAATAGATGGAGTGCTTACCTGTGTCCTAGGCTCACTGCAAAACTCCAGAGAAGGGATCTCCAAAAGAGATCATTTCCCAGTGGTAGCCAGCTCTTAAACGGGTCTCGGAGAGGTGCAGCCAGGCTTCACCCCTTCCGGCAACACAGGTGAATTGCCTTCACCTCTGCTCCTGAGGCTGACTCATGGCTCATCTTGGGTGATCAATCAGAGGTCCAGGCTGTGATTCAGCAGTTCCCATACACTCTCTCTCCCAGCAAGGGAATGTGGTTACAAGATCACAATGCCTGAGCATTAATCTAGCCCTCCCCTTTCTTGGGCGACATGCAGAGGTGGAACAGTTCCACCCTTTAGCCAGCAGTAAGCAAAATGCTCTGAAGCTACTTGTCCTGGGTCAGCCCTGCCTTAGTCACAGGTTCTGAAAAGTGCTGTAGTTCTCTCCTCCGTTTCAGGGATGAGATCTCTGCCAGGATTTTTTTTGGAAGTCTGTGTGGTTTCTACAGTTGTTGGATCTTGACATAAATAGGTCTGCATTTATTGTCAGCCTTGTGATGCTTTCAGACCTCTCCTTGAATGCAAGGCTTTCATTGCCTTTCCAAAGAGCTGACCTGCTAAGCAAGGAAATTGCTGTGAAGGCTTCCATAATGGCTTTTATTCCCTGGAAAATCAGTCTTGTAAGGGAAATGTAACAGAAGCTTTCTAGCAGCTTAGTTGCAGTAACTGCACGCAGGTGAAGGCACTGTAACTGTGTGGTGCCTCACACTCAGCCCATGGCAGCCCTGCAGCTCAGGATGCATTTGGTAAGGGCAGGCTGACAGGGCAGCATCAAACCCAGACCACAGCACAGGTGGTAACAGCAGAGACCGAGGCAGGGAACAAATTCCATGCCTATAAACTGCTAATGAACCACAGCTGGCTTTTGCAAAGAAAGTCTGGGATGTTGGCAAGTTACATCAACCCTCATAAGATTCATTTAATGTGTATGCTACATCAGAGGCACTTACTACGAAGTAATTTGCTAAGTTTTTCTTTTGTTGTTGTGATTTCCTTTTCTAACAGTTTTTCTTCATTGGAATACTTTGATATTAATGTTAGTTATTACAAGACATCCTTCTCATGCAGAAAACTGTTAATATAGCTAGATATGCAAGGTGAGAAGGTTACAGTGCTGCTAAGTGAAGCAGTTTAAAACAGCGAATGAAGTCAGTGCCACTACAGTGCCTGTGTTCACTTGGCAGCTGGGCAGTGTTAGCTGGGCAGGGAGCTGTCATGGGCTCTGCTCTGCGCATGGAGGCAATCCCCTCCCAACCTGCCTAAGGGTGAGACCCAAATATAGAATACTGGAAAAAAAAAAAAAAAAAAAAAACCAACAACCATGAAACACTAAATGGGATTCTGTCATCTGAATGAGCCTAATTAGCTAATAAAGGTCAGTCTCATTAGAAGCTCTTCAGGGAAGAAGCTGCTGAAAGAAATTCAACAGCAAAAGACCATTAGCAAGCTGTCCTCCCTCACCTGTGCCAGGAGCACTCTGCAAGAAGCCAAGTGTCTTGAACAAGCATTGAAGGAAGGTGTTGACACACAGGTGTTCTGCAACAATGAGAATATGCTTATCAATCAGAAGATCATTCAGTGACATGTTGGAGCTCTGCTTTCTCTCTGCACAGGCAATGATGGATGCCATGGGTCTATAAAGCGATCCTGCCTCTGAACTATATACCCTCTGCTCAGCAGCTCCCAGAATACCACCTTCCTCCTCGCAGTTGGCAGCCAGGCCTTCTTCTGCCTCTTACTCCATCTCCTTCCATACCAGCACACTGCCTGAGGGACTCAGCTAAGAGTTGCTAAAGGCTGTTGTCTACACATGCATCTGCATCCTACCACTAGGTAACTCTGTTTATATGTTCATTCACTCCCGCATAGACTGCTCATGATTTATACCTTTTCTTTACTTCCCTGTTCAGGAAAACTAACTACAGAACTCATAATATGTCACAGTACAGAAGTGCCCATCTAAAGGTGTGGGTTCCAGGGTCTTTCACTTGCACTGAGGACAGAGGTAAAATGGAACAGCTTACCCCCACAAAGCTATTATCCCTCCTGCAACCTGATCTGCTTCAGCAGAAAGGTGTGGGAGAAGAGAGGACTGTTCCAAGAGGTCTAGACATAACAGATGTGCAGCTCTACCCAAAGAAAGGGAAGTATCATTTCTTTAACTTCCTAACTGCTGATCCTGCAGAGCTCAGTGAGCCCCAGGGATGCCGAGATGTGCTGTTTCTCTGCAGGATGTTTTCCCTGTGGGCTGGTGGCGGCTGCAGCATCATTCCCTCCTCCTAGGCTCTTCTGCAGGGAAGAAAAGAGACTGGGAAACCTGCGAGCATCCTTCAGATACTGTTGCCTGTGACAGGAGGCACGTGGGGGGTGTCTTCCTTCCCCTGCTGTGGAAGGAAGAAGTACAGTTTAAAGCTGTTTGTTCTTGACCGGCTGCAGAGCAACAGTGCCACAGCACAGGTGAACTGCTGCCTGGGGGCTTACAAAGGTCACTCTCAGGAAAACTCGGAGGCTTTTGTTTGCTTACTTGATTTCAGAAACAGAGCGGAAGGGGCTCCAAGGCCCTGAAAGAGCCGCTTCGCTCCCAGGTGCCCATGGTGGCCGTTTTTCCACCTCAATTTTACTCAGAGGCGTTTGCCGGCTGGCAGCCGGAGCAGCAATGAGCGGGCAGCGGCTCCCCCCAGCGGGCACCAGCAGCAGAAAGGCACCGAAACCCGGAGAAGGAGAGCCGGTGGGCTGAGAGAGCCACAGCGGGCAGCCACAGGGCAAAGCAGTTCCCAGCTGAGCGTGGTGCTTTAGACAGGTGTCTGCAGCACTGCCCTGGTTCCTGTGATACAGCAGAGTGCCGTTACTGCTATTATTTGATAGCGTTACTCTACAACAGCTGTGAGAGCATGGGGGAAGCTCACTTGGGGTTGTGCAGGCTGCTGCACAAACTTAGAATTGCTGTCTCCCCCCTCCAAAGCACACATCTGGAGCTTCAGGATAGCACCTAGCAGAGCACAACTGTGCCTCATGGCTTCCCAGAGATGGAGGTGGGAGCCCTCCATGACTACTTCTTCTCAGTCCTTAGTGCACAGGGGCCTTGGCAAGCACTGCTGCTCCTACTGTCACTGCAGCCACCTCCTCCATCTCCCTTGTGCTGAGGAGATGCTGGAAGTGTAAAGCTTGCTGATTGCAATCAAGCAGACACTTGCTCTCTATATCATAACCTTGCCAAGTGCTGGCTTTATGAATTACATGTGGGGCTAACAGCCCTTGTAGCCTAGCTTCAGATGCTGACAGATCTGAGGGTTAGAGGAGTGGGAGGCACTGGCTCAGCAGTCTGCCTGCTGGCCGGTGCTCGCCCACCTTCATTCTAAAGGTAGGAATGGAGTCTGCTTTTGTTGGTATCATGGAATCATTTGAGTCGGAAGGGACTCATGAAGGCCATTAGTCCAACTCCCCTATAATGAACAGGGACACCTACAGTGAGATTAGGGTGCTGATCAGGGTGCTCAGAGCCGCTCCAGCCTGACCTTGAGTGTCTCCAACGATGGGGCACCCACTGCCTCTCTGGGCAAATCTCTAAAATATGTCAATCTCTGTTTGGTTCTAATAGAAATGAGAGAGCTGCACACAAAACAGAGAAGGGTAAGGCCCAGCAGCAGTAGATGCAGTGTTGTCCTTGACACTGCTTGTTGCTAGGATGACTAGAGTGTGCTACACACAGCCCCGTGACCAAATCCTGCATCTTGGCTTTACTCTACTTGCCCTGGAGGGTTTGTGGTGATGAACTATTTCTCAACCAAGGCTGCAAGAGCAACTTTTTCCCCGCATATCAGGCAGCTTATTCTTTTTCAGGTTCCCCAGCTGGGTCCAGCTGAGTACTTCAGCCCTGAAGTCTGCTATAGGAAAAGAGCAGAAAGGAGTTGCTAACAATAGAGAAGGACATCCAGGAGGAAGACCAGGCTACTTCTCAGAACGTGGGTTGGAGAGCAGGCCTCTAGAGGATGCAGCTCCTCTCAGTGCCCTGTTTCATTACCCAGTGTGTCCCATGGGATTGCCAACTCTGCTCCCACCGTCAGAGCTCCACACTGCTCTGTGCTGCTCCCTCCTTGCTTCTGCTGAGCTGCCCACTGACTGAGGAGAGAGTGTCCTGATGGCAGCAAGAGCCTTGTTTTCTAAGTCCTACAAGCAAACCAATCCTCATGCACCGACAGTATGCATTTCACTCTGAGAAGGTTCCCGTGCTGTTTTCATGGCTGCATAGCTACACTGAAAGCATCAAAAATCAGTAAGCAGATTTCTTTTAGCCGATGAACAAATGGTGCTTAAAGGTTAAACTGAACCCACTGCCATCTTCCACTCATCCAAACAACTAAAAGCTCCATCCCAGGAAACCGTAGGACACACAGGGGCCTGTTCTGCATCAGCTGCTGCTTTAAGTTTAGCAGCCACATCCATTAGCCCACAACAGTGGATGTAACAAGCAGGAGCTGTGCAGCTCTTATCACTTGACAATCGATGCCACCTGCTGAGAGGGAGCTCCACTGTCTGCAGCCTTGATTCAGCACAGCAGGAGCAAAATGGACTTTGACAAGCAAACTATGCAGCTAAAACACTTTACAACTGTAAAAAGATGGGCGGGGAAGCAGAAGGAATGAGCAGAGCTGCCACTTAAGAGAGTTGCTCCAAAAGTAAAGCCTCCTATTTTAGGATGTTGGCCCATGACATCAGAGGTGGATATTGGTGGTATGGCAGAATAGGTTGAACCATGTCACCAATTTTCTTTACAAGTTGTTGCTATGAGACAGACAGCAGCAGAGGGGCAGTCTGACAGAAAGGCATCTGACATGAAAGTGCAGATGAAACCAAACGTGTCGTTGAATTCCTCCACGAGGAAAAATAGCACCCAGTGACATCTTCTGCTGCCCTGTGTCTGAAAGGTGTGAAGGCAGAGGAGAGCACGGCACACACACCGTTACTTGCAGACTCCTGCCCGGCTACCAGCACACCCTGCACTTCCCATGGCAGCTGTATCCCGCTGATGGTACTTACAGCTGAGAAACACTCAGCTGCCCCTCAGAGCCGCAGTTCCAAAACCAGAGAAGCCAGCCCCAGTTCCCTAAAGAAACATCTCGCAACTTTTATGCATGACATACCACGGGGGAGTACGGATTTGAAAAAGTGAATGTATACAGAGCAGGTCTCAAAACTGTTCACAGGGAAAGCGGAGCCCATTCGCCTCACCGGGAACCCGAGGCGGAGGCGTGAATCGGATAGCGCAAAATCAGTCCGAAATAATTGGAAACAACGGGAAAAAAAATCCCTTCTGTCCGTCTGCAGAGAGCGGCGGGGCCGCCAGAGGGAGCCCGGACCGCTCCGCCTGCTACCGTGTGATTTCGGTCCGTTTGGAGCAGAGAAGGTGCCTGCAGCCCTTGCCGATGTGCAGCAGTGCCACCTGGAGGTGAGACCTGGCTACGGCATGGCCGCCCCTGCGGTTGGAAGAGGCCTCCAAGATGAGTCGCGCCCACCCTGTGCCGTGGGCAGCCCTGACCCCACTAGCTGAGCTGCCCGGGGCCCCATCCCGACTGCCCTTGAGCACCTCCAGGGACGGGGCACCCCCAGCTCTCTGCGCAGCTGTGCCACTGCCTCACCACCATCTGAGTGAGGAACTTCTTCCTAACATCTAACCTGCATCTCCCCTCTACTGGTTTAATGCCATTCTCAGCCTTCCTGGTTGTAAGGAGGCACCTATGGGTAAAATGCTTCGTATATCCTGTAATTCTGCACTATCTAGAAACTCAGGTGTATGCAGGATGAACAGAACAAGGTCAAGATCGATACATAAGCTACTGGCTCTGGAATTTGGGGCCATCCACCTACAAACAGCTTTTTTGATGCAGCCACTTCTGAGCGATGCTCATATGGCTACAAGCAGAGCAGGGAGCCCTGCAGAAATTCATCTATCCGTGCCATCATATGGAGCTGAAAGCAGGAGTAGCCTGTGTTAGAGCACAACTCCTATTTATTTTTAAATAAATATTTATTTAATATTATTTATTAAATTTTATTTAATATTTTATTAAATATTATTTATAAATAACTATAAATTTATTTTTGTCCAACTATGGGACTTATAGAGAAACCTGGTCTGATTTCTGGTGGTCCAGTGGAGCTGGGCTAGAAGCCCTAACTGAGCTGCCACAGGAACAGAGAGCGCATGGCAGCCTGTGTGCTGGTCTGGAGTGCCTGCTGCCACCTTTCCAACCAAGGACAAGCACTTAGAGGAGAGCATCATCTAGCAACATCTTTAGCACCTCCTAAACCTTACAGTTCACAGAAATGGCTGGGAAAATGTCAAGCATTTCTCTCTTCATCCTCCAAGTGCAGACAAACGTGCTGAAGATGACGTCGGGATTGTCACAGTTCCTATCCACCTCCCCCTCCATCTCTATGGTAGCTGTGTTTTCAGCCACGCCTGAGCCTCCCACCGCCCCTGCATGAGGCTACCTCCTGGCTGCTGCAATCTGCTCTGCTTCTCCCAGCTCCTGTCTGCCACTGAATGCACATAGCGTCGTCATCTGACAGCCATGTGAGCTGCCAAAAATCCTATCCAGCGTGAGCCAGCACATCTTCAGTCCAGAGCAAATCTTTCTGTTAGCTTCAGGATCAGAAACCTCCCTACTGCTGAAAGTCCTCTCCAGCTCAAGAGGCTTTCATCCTGCTGGAGCAGCTTCCAGCCATGAGCAGACCCTCCCCAGAACCAGAGCAGCGAATGAAGGAATCTGCAGAGGGAGCCTTGTGGTGTCTTCCAAAGGCTCTGAGTACCTCCAAAGAAGTTGCAGCACTGACAGGAGAAGTGACGAGGCCCAACTTAATATCTGAGGCTGAAAGGAGCAAGAGAAACCCAAAGCCAAGCTCCCGACTGTCTCAGCAATATCTTACTGCTGCTTCTGCCATATTCAAAACACAGAGAAAAGCTGCTACGCACATTTTTATCATTGTCTTTTGGTAGCGAAGTACCTGACACTGCAAGAAGAAATCTCTCTAAGGAGACCAGACAGTCCTGAAGAACATTTTGGAAATAGCTGTCAGGCCTCATAAATACAAAGTACATTAGCGTATCCCTTGTGTCAACTAATACCATACCTAAGGATTTCTGTCTTTATCATAGACATCAGATACAAAAAAGATCTTATTGGGCTTGGTCTGCCCTTGGGAAACATAGAAGGATTAGCCTCTGTAGAACGTGTGCAAGTGCTTTGTTTCACCCAGAGAGACTCACAATTAATTCCATCTGCAAGAGCACAGAGGAGCAAGCAGTGTGCCACCCACCCCATTGCACCCAGCTGGGAGGAAATCCCACAAATGGGGGAGAATCGCCACAGCCTGGCAGCTGCCTGCACCCCACGGCAGCATCTCTGGCTGGTAGAAAGAGTCTGTGCTCTCTCCTTTTACACCACTGCTGCAAGAGTCTGTGCCCTTCTTTCCTGCAGCCCCCCTTTAGGTACTGAAAGGCCGAATTCTGTGAATGCTGTTACCTGAGGGCTCCCAGCACATTGAATCATCCAGGAACTACTTGTAGATCTTTTCCCCTTGACAGCTGTGCATGCCCCAGTCCTGCCTTTTCCTCACCCTCTTTACCTTCAGTGGGATTTCTGATTTCTCCTTCAAGACCAGTGCTGGATTTAGCAATCCTCCCTTGGAGTCTCTCCTTCAGACTTCCCTGCTGGACATGCGGTGTGCAGGGTCATGGGTCTGTGTCTTTCCCCATCATAGGAGCTCAGGTGTAGGGGAACCAAAGTGAAGGAACCAAATAGTCACCATAACAGGAATGGATAAAAGTAACCTGAAGGGCTGTTGCTAGGATAGATTTCTGAGTCAATACATGAAGAGCTCTAACAAGAAAAGCTGGGATAAAACAGATCCAGCTGGTAACCTGGTGTGTTTTCCCGGGAGATGCAATTCCAAATCCCCCTTGGACAAAGTAGGTGATTCAGCAGCCTTGCAGCACCCTGCACAAACTCTGTACACCAGGCTGTATTGCAAAAGGGAGGTAATAGCAGCATTTTCTCCTGTATGCACCTTTTTTCACCTCCCAGGCTGTCTTCTAGCTGGGAGCCCGGTCAGAGGACTGTGAAGCAGCCATCAAGTGTGCGGACAAGACGGACTCACTGCCTCCAAGCATCTGCTGATCCTACAAAAGGGCCCTGAGGCAAGCTTCTGCCCCAAAAGTCTTTCAGAAAAATAAGCTCTAATGTGATAAAGGAAGGAATGAATGATTAAAGGATAGGAAATAAAAGGTGGAAACAAGCTGCAAAATTTCACAATGGAGGAAGGTCACCATGGCAGTCTGGGAAGGATGAGTGCCGGAGGCTTTGATGCTCAGTGAGTGGACTTGGTAAGTTACCTGGAAAATGAGTGGGTAGTGGAAGTGAGAAACCTTATGGTGGCACGAGGATATGCTGAGTAAAACCACAAGGGATATCTGTGGAGAGCTGAGGAACAACCATATGCTACCCAGTGACAAGGTGAGAAAACAGTAGATAACCTGCAACCCAGAAACTCAAAATAATGGACATGGGAAAAGCAGCGCTGACCTCATTACGTCAAGATGGGCTCTTGAGCTGGCTCTTAGGAATAAGGTCAGCTCAGCTTACATTTGGTAGCAGAAAATGAAGTGTCAGGAACACTTTGGGAAGGAATAGGGAACAGAATGGAGAACGTCAGGATAAGCTCTACAGCACTCTCTTGGCAATAGGTGTCCCTTGAACAGGTACAGAAAATATTTCCTTTATTTTGGCTTTCCAATTAGTGTAATGCAGTTATTAGCTCTATGTAAAGCTGGGAGACCGATGGGAAAGAGAAGAGGAAAGGCTGTCCCCCTCTTCTTCTATTCCACATGAAAATAAATACAATATTTAGCAATCCCAGAAGCTAAGGGATCTTAGATCCTGGAACTATTGCTTTGATTAACCACAAAAGTGGTTAACCACAAAAGGGGTAATACTTCCTAGTTTTAAGCAGAAATTAAGTTCTTAAAAAATATTGGTTACTTAATGTCACTTCATGTTATTCTTTTTAACTGAAAAAATCATAAGGTGCTCTCTTGTACTGTTATGGTGCAAATTGACACCAGGAATGCAAATTAATCCAATTAAAAAAAAAAAAGAAGAAGAAGAAAAGAAGCATCCAGCATTTTCTGACATAAGAATGAAAACATTCGTTGTTCAACTATGTACAGCTATATGTATTTCAGTAATATATTGTAATTGCAATACAAAGAGACATGTTTGGTTGCAAGTATCACTCTTTGGTGCTATGAGATATCTGAGAATGAATACATCTTTGCACTCATCAATACAGCAAGTTATCTAAGAAGCGTATATGCAGAACCCAAGAAAAACCCTTCCAACAGTGGGTCTCTGTGCCTCCAACAACATTCGACTCCTTAAATAAGCTGCAGTTAAATCAAGCACAAGTATTGAGTGGGGGACATCAGCTGAGAGAACTAGCTGGAAAGTCAGGGCAGAACTCTGGAACCAAAGCTGGTTTCAGTGCTGCTTTCAGGCCAAGATGGCTGTGAGGGAATCGCAGCCCTCAGGCTGCCAGCAGCACTGCAAGGAGTGCGGCGGCACAGCGGCCTACCGATGTGAGGCACTTGCTGGGGAGAGCAGCACTCATCAGATGTCTGCTGCTCGTCTTGAAAAATGCAACCTCTTCAACTGAATGTTTCAGGCGCTCTGCAAACAATGTTAAAGACGGCTTCACCTGCATTTATGTTCTCTCACTGTTACGATCAGGTGCGGTGGGTCAGGGAGGAAATGAACTGAAGCGTCCCCAGGCCTCAGTCTGTGCAGAGCGGTGCAGTGCGGAAGTGTGGGACACTGTGCTGAGCTCTGCAGGCACAGCCACAACCCACAAGTGACGAAGTGCCAGGCGAGCACCTGCTTCTGCTGCACGTTATCTCTGGCGCACGGCTCTCTGGGCACGGCACAGCCTGTTCCTCCCATGCAGGCGAGTTATCAGCTGAGCTCCCAGCTCCTGCTAAGCAAACTCAGCCTGGGACATAAGATGCAAAGAAGATGCAGATTGGCCTTGACAGTCTTTAGCCTTGCTTCTAGCCAATGCTGAAACCCCTGCAAGGGAAAGTGGCTGTTGCTGAAGAGCTCTGAAGTAAATATTTCTATTTCTACCTCTTTTCCTCCCCAGCTTCACCTCACCAACAGCACAGCAAGGATTTCCTCACCATAGCTTAGAGCTGAGAGTCTTCACAACCTCCTCATCTTGCTCCAGCCCATTAGGAACCACCTCAGCAAAGCCTGAGCCTGACATAAGGGTAGCAGTGGGGGAGGGACAGCATCCCCTCTCACCCAGGGAACCCAAATTTAGGTGCCATGCGGGCTGTAAACAGGCCCTGCCCCTGTTCCCTGCTGTCTTGCAGCAGAGCGAGTTGCTCACGTACAGGGCTGTCACCATACTGGGGTGTCTGCTAGGAGACAGCAGAACACCTCGGAGGAGGATTTGTTAACCACCGGGAGATGAGAGAAAGATTATATAAAGGTCTTTATAAAACAAATCAGCCCCCACACCGTGCCTGGTTTCATGGGGAAAATTTGCTGTGCCCTTTCCCACAAAGGGAAAAGCTGGGGAAAAAAAGACTGTCTCATAATGCCTATTCAGCAGGTCTAGAACACATCTCAGCTTTCTGTAGAAAGCACAGTGCAATACAGTGCAACATCACACTAAAGCCTCAGTGCACCACGTTTCATCGCACAGCGCACCTCCCCTACACCCACAGCTGACCACCCCGTATCCTTCCACCATCCTCTCCTCTCAGTCCCACGTCCTGCATGCCCCAGCTCACCTCACAACTGCTCTACACCTTCTGACCCCATACCCACACCTGCTTCACTGCTCTTCTGGCAGAACCCATCACCCAGGGTGCAGAAAAGGAGGGCAGCCGCTGCTCCACGCTGCTCCCACATCCCCCTGCCCAGGCAGCAGCTGCCCCAGGCTGCAGATGTCTGCAAGTCAGGGTGTGCCAGTGCTCAGCCCGACCTACCCTGCAAGGTGAAGCGTGGGAACCACCAGTGTACATTACTTATGGCTATGGGCAGGGCAGCTCTTCCACCTGCAGGAATCCAGCTCTGCTTTTTTTTCCGTTGTTGTGCAGAACACTCATTCACTTGGCTGAGAAATGTCACTTAAAAACACATTCAAGATAATTCCCTGGGTCAAAGAATAAGATCTGGAAAACAAAACAAAGGAAATACCTGGTTTCCCTAGACCTGATGTTCAGTGCTTACAGATTTGGCTCCGGGATGCTGAAAGCTGAGTGATCCCCCAACCAGGTGTGCAGGGCTGGCTTCACCTAAACTGGCTTCCATTTCCATAAATACTAGCATCTCAAGAAGTAATGAATCATTAAAAAAAAAAAATAATAATAAAACAAACAAACAAAAACCCTGTCCACCCTTTATTCGCCTGGTGAAGACCAGGGAGCTGTTACAGGTTACAAAACTCAGCTATACAAAGGCAAATGAATGGGGGAAGAATTTGTGCAGTAACGTGAGCAAAACCAGTAGACAAAGTGTGCGTGTATATAACCAAATAAAGGCCTGTCAGGGGATAAAAAGGAAAAACTAGAGAACAAAACCCTTCCATTCCCAAGCACTCAGTTAAGAGGTACAAGAAGAAAGCAGGAAGAAATGAGTACTCCGGAAAGTTCTGAACAACAAACCCAACAAAATCAGAAGAAAATGGTTTAGAAGAGCCTTTAAAATGAGTTTTATTGTCAGAATTTTACAAGTAGCCTTCAGTGGCATCATACAAGAAGAACTCTGTTGCAAAACTCTAATAAATAGTCTGCCCCAAGTCCCAAAATATTTTTTGAAATAAAATAAAACCCAAACTTAAAAATAAAAGAGAATAAAAGCAAGACTTCAGGATGCTCAGAGATGTTAGCAATATTTCCCATTTACAAATTATATCAGGCATTATATAAATCTCCTTCATACAAGTCATTAAAAAACCCAAGACATTCTAAACCTTTACAAAAGCACTCCAGAAATAGTTCCAAAGAGATCCATTTCCATGACAAAGCATTAGAGAAGAACTCCATGGGGATTAGCATCAGAAATGAAGTTTGAGGTTGGAGTGTAGTGTGCACTTGTGTGGAGCAAAATTAAAGAGTATGAAAAGGGGATTTGAAAAGAGCGTGGAAGTTTCTGTGACAAGCCTATGCCCAATGATTTTATCCTGTCTAACAATGCGGTAAAGGGCAGGGAGGTCTGTTCTTGCAGTTCACTCCAAATTTGCTGCACCTTGTGCAAGGCAAATTTGTGAAGGTAGTGACTGTGTTCTCAGAATGGAACAGAAAAGGTTTCTCAGCACACTGCACAGCTCAATGATTGTGCAAACTGCAGCGCCTACACCTAAAAGGTATTTTCTGGAGAGGTAATATGTTGTGGCAAGTCGGCTCTTCCTTCAAAGAACGTGAAATTAACTTTCCTGACATGAGGCAGTTTGGGAAATCTCACGCTAGACAGCTTCACTGGGAACTGGGGATTTCAGAGTTCCAATCCTATCCCAGCACTTAGGAAAAATGTACTTCTCTAATTTCACCTTTACGTATTCCTCCACTCGCGGCCACAAAGGATTTAAAGACCTCCCGTGTCACTGAACAAAAGCTTAGCGAACATTTCTCAGATCTGCAGTGATTTGAGAAGAGTGGAGAAATGAAACGGGAGGGCTGGTGCACCGAGATGGCTTACGTGGATTTTCATGGAAATGTTTTGGGGTGTGTAGAGGAAATCTTAATCTCTTTACAACTTCAGCCTAAGTCTTCTGCACATACGACAGTAACAGACTCCCCTGGAAGGGCTGGGGACGATCCTTAAGCGGTACAGCAGCAGTGCCTGGTATCTCAGCCTGCCCGACATGGTACCAATCGCAGCATGCCTCGCTTTGCTGTTTGTAAAGTCACTTGCAGCCATCGCTTCCACAGGAAACAAAGGCTGCCAGAAATGCTAATGCAACAGATGTGTGATAATGTGCCTCACCCACGGCTCAGGTCTCTCATCTCTCTCCAGGTGTTGTGATGCTGGTTGTACTGTACCTACACTACAGACACGCTCTCTGTAACGTATGGGAAGGTAGCACTAGCAATCAAGCACAAACTGCTAAGGAGACACCTAAAACATTGCATTACATCCCCTTGTCTGTGGCATACTTCAGAAAACAATGTAAGAAAAGCAGTAAAATAAACATTTCTTTCTAATTTTCTAGATGTCATAATATTTGCCAAAGCTGCAAGGAAAAGCAGATTACCTGAAACAGAGAGAAAGGAGATAATGGAACCAGAGGCAGATGGAGCAGCAAGCCCCACCCTGCCTCCAAATCGCTTTGTACGTAACAGATAAAGAAACAATGTGCAAAAAATAGACATTCACATTTTAGCAGTTAAACTTTTATTTTACCTCTTTAAAATTATTTACTTTGTTTTTCTACAAAAGGCAGACATTGATTGTTGATCTGCAATTGTTCGGAGTGCGCGCAGAGATGCAAAAAAGGGTTACTGGAGGATGGAGGACGGGGAAGTGCTCTGACTATACTTTCACATGTCATGATAAAGGTGGCATTAAAGCTTAAGTCCCAGGATTAATACAGATAGTTTCCCCGTACGCTGCTCTCAGTTCATATCAATTGTGTTGAAAACCCACTCGGTGAATTTCTTCAGCTTCTCAGTCGCATTCTGGGATTCCTCCTGTAACCGCAAGTTGTCTTCCCGCAAATGTTGCACTTCAGCCTGAAGATTGGCTTTGTCCTCTTTTTCCTTGGGCATGAAGAAAAACACAGATCTTAGTGACAATTCCGAAGCATGCTTCCTATCTACATGAAGTGGCAGGAATTTCAGCGAGCACGAGTCTCACACTGTGCAAAGATTTTATGTGCAGTAATAGACAGTCTTATATTTAAGGTGGATTTGTTATGTTTCATTCCTCACTTTTTGCTTGAACTGTCAAGGTTTGTCTATTAGCAAATTCAAATAGCAGAGGGCTGCAGCTGCCTCTCCAAGTGGTGAAATGAAATCAGTCATGCCCTGCTCTGTATGAACAAAATATGGAACTGCAGATGGCTAATTAAATAAAGGATAGGACACATTTCGGCAAATATTTCCCTAGCTAAAAGACTTTTCACCCAACCATGGCAGATCTTTCTTGGATCAAGCAGGTAGTAACATAACACTAAAAGTCTTCACAGTAGAAATTACATGGTTCAGTAACAGTCTCACTCTTCAGCACTGGCAGGATATATTTACACAGCAGTATGTATTTACATGGAGTAACAGTCACCTGAATTAGGAGCGTAGGTACTCAGAATCACTCTCCTAATTTAAGCAGAGGAGTCAGATGCCTACAGTTTAGGCACTGCACCCTCATCTTGCATAATTGGAAGCACAGCCAGAGAAAAGTAGTAAAAAAAAAAAAAAGTCATTTTCTCACAAAAAGACTGTCACAGGCTCAGGCACGGCAAAGCAGAATTACGTGGTAATTAGTATCACCTATCAGAACCAAATATATGCCTTACAGGTTTTCTGCAGCTCAAAAATGTACCTTCCTTAAATCCTCTTGCAGCATCTTCAGCAAACCTTCAAGTTGGTCCACTTTAGAGGCGAGAGTTGGAGGAGATTCTTTACTATTGGAAGTAGGAAACAAGAATAAGTGCTCACAGATTTTACCATCTTCACACAGGGCATCTAGCAGCCTTCTCTGTACCAAGCAGCTCTGTGTAAGTGTACTCCCAGGTATGTCATGAATTCACACAACCAAGAAAAAATACCTAACACAGCACATGGAACACATGCAGCATATTATCGAGGAGAACAAACTCAACCCATGATTAAGTGCTACCATCCCATCCCATCACACAGTTTATCTCAACTTCTGCTCATTACACCCGCTTTGAGTTGCCACAGCTTTGGACAGCTTCAGATACACACCTCAGACAAGAAGGAACCTGCAAAAAGGTTCAGCTGTACTTACAGTTCTTCTGTTTTCACTTCCCAACATCATGAGAACTTATAAAAGAGTTCTACAAAGGCTAGAAACAGCTTCCAGACAAAGGTATTTGTGCTCCTTCCCTCAGTTTGTAACTGAGGATGCGTCTTCATGTGGTATACTTGCTTACCCTGTATAAGGCTTTATCTGTGCAGTAAGCTGGTCCTCAGCCTGATCACCACTGGAGGCAGCGCTCACAGGCCTGTGGTTTTCATCCGTAACAGCAAAGAATGAAGCTCGCTGAACTGAAAAGGCACACACAGAGATCAGCAATGACACCACAGTAATGAAGATTTGTTCAAGCACCGTGCAATAGCTACACTACAAGATCTCAGGGCAATCCAAGAAGTCTGTCTCAAGACTACAGACACGCTCTCTGTAACGTATGGGAAGGTAGCACTAGCAATCAAGCACAAATTGCTAAGGAGACACCTAAAACGCTGCATTACATCCCCTTGTCTGTGGCATACTCCAAAAAACAATGTAAGAAAAGTAAAGCTCACTCTGCATAACTTATATGTGAAAAATAAACAGACCACTGTCATTTTTCAGAAGCAAGTTTTTTTTTCCTTATGCCTTATTATAAAATCTTTTCAGACTGAAATGTGAAATCCCTTTCCTGCCTTATATCCGTATATTTTTTTGTCCTATAACTGCTCCCTCGCTGTGTTTTAACACATCTCTAAATCACTACCATGTGGTGTGACTGCAGTCAGCAACTGCCCTTGCCCCTGGATTTCCTAGCACAAACAGAAATGTGAACGCTTTTTAGCTTAATAAATTAACACCTCTCTCCCTCCCCAGCTGTTGATCTCACACTGGAAACAGAAATTTATTTCTTTTTGTGCGAATTTTTATTGCGTGCTTTTACCAAGGCTAGTATTAACAGGCACTGGTATGATTGAGTGATTCCTGTTCCTTTCTTTTTCCCTTTGACATAAGGGTTGCAGGAATCCAAGTAGATTTTGTTCCAGCTGGTTGCAGGTATCGCTAGTTACACCTCTAAGGGCTTGTACGAAAGACATCAACCATGCAGAAGAGAGTGCACAGGACTGATTAGTGCTTGTCAGCCCCTGGTGGCACCTAGCAGAGACTATGGACTAAGATTATATAGACTACAGACAGCTGCTCCCTCTCCATGTCAAATCTTGAATATGTTTTTATACTGGTGAGATAAGGTTGCCAGCAAACACATTACCCCAGCTCTTCTTGTTCTGAGTGTCAGCCTGTTACCTTCACCACACTGACTCTGTTCACACTTCTAAAGAGAAATGCAAATGAGCCTGGGGTCTACAGAAATGAGGAATTTAGGTTGATGAGGGCAGTGAAATCTAAGGAGAAATTAAGAAAGGAGATCTTTTGAACAGAAACTGACACAGTCCAGTGTATTAAAACTTGAGTTTCACCCCTATGTTGTTGTGAACACGGCAACAGAGTAGAGCACAAACAATGTCTTGAATGCTAACTTATGCATACACTACCTTAATGGTGTGTCTGACTACTAGCAGAGAACAGACAAGAAAACAAGTTATCCCACAGCATTCTCCAGCCATGCAGAGTAATGTTCTAATGATTCAAGATCAGTGAAAACACTCTCATGAAGGTGGGTCAGCATTTGTGCAAAGATTAGCAAAAGGTACTTCTGTTTAATGCACCTAGAAGAACATTCCACCAGATTATAACAACTCCCTTTGGGCAGAAGAGTGTTTCATTTTAAATTCAAACACATCTAGGCAGCTTACAGTTCTCTTAGTTTTACTAAGGGTCAAGGAGGTGGAAAGTACTATAGGATGAAATGACACCTATGTGCAGTCTATGTATTTGGAGTATGTGGAGGCATACAGAAGGGCAAAATCTATATACCAACAAGACACATTTCCCAAATTACCTTGAGAACTGCACTTCAGCTGCACTACAGAAACTTCTTGCTCATGCAGTAAGCAAACAATCATTAATATGCTCATATGCTTTCTTATTCTGCTCTTTGACTCAACCTTACACTTGCAACAAATGTTTTTCTTAGCTGTAATGTCTGGAATTGCTTTACATGACATGAAAAACAGCCAGTTTCACAGATATTTGGCCAAACTGCAGCACAACGAAAGGAAGTGAGCATGAAGAAATGACACTTTATACGTGCAAACAAAGTTCTAGGCTGCTAAGCCTTGAGTCGCTGTTTTAAAAGAGCTAAATGCTCACACCAACAAAGCCAACAAAATTAAGGGTCAAACACCTCCCCCCTTCCAAAAGAAAAACAGTCCTTTATGAAGCACGCAGAAAGATCAGCTTTCTAAGTATTATGTTCTGAAAATTTACCTTCAAAGGCTTTGGCAGCATCTACCAGGTTTGACCAGTCCAGATCAGAGGCAGAATCAGGCAATGGCATAAGACCAGGGTCTGGCATGGGCTGCCGTCTTTGCTCCTGGATATCTGTGAGGGAGCTGTCAGAGGCAGAAAACTCTCCTAGAGTAGAGTAACGTAGAATAAAAGGTAAGCTTCATAAAAAACAAAATAACCAAAAAAACCCAAACCAAAACAGAGTTCCTTTCCTAATACTAAAGTATCTCCTTTTCATTTTGGCAGAAGATATCATTTCTAGATCTAAACAACTCAACAGAACATTTGATCAACCATAGTTAACCAGTCAAAGCATGTTATATTTTCAGAGATTATGCCTCTCACCAGAACATTAAATTCCTTCTGAATCTGCTCAAATCTTTACAGTTTACCACTTAAACAGTCAACTTCCATCTCCTCTCAGTACTGAGGTGGGGGCAGTACTCTTCTACCCAATGATTCCCGCCTTTGCACAAGTTGAAGGAACTTTGGAGGGTGCTGCAGCTCACTGGGGCTTCTCCACTCCCTGGTACCTATCTGCTGCTCTAAAAAGTACAAGATTGTGGTTTTCCTTCTTCATCTTCTATTTACAATATTCTAAGCCAGTGGGAGCAGACTTAGGCAAACCAAAACATCTCAGAACAAGATAACTCTGAAAAATACCCAAGCTCATCCATGAGTTGGTATATGGCCTGCTATAGAGAAACAACAACATATGTACGGGCCAGCTTGAAAAAAGATAAAGAAATAAAGTTCCCGTAATTTTTGT
The DNA here is from genome assembly GCF_019232065.1 of Centrocercus urophasianus. Taxonomy (NCBI): domain Eukaryota; kingdom Metazoa; phylum Chordata; class Aves; order Galliformes; family Phasianidae; genus Centrocercus; species Centrocercus urophasianus. Next base: position 20,203,735 of record NW_024884586.1, read on the forward strand.
GTAATCTTTTGCCTAAAAAGTGGAATATTTAAATTATTGCCACTAGTGAGAGAAAGAGCAAACCCTGAACACGCAATTAATTACCTGTTATATTTCTATTTGCTGGCCAGTGAATCAATAAGTACAGAATGCCTGGTCAGTTAGCACACCTGCAAGCTCAGAAGCAGCAACAGCCTGCTTCCTCATGCCCTGGGCTTGGTGAAGCATAAAGGAAGTTGCGACAAATGTCTTTGTTATTGAGATCTTTGAATTAAAATAACTCTGAATAACTTGAAGCCAACAAATACCAGAGGCATTAAATACCCAGTACTACTTAATCCTTCCTATGAGCAAAGGCAAGTGGGGAGGGGGAAGGGAAGACAATTCATGTGTCACTCAACCAGCCAGGCTTTTATGCAGGCCTACATCTCACAGAAAATGTCTTATTTTGTTGGCAAAAGTACAAAGATTATGTGCTAGAAGGAGTAATCATTTCACTGTGGACAAGAATATGACAGTGAGAGAAGGTTTTTCAATTTAGAAAATACAGACATCTGAATGAAGAGAGTCCACATGCTGCCTTCCTCTTCTACTCAGATGGCATCATTAATCTTCTGACCCCAAACTCTCAGAAGCTAAGTCTATCAGTCAGTTATGCATGCAACCAAGTCCACAAAGTCATTCTGGCACATATAAAAAGAAGAACTGAAAAGAGTTTGGCTTCCTAACACGCTGTATGGAAACAACAGTACAGACAGTGCTTAGTGCCTACTGTAATGAGTTGAATTTATTGACAGTCTTGCACTGAAATATGAAAATGTGAATAAATCTGAAAAGCCCTTAAAAAAAAAAAAAAAAACCACTGCAGAATCGCTTAGTGCACATTTATTTATAAGATACAACAGGAATCTGTGAATTTCCCATTCTCACCAGCTGAGAAATTCAAATACAGTAACACAGCTTATCCCAAAATCTTGTTGGGACTTTTCAGTAGACTAATGGGGGGAATTGAGTGCTTTCTTGACAACAGTTTAACAAGTCACTCCCTTGAAGAACTGCTAATGTGACCAAAGGTAAGTAAGTCAAATCCTGTAAGATGAACAGCCAAGTGAGAGGAACTGAAAAATAGTTGGCGTAATAAAAGCTGTTTCTAGTATAGTCATACATTCAGAAGTCCACCAGCATTTATATGCTTTCATACCAATATTTCCCTAAAAGCATTTTCTTCCCACAATCCCACTCTAAAGTAACTACCATCTGAAGTTGTCATTGGTAGATAACCAAGCATACATTATTCACCCATTGGTTCAATTCATTCTGATGACAAGAAAATGGTGAAAGTTTACAGCCAGTGAGGCAATTATTGTGCTCCTTCCACAAGATCACTACATGACTAGCTAGTCATGCAAACTCATACCCACTGAAGCGAGGAAAAAAATTCTGTATCTGTTTTGTATTTCCAGGCAGGTGTGACTTGTCTCTTCATTTCAGCAAAATTAAGACAGAAGTACTAATGGCTGTAACAAACCACTTTCCTTGACATAATTACGATGGATTTCTTTGAAAATAGGAAAATCAGAAACACTTACCATGTAGTGATTTCATTCCTAAAGTATACGATGGTCTCCGCAGTGGCAGCGATTTTGGGAGAGAAGGGTATGTGCTGGTGAACAGGACATCATTTGGCATGGCTTGGTCCAAGAGCGAGGCCCGCGAGGCGAAGAAGTGGTCTCTTTGACCACTGTAAATACTCTCATCTGACAAAGTCCTTTGCAAGGCACGCCTTGTGGTAGGAGTGCTGGGAAAGGGAGACTGACAGGACAGAGTGTGTGACTATACATTCATGAAAAAAAAAAAAGAAGAAATAAAAATAAAAAATCAATACAGAAAATTCTGAAATGTACAAAGTGATTTTTTAAGACTTTTTATTTTAATGAGAAAGCAAATGTTAGCATCATTTTGTTTTGATTTTTTTTTTCCCTCAACGTGGAAGGAGAAAATAAAGGAATCTGCTTTGAGGGAGATAATAACTAGATAACAAATTAGGTCTTTTTCAAATCTGTTTTACAATTCTGCTTTTAAGTATTCTTCCAGATTTCACTAAGGAGTAAATCTCAGCCTCCCTCATGAATTCTAGAGCTCTCATGTAGCAAAGATTACGTTTGCAGAAACAAACCAAATGCTGCATAAATGAGCCCTCATTGTACCTGGGGAGGCTGCTTTCCTGCACACAGAGCACCAACAAACACCGACTAATTAAAAGTCTCATCTTATTGAACAACCAGGAACAACACTACCACTTCAGTTCTTTAGAATTACTTGAAAGAAAATTAAATGAGTCACCTCATGAGAGAACTTGAATCTCACCCCCTTCATAATCCCAGCTTCCTCCAAGCTTGGCACACAAGGAAGCAATGCTGCGGTTAGTCTGAAGCTACATGCTCACTGGCCAGTGCTAGTAAGCTGCTTTCAAACAATGCATACCATTCCCACCAGTCCAGACACCGATCTTCAACTCTACCAGCCACAAATGTTCATGAAACCTGTGGCAATATAACCACCTCTGAGACACAACATTTTTTATGGTTTGCTTGAAATTCGGTCCAAAGGCTTTCACGGAGAGATGGCAACCCGAGAAAAAGACCTTGCCACCCTCATCTGCTCTGTAAACATGTTTGAACAAGACAGGAAAGAATTCAATTTCTGGAAAGTGTGATTAAACATTATAAAGCATTACTCATCTGCATAGAAAAACAGTTCTCTCTTCAGAAAAAGGGAAAAAAATGTTAAACAGACGGTACTCTATTCCTGTGATCAAAACCCACACTACAAGTGGGAGAAGAACATGGAGAAAGGACTATTGGTACTGTACCGTGAAAAATGATGTGCCAGATTTTTTTTGCCAAAGCATTCCAAATTTTAATGTTGGAAGTCTGCTGGAGGTTTTGCTTTTCGTGGATCAAGGATCAGAAAAGCTAAGATTACTTTCAAAAACTTGCTATTGTGAAAGACAAGAAAGGAAAGAAGTCACGTCCCATGCCAGCTTTGTTAGGTACACCTCTCCCTTCTGCACTGCCTCCTGTAGGACAGAACTCATGGCCACACCAGTAGGAACCTTGCATATGCAATTAATGCTACAAAAATGACAACTTCTGGCACACAGCTGTCACTGCATTATGCTGGGGATCAAGCTGTTTTTGTTTTTTTTTTGTCTGAAATTGAAAAGCTCAATCAGCAGGTGCACATTACGATCTGTTAAAAACTCCCAGCGTTTGCTCTGAAGATGCAAACGAATAGAAAGAGCTGTTACGTCATATACTTGAGGGTCCTATAGTTAACACAGTGCTAAAGGAATTCAAACTCCACCAGAGAATTAGGAGCTGGAACCAATAATTAATAACAGACCTTAAGATTAAAAGTTTGCACAGGTATAAACAACTGAAGGAGTCAGAAAATAGAGGTAATAGGGTTAGGAGAGAGGAAAAAGAAGGGTGACTTATCTGAGAAGACACAATGCATTAGGAGTAGGTAAGAAGATGAGAAAGCCTGGGTAGGACAGCAAAACAACCCAAAGTCATAGCCCAGAACAAATTCTACTAGTATACAAAGCAGTCAGCAGAAATGAGGTAGGTTTTCAGCCTTTGTGCAGTGAACACATGAGAGGCATTATCATACTTTTCCTTGTTTTTTCTTTTTTGTTTTGTTTTTCCCCTCCAACTGTCAACATTTTCTCAGAGCAACAATTTTTTTCTAAGATGAAATATAAATCCTGCAGTGGGCAGAAATGACAGTTTAAAACACAGAACATTTTATTTATTGGTGTGATAGTCTTGGTAATCTGCTGAAATTTATCAAAAGCACAACCTCAGTTAACATATTTGTTACTGTTATGAAGAAATTAGAATTAAGGTAAGAATGGATTCACTCAACACAAAGCAAAAAAATAATAAAATTTGGAATATTCATACTTTTTATAGTGCCTCTATAGGCCTCTTTTATAGGTCACCTCTTTGAACAGAAGGGAATTTCTTGGAATGACAATAATCAGCTTGCTCAAAAACAACTAACGGGATGAGCCTGTGGCTCACTCAACACGAAGAACTATCACAAATCTAAGAGAAAGTTATTTTACTTTGACTTCATCTAACCTGCCCTGAATGTAACACCTGAAATAGTATGTCTATAGAATCTAGAACTTTTATGTTTTACTAAGCCATTTTGGACTTTTGCTAGCAGAGAAAGAAGGTGCAAGCTCTCTCTTCTGCACAGTTGCTGTGGAAACGATCTAGGCAAGTGAGCTGTGATGCACTGACTCCACATATATGGAAACTGTAGAAATCAAGAGATTCTCTTCAAAATGATGGATTCTTAAAATAAATTCTTAAAAATATACACTTTATGATTATTATACACAAATACCAAACACCTCAGGAAATGTTTGCACAACTATTCTATATAAATATTTAAGTTAGAGGAGCATTCTTGGCCCTTCTTAAGGAACAGGATTAGAGAAGTGGGAAAGCACACATATTGCAAGAAGTTTCAGTACTGTCAACAAGTTGCAGTTTAGTGCTGCAATTAGAGAAGAGCAATTCAAACGCACAAGACAACATCACAAGATTGCTCATCTGCCAACAGTCCTAAATGTTCTTTGCAATTAAGTACACAGTTGAATATTGCAGTGACTGGAAGAATGCAGCTATTCCCTAAATGCTTTCCTCTCGCAAGAACAGTCTGTGACAAATAGATTGCTTTCCGTCGATGACAATTCAGACGTCTCGTGTTTCATTTTCTTATTATGGGTGAGAATGGGAGAGATCCTATTTGAGAAACTCAGAAGCCATTAATCAAAGTACTGAGCAGAGAACACTTCAGTTTCTGCTGCCTTGAAAGCACTCAGCATTTTGTACACAGATATCTTAGAGCTTCACAGCCTTCGTCCATTTCCAAACTGTGACACCTTTTCCTGTATCAGTGATGTGTCCAGGCAGTGATGAATTTCCTCATCAAATTCCCCTGAAGTACAGCTTTACAAATTTGTGTTTTGCGTCAACAGAATTATGACTTGAATCAAAATAGGATGTGTGCATTGCTCTTAAGCTATTCTCAGATTTCACTCAGCTGTGACAACAAATATCCAGACTTGTCAACATACCTTGAAATTCTTTTGGGATTCAGGTGTTGGACTATCAAGATCTATCAGTTTCTTCAAGTCTTCTTCAACAGTGGACTTTGATGCTCGTTTTGGTGATGCTCGCAGATCTCTTGCTGATGCGCGCAGCCGGGGGTGGGCCATTTCGTTGCCATCACTCTGGTGACGTCTTAAATGAAATGGAACAGACACATTCAGGTCTCAAAGCCCTGGGGCAGGAGGCATGGATGAAACAAGAATCATAGCATCCTCAAAAAGAAAGAGCATAGGTAGAGGGCATGAAAGGAGAAAGGAGTTTCCCTAATACAGCAGAGCCTCATCTTAATGAATACCTGTTGAAGCAATCAATTACTGACATACATTGAAGTTATTGTGACACATTTTCTCAACAAGGGACCAAATCTGCTAAAAAAATCCATATTTTGCACAAAACTAAAAAGAATATATTTCTTAAGTCAGTGGCAACATATCAGCAAGTTCCTTTAAACTTTTCTCTTTCCCTTTTTACTGCAACTTTCACAAAATTCCATCTCATTCTGATAATCAGTTACTGGCATCATCTTGGAATTCTGCATTGACTCAGTAGAAGTCAAGAAAGGATAAACAAAGGATAGATTTTGAAGTGGGCTTTCCAAATCACTTGCTTTCAAACTCAAGTTAGACTTAAAGAAACAGTATTTTCACTAGAAAGTTGCTTCTCTGTTTCTGTTCTGAAAGAGTTGGCTGAATATTGTAACACTGCTTTAAGCCAGTTAGACAGCATGCTGGGAGCAACGTGGAGAGCCACAGAGCTAATACACACCGTGCACAGTACTACTACATGAGTGAGAGGCTTAGGAAAGAACTCAGCCTCTACCTTAAGAAGATTTTTAATATTTGCTGAAATAACATTTTGAGTCTCCTTCAAGAAGTCCCAAGGAAAGATAAACTTTAATAGAAGTGAAACCCTTACTGTGCAGCAAAAATAATAATTTTTAAAAGCATCTTACCAGGGAATAAGATTAGCTAACTATCAAATATTTAAGCCCAGTTGCAGAACTCATTAGGAGACTAAGTTCTACTGTAGAATAAGCATTCTATTAGATAGCCTTGCTTTTTTAGACAGAGAAATGTCACAGATTTTAATGCTTCCATACAATTAAACCCAATAACCAAAGAAGAGAATTAAAAATCATTCTTACTTCCTTGTATCCATAAACCCCACTGAGTTTATCGTCCCTTCAGGCTTTTTCCATCCGATCAGATACTTGCTGGTAGCACCCTGGCGAGGGTAGAAAGTCCTAGGACCAGATGAGGAGGAAGAGGAGGAGGAGAAAGAAGGTGCAAGCTGAGGAGAAGTAGCAGAATGAAGCTCTTCTTTAGGTGAGCTTCTGGCACTGGTGAAAACAACCGGACTGGCAGAGTGTCGTGAGCTCATGGTACTGGGAGAGAAACATAAAGACAAAATTTGCCTCTAATGTGCATATATGCATTTGCAAAGAAAAATTCGGAGCACATGATGTTGCACTTATCAATAGTAAGTAAAGAAGCAAAACCGATTCAGCCTCCTTAAGGCTCTACTACCAACGTTTTATTGAAAGTGCCTCATACAGTCACAAAAAGTTTTGTTACCTCTAAGGAAACAACATATCAAGCTGCCCCACTCCCTCCTTTACAAATAAGGAACCTAAGGTTCGTTGTGATTAGCAGCTTTAAAGTAACACATGACATTGTAACTGAATTTGAAACAAGAACCCAAGTCCAACTCCTTGCTAGAATTCCTGGCTGTGGAACAAAACATATTGCTAAGGAAGTTAAGCAACAGGGAATGTCCCCCTTTGAGACTCCACAACAACAAGCCTAGGAGATACCCATATATCTTTCAAAAGAGAGGTTCCTGGATTTTGCCTAAAAAGCAGTTACTGTTAAAAAAAAAAAAAAAAAAAAAAAAAAAAAAAAGAGAGAGACTTAGTAAAATTACTCAGTTGGTACATGCCACAATTTGTCTAGGTGACTAATTGCAACTTATCACTGGAAGAAGGTGATAGTGGGGGGTTTTAAATAGGAGCTATTCTTCAGATAGGATGGTATTAAAATCTTACGCAATTTGCACAATATCAGGAGCACTAGTGCTTAAAACAATATTTACTTTAACAACCTTAAAAGGTCAGGCATTTCTAGTGATAAAGCAAAGCTTTGTATACATCCACAGTACTGAAATAGCATTAAATATGTATAAACCAGTTTTTCACCAGTTCTCCTCACAACTTAGTCACATTTTTGTCCATGTATCCAACATTGCAAAGAGGAATTTTAAACAGACGGCCCTGTGGTAAAGAATAGTTTCTGACTGAGAAACAAAACGTTAGCTGGGAGGCTGAATAAAGTCACTGAATAATTTCCCATTCTTAGCTTAATAGAAGATTCTTCAGTGCTGTTTTTGTGTCACGATAAAATAATCCATTCTTATGTCTGTCTGCTAATGAAAAAGAGAAAATATTTAAGTTACATTAATATTGCTACCTGGAAAAATAATCTCACTTGCATTCAACCTTACAGAAATAGGTTAGATAACCTATGCCAATTGTCTGGCTCCTGTTGTAGCCAATGGAGAGGGAAATACCCTTGCAGGTAATCCTCCTCACCTTCAACCAGTTGTCTCAGCTAGGGAAAATTATGCTTTCCAGTTTTTCCTCTCTACTGACAACAGATGGCATCTGAAGTCACCTTCAACTATATCTTTCTCCTTCAGATGGAAGAAGTGAGGACCCAACAGCTAAGGAATGTGGATTTAGCAAGCACTGATGGCAGGCCTCCCACCTCAAACAGTACTGCCTGCTGTTGCCCACACTCTCACCTAGTGTACATGACGATGGCAATGCATATTGGAGGGGAGATGCATCTCCTTGCATGTACACAAATCAGATGATAATAATACAGATTTTATTTTCATTTTTTCTCCCTCATCTGTAACTTTGGAAGACCTTCACAAAAGATGGCAGACTAGGAAAGCAAAGGAAGAGATATTTCTGTCCATCAATCCCATACATTTGGTTGCTGCACACCATGGCCTTTATTTACAACACAAGTAAACAATTTATAGCAAGAATAACAGGGAAAAATAGGAGCTAGAGGAAGAGGCAGTAAATTTCTCTTCATTCCTCCTTCTGTTTTCAATACTGAAAAGAGAACTCCTACATATGCTGAGCAAAACAGCCCATCTGTGAGGCATCACCACTGCAAAATTAAAACAGCAAGATTTGTGGAAGATGTACATCTTTGAAGAAAAAAGGTTGTTTGTTTGGTTTTTTTTTGTTGGTTTTTTTTTTTTTTTTCCTTTTGGTTTGGATTTTTAATTTTAATGCTTGTCCCCTTCTAAAGGCATCCAAGAATTGGCGAAGTTGCCTCAGCATAGAAAAAAAAAAAGTTAACACTTAAATACTTTAATCTTACTGGGTCAATCTCAAGGAAGTGTTATTTGTGAGAAAAAAATATTGATAAAAAGTATTAATAAGTTGGTAGTGCTGATCTTAACATTTCTATGTAGAGAACACAAAAAATGATATTCAATATGTTTCACATGAAATGCATAGAGATATAATATAAATATATAAGTGTATATATATATATGAAATGTGCACATATTTAATAATCGTATTATATATCATCCTGCATACAAATACTGTATATTATAGCACTATTGGTTAAATATTATAATGCATGTCATGCACAACACATGACAACAGCAGTCTGGTGGATGAGCAAGAAAATTAGCATATAGTTTTTAATATACTTTTCTTTAAAGTGAGTAGAATATTCTGAGCTGTGGTTTTACAACATAATATTTTGGGATGATACACAGCTTCAGGAACTATATGCAGAACTGTGAAAATGCCTGCAGTTTTCTTCATACAAACAAAGGCAAGTCAACAGCATACTGACAGAGATACACTTGTTAACTGGGAGCATTTTTGGAGAGCAAAAGGCTTTGGATAAACCCTAGGATAAATTGGAGCTGAAGCTTTATGGTATGGATACTGTAACAGACAGCTGGACCAGCTTGCTTAGGTCTGGAAGGAAGTCAGCCTCAGTCCCAGGACAGAGAGACAAGAGCCTTTTGACACTGGTGGTCTCTCACCTCCCAGCTGAAGTACAGGGACAAGAAGGATTAGATCAGGGAATATTGCAGAGACCGCATGACAATCTGCAACAATTTCAGTTGAGTCTTTCATAAAAGTAAAATACTATTTAATCATTTTGGACTAAATATATTAAAAATATTATAATCAAAATATATTGGATTAGAAATATCCATAATTTTAGTTTTGCTAAAAGGGACGTAAGAAACCACCCATTTTAGGTGGAAATGAAAGTTTGATTTATTTATTTTTTCCTAGGGAATTAATGCCATCAGCACATATGGCTTCATTTAATGACATTCAGCTGTAATGATTCTGTATAATTACTGGCCTACATAATGCAGTTCTCCTGGGATGCTATGAGAAATACGCACAATCATCAGGAAGGAGTTTGAGCATGGGGGTGGAGAAGTAAGAACCTAGCCAAAAGCTCTGCTGTAAAAGTTAATCACTATAATTTACATTCTGCCGCCAGTTCTCAGGTACAAATTCTTTTACATACCACCAAATGATCATAACACTAATTGTTGCTCCTGTCTTCTATAGACACAAACACTCTAATTTGTGGCTATTTTCTTTTCTTTTGTCACTGAGTTCTTTTCAGGGCCAAAATTCCTTCTCTTGTCAGAAACCCAACTCTAAAGATGTCACAGGTGTTCAGGTATGAACGAGGCAAAAAGTAAAGTGTGAGAAGCAGCAAAGGATAATTCAGAAGCTGACAGAGAGACAACAATTAAAGCTTCTCATTTTTCACCAAAAGCAGCCTTCTCAGGATCATCCTTCATTCTCCTTCTCCTTGAAGCAGGCAGCAGTGGCTACACTTGGAAGTGCCAGGTTAGCAAGCCCCTGCCTGCTCTTTGCCATGCCCTTGCTGCCCACCTACCCAGGTCAGCCAGCTGACAGTTGGACCCAGGGTCTCCTCAGATCAGCACTGCTGTTTAGTGTGTAACCATCAACTGAGGACACCATGAGAAACGAAACAGACTGTGCCTTTGTTTTATTGTAAGGCATCAAACATATTTTCTCATCTTCACGTCAGTCTGTCCTTGTCTCCACCAGAATAAACAGTATGGATGCAGTGCTTGCAGCATAGGTATCATGTCCCACATACTCTACAAATTGCTACAACCTCTCTTCTTTGTGAAGAGCTGATCTTTAAATGAACAAGAAATTTCATTTTATTTAGCTTGAAAAAAAACATGTAGAAGACTACTTCAGTGTCACTGCACAAACACCAATTAGATTAGACTAAGTCAACCAGAGAAAACATCATGTTTTTAGAAGACAAAGGTAAGAGCTGGAAGAGTGAAGACATGCATGTTGCTGCTGCTAGTTACATTCAGACAAGTACTGTGGGACACTTGATAAATTCTAATGAACATCAAAAAGAAATACATATAAACATGCATGTCTTAAAATAAAACTTATAACACTGTAGATAACCACCACAGGATTTTTCTTCCAAGAAAGGGGAAAGTGGTAAGATTGCCTAAATTCTGTGTAAATTGCCTTCCATAGTATTTTCTATAGATTTGCTCAAATCCTTCATGCACACGTAGCTGTCGGAAACACCTGTCTCAAAGACTTGGATAGAATAACATGAGCTTTACTGCCAAAAACAGTCAACCAAAAAGAGACAGAAAACCAGAGTGGGACCACCACTAATAGATAATTACTAAGAATCACCATGACGAAGTACATGGAGACAGTTCATTACACTGCAATCTCAATAACAAACTCCATTTGCAGCTATTATACGAGGAACTGTTAAAGTGTCTGATAAACACCTATCCTTGCCTAAATGTACCTTTGCTCAAAATGAACAGCAAATAATGCTTCAAGATTTCATCCTTAAGAATAAAAATGCAATAGTCAGTCTCTGTAAAAGCAACAGATATTTATGATCATACACTTTCCTAAAATAGCCATTTCTTTCTTTTCATACAACATCAAGTATTTTTGAAAATGTACCCTGAATATTTCTTGGAAATGGGTTAGAAAAATGGTCTAAAATATTGTCTGTCTCTAGCAACTCGAATGAACTCATAAAGAGGGTATCTTCCATCTAAGATGTTTGGGTGCTTTATATCCATACTTGGTGTATCCAATTTTAAAAATTGCAAAACTAATGGAAAGAGGGGATATGACAGTAACGTGTCACACCCGCAGCTTGCTTCAGAATGAGATTAAAATCTACATGCTAGCACTCTCAAGCAACTTGCTCTCAGTACTGATCATAATGACTATAAGCAGAATCCTAAACAAAAAGATTTAAAAAAAAAAAAAGCAGAAGACATCTGAAACACAGACTTGCAAGACTGAAAAAAAAGAAATTCAGAATAAATTGTGCATTACTAAAAGGTACTGATCTAATTTGTATGCCAACTGCAGGTCTCGCAAAATATTTCTTACAAACACATCAGGCACTCATCTGTCTTGTTTAATAGCAGTAGTATGGAATATGTTGTCAAAGAAATTAGTGTTAGATATAGCAGCAGACACAAAGACTAAAAATGGTCTTAATTTATAAACGTTCTGCACAGTAAGATCTCTCAAAACACTGGTCAACAGACTGGTCAAATAGAAGCTTCAACTTAAACAACTGCTGCTCACTTTTATCAGGCTAGAGAATGAGAACATGAAAATGAATGTGGAAGTGTCAATCACATAAGCAGTGAAAATTACCTTGTATGTGAGACAGCATCACTAAGACTATAAGCACTGTTCTCCCTTGTTAGAGGACTGGAGGCTGGTTGACTCTTGCTGTGAATATCCAGACTCAGTGAAGACTCAGCTTTTCGGTCAATGTGGCTCTCTTTTTCTAATGTCCTGTCTGCAATGGAGACCACTTCACTGGAGCTGTGCCACAGTGGTGTCACTTTTTCCTTTGTTAGCCCTGTTCGGGGAGATGTTGCTGCTCCCAGAGAAGCCGTGCTGCCATGGCTAGGTCCATAGGAAGTGGTATCTATGCCACTATCAGCCGAAGTCCCCTGAAGATAGTTGTAGCTGTTCAGCTCTGACTCAGTGCGCTCTCCACTGTCATACCACTTCTCATCACTGTGAGCACTGGAGGCATTGCTGGAGAGAGTATTGCTGCTGGAATGGCTGGAGTAGTGGCTGTCAGACTACAGAAGAAACAACAGTAAAAAAAAATCCCAAATATGTAGGTTTACTTCATAATTATGGCAATGGAAGAAGAGTAGTAAAGGGTTAAAGTTCCCACCGTACAGTAGAAATTTCTCTACCTTCAGGCACTGGATAGATACAATCAGGAGACTCTAGAGCTCTGGAAACTCATTCTAACCCAGTGACTATTGCTCTGTTCTCAGAGCACATAAGATGCTTTCACAGGGATGTGGAAGCCATGTTTCAGCCATGCAGGGAAAACCGGAGTAGTTCACAATTTTGTCATAAAATATTTCACATTGGTTTTTTTTCAAGTATAATTCTACTCAGGCCCAACCAATGAAACTGACAGAGCTGTGTACACTTTGACTTGTTTTGTAACTACTGTAATTAAAGATATTCTAATTTTTACAGTCTAATGTTTTAGAACATGATAGATAATCCACATTATTTCAACAATACAATTGCGTAACAAAAAATTAAGACAGGGAAAAACAACCATTGCTCTTCCAATCCTTTTGCAGTAGGTAGGTTTACTTCCTCCTCAGCAGGACCATCCTTTGCAAAGGACCACTGAAATGCCATTTAACTATTTGTAAGTTGTTTTCCAAAAGGCAGAACTGCAAGAAAAGCAGCTTTGGTTCAATGCTTTGAAATTGCCCCATCTGGACATGGCAGTGTCTGGCTGGGTTGTGGGTTCTGCCCTTGGTTACAGCCAACTGTTATGAAAAAAGTGAATTCCAATGATGTCCACAGTTCCATAGTGGGCATCAGTGGAATATCCCATTACAGAAGCAATTTCTTGCTATACTCATCTCTACTTAATAGCTCACCTTTCAAGTATTTATATTCCTCTCTATTTCTCAGTTTTATTTCCCATTCAAAGAACACATCTAAGTTCTGATCATTTAAACAACCAGACTGAAAAACTTGTTTTTCCATTATGAAATGGACTTATTTGGTGACGAGATGGCCCCAAAATAACAGAAGAGACAGAAAGGACATTTAGAACCACCCTTTCTATTTTGCCTACTTGCAGAATTTTATCAAAGAGAAATGGGCATATAAAACATCAAAGATTAGATACTGTTTCTACTCTCACTGGAAAAGAGGGAAGAAAGAAAATGGATTGATAACCAGAGGAGGAAATCTCAGTATCCACATTGCTTATTATATTACATCAAGAACTGGCAGAAAAACAGGAAGAATATTAAGTTGATCTAGTTATCTCCAGTTAATGTTACTGCTCTTCATTCGTAACTGTATCACTCCCTTCATCCATCTGTCTACATAATAAAGATTTACAATAACAAAGACTAAACGAGAAGAATGCAAGCATCAGTAAATCCAGTGTTATATTTTGCACACAAGCTAATGAGGTAGCTATCACATTATTATATGGTCAAATGAATCACGCAGAAAACAAGTCAATCTAAATACAAAAACTCCTAAGAATAGGAAGACAGGTGTTTTGTTTGTTTTAAAATAATGAGGGCATGTTGTTTTGAATTAATAATCTAAAAGAAACACTGCAAATTGCATTCAAAGATGAATGCTGGTAGGCAGAAGTAAATAATAAGAACTAACGAAAGATCTAAATAAATGCAATTCATAGTTTGAGTGTAATCAGTCAGCACAACTCTATATTTTAGCTGATCATAAAGATGATCATCTGGCATAACAAACAGCAGATTACAGAGTATTTTCTTTCTTTGGTTCTAGGGACTTAATTTTCAAGATACTCCTAATTCATGAATATTACTGCAGTTAATCTGTCTCTATGTATATAAATCAGGAAGTGCCAGTCTCCAAAACAAAGCGCACACTTAACTACTGAAGCAGAAAGGTAGAATTTGCCATTTAGAAATTAAATATAAATAGGAGACTTCTCAGGCAGATTCTAGTGGGCCTTTCAAAAGAACTCTTCCAACAGTGTGCAAGATTGATTATGGAAAGGAATTAATAGTTACAGCAGATGAGGAAAGTGAAGGAAATTTAAAGAAAAGCAAGACTTGTAGTCCGTTTCATAGAAGCAGCTTTCTGAGTTTTGCAACACACCATGTATTTGTCAACTTCATGTCTCCCATGCGAAGCCTAGGAATAGCTTTGTGAACTCCCATAAATCCTCTCCTTATCACAAGATAACAGACAAAAAAGTGCTGTTCATCTGTCAACAAAACTTTATTAACTAATAAATATTTTAGTATGCCCTGGGTAGTTTCTGTGAGGTTCAGGAAGTAACATCTGCTTCATCGCTTCCTCCAAAGTTTAACAGAAAACAGGGCTTGAGGATTTCTTTTTCTTTTCCATCCGTCTTCAACTGACATTCTAAATACAGTTTTGAACAATGTACTTGGTATGAAGAGCTTTTGAAACGAGCAAAATATTAAATAATCCCTTTTTCAGAATAACTTACATGACCCTGCTTATTTGGAGATAAGTGAACCACAGGATCCTGCCTCATCAGTCTTCCACTGGGACTCTCTCTGAAGGATGGCAGTACTTTTGATACTGCTGGCAGATGACATGTTGGTTCTGCAATACAGCATACAACAATGTACTGAAAAGCCTATGTAGCACAAGAAATAAGAAAACATGCACTCTGATTTCACACTGCAATTTTTCCCACTGCTACCATTAGCTAAAGACTTTGAAAACCAAAGTGAAATTCATTCCACATAAAAACTATACATGAGACAAAGCACAGGCAAGAAACCGAGGGCCCATTTTTGCCTAGCATAAATCAGCAAGACTTCATGAAAAAATGAAAAACTTGGCTATCTTTTAAAACAACTTGAGCAGCGCCACACTCTCCTTGTCCAATAGCAATATTTCAGAATATTAAAACAGAAGATATTCATATTCACAGTGTATTGGCATTGTACATCATTATGCATGTTGCCTGAGGATAGGATTAGAAGAAAATTATGAAGATTGCATTTCCTTACATGGTATTACTCTATGCAAGGCAGGACAATAGCAAAAGTCTAAAGTGACTGCTGAAATTCATATGTTTTTATCCAACAGAACTACTACAAATTTCCTGTCAAAGTTAAGGTGAACTAAGTAAATATTTTCTTAGCTGCAGAAATAGCAAAATTTGTTGAAATCACAATATTCCTGTAAAAATTGATGGCTGTGAATGTGCAAACTGCGCAGATGTTCAAAAGAATTGAATTCTTACTAACCTAGGAAAAAATGCACTGAAATCAAACTACTCAACTTATATAGACAGTTTCAGAAGTACCCTTTGCCAATTAGGCTTATTTTTTTTCTTAGGAGATAATTATGGGGGTCTAGAAGATGTTCAGATGACCCTTTAGGCCCTGTAACTGCTTTCTCAGAGCCCAAGAACAGCAATTCAAAATAATCTTATTTTTAGCTTTTTATATAGATATTCTAGTCCTGTGCTTATGCAATACTTTGCATTTCTAGAAATATCACATTTAAATAGAGTATACGTTTAACAACAGCCATTGTTACTAGCAGTTCTTTAAAGCTTTCTCAGTACAGCCATGGTTTCTTCATCTTGATCTGCAATATAACTAGCTTTTAAAATTACTATTTTAAAAAAAGAACTTGATTTCCTCTGGCAAGTAGTAATGAGCAGTCTTGGTGCACAAAGAACACAGATTTTCTGTAGCTAAGTGGGCAGGAAGGAGTGAATGTGAATTCACTGCACTTAATGCCCTATTTAACCTGATACAGATTATCCCAAGTGGAAATGTGCTTATTTGGCATTAAACCAAACTTTCACCTAGATTCAGAATGGCAATAAAGTCTGCAGTCGGAGATATGGTTTCCAACTGGCACTCTATGAACGCAGGACAATCCACAAGAGATAAAACGCAGGGATTACACGTCAGCACACATTTCTCAGCCTCTGCCAAATGTCGGAGCCATTTCATCTACCACACAATTTTTCCTACTCTTTCTGGCCTTACTTATTTATTTTGCTAATATGGTGACTCCTGACATTTTAGAACAGATCTCGCTGGCAGCTCTTCTCAGTGCCAGCATCAACACACAACTGCTGGTCTGCAAAAGTAATGCTGAGAAAAGAATCGGTTTTACATGTGTCGTTACCATCACAACAGTATCAAAACATATGCGATTAAAAATTGTTCTGTCAGATCGGTATAATCACAGCTTTTTAGTGAGAAGTATGGGGGGGAGTTGTGAGGGAGGGACTGACAGATGGTTTCAATAACAAGGAATAGCTCACTGATGTTGTGAAGGTATGCGAACAAAGTGCATCTCCAGAACCTGAAGATCACATTTCCCTTACTAAAGTACTGCGAAATTTGCTGAACTTTATTCTGTTTTCATCAGAACTTGATGAGAACAAATAAAGAGCTGTAATGCAGCACAATCATCTGTATATACAAGGATGGAAAAAAGTATGGAATTGTTTAACTTATGGTAAAAATAAAGTTAGAAAAAAAAACCGTCTAGAAATTTTGACCACGTTCGTCATGTTGGATCAATGCTTTTTGAAGATAGCACAATTCCACTGGTGTCAACCTCACTGGTATCCATGCAAGCTAAGGCACTGCTGTAGGGAAAAGGTCTATGTGCAGAAACTCCAAATGAAGGCTTAACAATGCAAATCCTCAGTACCCAGCTGTTTCGTATAGTTAATATGTTCTCTCAACTGACAGTTTAATTGCCAAGTGCAATGAAAATGTATACACTGGTGGAAGGTGATTACCAAGCTATAGATTTACCCAACTATTTAGACTTTAATTGCATTTTTTTTTCCCATTTTGTACATGGTATTTTTACAGCTTCAATGATCAAACAATCAATTTGCATTTATATAGCACCATTTGAAAGGGAGTATCACAAGCACTTTAGACAACGTAAGCAAAAATTAAACTAAGTTAAGTCACTCAGGAGAGCAGGTGAGGTCAACCAAGTCCTTAAGAGCAAGGCAAATTAATAAGTGCGCTTACCCAACCACTTCTAAAAGGACACAGTGTTTCAAGGTAAAAGCATTAAGGTAGGTCTAGTCCCACAGCCAAATACAGAACTGAAATGAGTTCTTCCTCAGGTGATATTCATAGGTCTCAAGGACACAGACTGCAGAAGCTAGTCTATGCTCAACATCTAATTATTCATCCTGATGAACAAGGTTAAACTTCCAAAGACACAGTGCTTAAGAGGGTTATCCCTCTGCACGAAGAGAAATACTGCCAAAGTCACCTTGTGATTAGCACGACTTGCTCACTGTAAAGAATTAATTACCTACCCATCTGGTCAGCGATACTATCCTCACTTCTTTGCCAGCTGGGTGTGGATTTGCCGCTACCACCCGTATCTGATTGCGTGCTCTGCCTGTCAATGGAAGCAGGGGATCTACGGCTAATTCCAAACCTGTTGTAACATCCCAAAAACAAAGCAGATAGTGATTTTAAATATGCATAGATCTCACGTACGGGAAAAAAGAGCACTTATAAGAAGCCAGTGTGAAACTGTAGGCCACAGTAACGCATAGCACTATTCCTTCTCCATTTAATTGTTGTGCTCAGGACCTATTTAGTACCTTTAATAAGATACGCAGTATACATTATTTTGTTGAGCATTTTTCATCAAGAACATTTGGTTACACAGTATATACAAGTCAAAACTAGATCCAAACCATCCAGGAATATTACAGGCTTTTGTTTACACAGACAGGTGACAAGGCACTTACATTACTACAAAAATTGACCACAAGTAAAACGTGAAAGCTTGCATAAAAGTCACATAGAGGAATGAAGTGAATTTACTGGGAGTGGAATTGAAGGATGGATCCCCTTAAATTAGAAATTGCTACCCCGAATCTAGTACCAATTAGTATCAGAAGTTCATTAGGGCAGTTCTGCCATTGTCTTTGGTTCTAAGCAAAAGAATAATATGGCCGCACTTGAGTGACGCACACACAGATTCAAACACATATTTATTCGGGGCAATATCATACTGCTAAGTATTTTACGTAAGATGTTACAAAGCTGACAGTTGGTTAAGGACTCCCAAAACCTGGGACGTATGAGTTCTCATGTAAAGTTTTTGGATCATTAAGAAGCTTGAGTTCACTAGCAAAAACCAAATCTAGTAGGCAGAAAACAAGGACACATTTCTATTGCTGTGAAAGAAAGCATGAAGAGCAAAATAAAAGTGAGTTTGATGAGACTTGAAAATCCTGTTAGTCAGATGGATTTTTGAACAACTATGCAATGCCTGTAAGAACTACAGCTATAATTTTGTATTGCATAGTTGGGTTCCGAATTAGCAGGTCAATCATTAACAATTCTTCAAGAATAATGTTTTTCTCTTCTTTAAAAAAACAAAACAAAACATTTTACATACTCTGGAGGAAGAAAAAACAACCCAAACTACATGCAGAGTGTAACACCCAAAAGAATTCCAACCAATATATTCCGTATATCAAGTATTATTTCTAGCTGTCAGTGCTTGACATAGTAACAGAAAATAAAACATCCCAAATTGATTTCTACTCACATCAATAGCTACAGACTGCCTGCATGACCTCTATTACAAAAATGACATCTGCCAAATCATCAGAAGTAAGTCAGTGTTGTGATCCCATTTGAAAGCTCTCCAACTCACGAACTCAAAAGAACCCATCAAAGACTATGTAATTCAGAAGAACATAATCACACTCCTACCTTTAAAGATAAGCTGCTGGAATATGTATGTACATCCAGCATAGCTCCAAGATGTCAAAATTTGAACTTGGGCCTTCCATTGTTTTTTTAGACAAATAAGACCCTTTTTTCATCTCCCCTGGCATAGCCAGTATATGATTTGTTGAAGAAAAAAAAAAAGTCAAGAACATCTGGACACCTACCCTGTGAATACAAACGCTTTAAACTGAAATTGCATTATGTAAGTCAAGCTCTTCCTTATCCATCCAAGTTCTACATACACTACAGCTAGAAGTTCACTCAATCAAATACTTAAATTAAATACGATGAATTATTGCCAATTCAATAAATGCATAAAAAGCCTTGAAGACAATACTTTAAAAGCTGGTATACTTTAAAGACTGATCTCAGGTACTTTCCAAGCTTCTAAGACTTGCAAAGCATTCTGGGCAGTGTGTTTTCATTGTGAAGTAACCAGACATCGGTACATAAAAGAAAAAGCCCCAAATCCAGGAAATCTTAGTTTGACTAAGTTGTGCTGCATCCATATTTTACTTTCCATATGTGGTTCTCTTACCTAAAGCCTATACATTCACATATACGAAGAGTTATTTTTTCATTTTGTATACTTTATCTCTAAAAATAGCTGGACATCGTAAAGAAAAATATCACATTGCTAGCTTTATTTCATTAAAACCACTGCTCTACTACTTGAAAAGCAAAATATGTTAATAAATGAATAAATAAAAATGCAATGACATGAAGTGAGCTGTTTAAAAGCGGATATCAGAAGTGCAACTTCGTGCCATATACTATCCTGATTAAATATATAACCCATCAGTATGTAGCGAGGAACCTGAATACTAAGCAGAAATCAAGATAGACTAAATGAACAGGGAAATGGCTTAAATACACATTTATAATACACAGTCTTTAGAAGAAACTCACTATTTCAGTATTTTCACTACATTTGCTATCATTTATGACATGTACCTACCTTCATGTAAGCTCAGGACGAATATATGAAAAAATATACATACATCAAGACCCAATGGATACTCTTGAAGGCATCAAAGTTTGGGCTTATATCCCTATGTAAGTCAGGATATGGACCCATAACGTAGAAGAGGCAGTAATTACTACTCTTATGTCTGACAAACGTTGGATTTACACCCACATTTTCAGTCATTTTAAGTTTCACAAACTGTTCAAAATCAATCATATCACGCATTGAGAAAGAAACATGCACACAGAGTCTGTGGATGAGATTTTCTGCACTGGGAAGTCACAGGGATTGGCATACCCAGAGCACATGGAGCTTCACATCAGGAAGAATACCTTTATGCCACGATGCCTCTTCAGCCAAGTATTTACTCTGACACCTCAACAATTGAATGACACTATCTCTCCCCTAGCTATCAATATATATAGGTTACTCTCTGACCAGCTCTATCTGGCATAGCAGACACCTCTGCAGGGCTGCCTGGAATTTAGTCTCATACACATTTCAGGAAAAGATGCACAAGGAACTGTAATGAATTTCTTAGCAAGGTGACAAATGCTCCTTTGCTTACTGAAGCATGGGAAAATTTCATTCTTAATGATCTTTTTTGTGCTTTCTCTTTAGCCTGGTTGATAAGATTTGGGAAGTCTTGAGTAAACATAATTTGTGTGTACAAGGACAGTATGAGATGCAATATGCATTTCTTTAAGGACAGAATTGACAAGTCACATCATTGGAGTTTTATAAACGATTTTTTTTTTTAAAGTAACAAAGCTCATTTATTAAATACTCCTTTCATTATTCCATTAAACTGTTGTTCACTTGGACTAAATTAAAACTTGAAAAACAAATTGTGTATACAAGGTTTCCAGGATGCATCACCTTGCAAAATGCTCAAAGATGCTGCAGTGAACATATGTGTACAATTCCTAAAAGAAGGAAAAGGGCTGAGGAACAGTGCTGGTGTGTTATGAGGCCAATTTAAAATGAAAACACAGCATGTGAAAATCCCTTCCTACTCAAGCAGCTATGGTGTATGGATGTATGGCAGCAACAATTCTTGGAGCAAATGACGTAGCTGGAAAAAGCAGACAACATACTGAGAGTACAAGCTGCTCTTCAGAATTGAAGACAACACAATTGCTGCTGGCATGAATGAGACAGAAGGATGCAGCATAGAAAAAAAGTTGAAGTGCTCTTCTGAGCTACAGAGTTCTGTACATTTGCTTAAAATAAAGATCAGTGGGTTTTGAGCAAATCTCCGAATGTCAGCAGGCCGGAACAGTAATAGTCTCACAAATAAAGGCTGTCATGAACATGTCAACAGGGAAGAGATAGCTTCCTCTGAAAAACTAAAACCAGGCCAGAAGGAGAATACTTGGAGGACAAATCTTCAGTGCTCTGGAACAATGAGCAACACCTGTTCAAATACATGCCCTGAAAAGCATTCCCTGGGCTGATACTGGATATTGTTCCTTCCTAGATGCTTAAACAGGCAAAAGATTGTTGCTTGTGCTTAAAGAAATAAATAAAAAGAGCAGTAGCTTGTACTAAGCAGTTCCAAGAAACGACATTTAATCTTGGTAATTATGTGATTTTTTTAAAAATAAAGATGTTCTACTTTATAAAAGATGCAAAATAGAATTAATTACACACAATGACAAGCAATGTACTCAAGATTTCACAGGAAAGCTTTACAGTGTGAACTATCAGCACTTTCGTCCTTTCTTTTCTCAACAGGAAATAATTTGGAATATGGTAGATAGCTCTCTTACTAACAATCATTTTTTTTTCCCCTACTCAGAGAAGCTTGATTTATTGCTTCTTCCAGTGTTCTCTGAAAATGAAAGAGACATAATTTCTTCCTCTGCAGATTGCTCCTTACATTGACACTGGATCACTTCAGAGTTTGGAGAAAAGTTGGATGAGAGTGCCGTAAAATAAGGCAGCTATGAATACATAGAAAAAAATCTAGCTATGTATTATTCAGCACCTTTGCGCCTACACGTTTGGAGTCACCGCTATATTGCTTCAACTATTAGCATAGACTGCAAATCCCCAACCTATTATTTACTTTCTTTCAGAATCTAAATCTGTGAAAGGAAGTAATTTGCAACATCAGACCAGTAGCTTTAATTTAGATTTTTAGAGAGATATACATGTCCCTTTATGAGCTTTCAACCTGAGCTCTGTTGTGGATTGAGATGATAGATGTTAGGGCACGAAGGGAAAAGGCGGAAGCAAAGAATTTTAAAATGCGACTTCCAGCAGGCATGACAATTATATTTGAGTACAAACATGCTTTAATGCGTTTAAAGAACATTTGGCAGGAGCCTGTGTAAGCACTCCCTCAGTTTAACATACATTACAACAAATGGAACGGAGACAAAAGGCTGCCTAAAAAAGAATATGAAAGAAGTCTAGTGCCTACCCCTCTGGCATAGATTTTTGTCTGTATGTGCTCCCAGCAGAGCCAGTCTCACTTGAGGTTGATAAGTTGCTTGGAGAATTGCGACACTGCTGCGACCGTGCTAATGCAATGGATGAAACTGTCACGTAGACATCAGAACCAGGAGACAACCTGTTCAGAGCAGAGGAATCGGTCACATCAGCAATTCAAACAGCAGTAGCGTAATGCAAAGCATGATGGACTGTCTAATGCAAACTGTCAGAGCAGCTAAGAACATGGCACCAGGGAGACAGCAGAGAGTCACTGTAAATCTATTCCTTGTGGAAACTGAGGAAAATCAGCTAACAGAAGGTGGATGTAGAGGAGCAAATGAAGAGAGGCAAGTGTGTGTGAAGGGAAGGAAATCTCAGCACACACTAGGAAAGCATCCCATTTTCTGAAGTCTTGAGTTACTTTTTGCAGATTGATTGTAAGGAATAATGAAGCATGACATTCCTCTCCCAAATACCAAATAGAGCGATCTATTTCTACTTTTCAGCAGAAACTCTTGCCTGGAATTTAAAGTTGTCTATGCAAACTCAGAGTAGCAAGCTTACACACCTATGCTGCCAAACTTGTCCACATTCAAGTTAAAGGTTTAAAAATGAAATATTATTTAAGAATATATTTAAACTCTCCCTAACTTAATGTTCTCATATAAAATATTAGAGGTCACTGAAAGTACAGACCTGAGCTCTATGAAGTCTGTTGGAAAAACAATGCAGCAAATAAATTGGCTAAAATGCATTTGGGCTGGAAGCTACACGCTTATAACGATTTACTTGTATATCCTGTTCTGCAGTTGAAGTCTTTTCTAGATCATTTTCTGCTTTGTTTCCCAAGCCCCAACTGAATTCAGTGCTGCCATTAAGATTTTTGTTCCACTCAGCGGTGACTGGAGTCATTCAGCACTTCTGCAGCAAGCTAAGATGACTGAATTATGCCATCCATGAGCAATAAAATTTACTGTGAATACAAATCTTTCCTCATTCTAACTTGGAAAAAAACCCCTGCAACCTACACATTAGAAACTGCTTAAAAACTGCTTATTAACTCTAAAGAAACACACAGCCAACTGTGTCAGTACACCAACGGGGCCCAGAGATTCACAAGTCTATTCACTTAACCTGCATTTGAAAACAAGTGACAGACACTCACACTCACTGTAAGTACTTTCAAAAACTTTTCTGAAAATAAATAAAAAAGATACACCAGCAGCTTATTGTGTGTACATTCCAGTATATGCATACTGAAACAATTAAAAAAAAAAAAACAAAAACAAAAACAAACAGCAAACTAAATCTTAAAAAGGGAGAAAAAGCAATGGGACAGTCAAGAACCCAACTTCCTGACTGCAGTTTCCCCAAGTACAAACTAGTAACAGTAACTCTTTCCCAGACAAGAAATGAACGACTCAACTCCTGACCATTGCAAGTACAAGCAATTAATTACCTTCTAGTCTACCAAAAGGAATTTATTTCACATTTATCAAGCAACATTTCTGAAATTATTTGATTGTAAACAGTTCAAAAGTTGAAAATTTGGGGAGCAGTGCATTCATTTTCCCAGAGGCATTTTTATAAAGAAAAAAAACAAAACAAAACCTAGTCTGGCCAACAAAAATATGTGCTTTCAATAGCATTCACAAGTCTATATTAAGCACATACATTTAATTTAATATCAACGGCAAGGAAACCCTTCAATAATTTCTGTGAAATTATTTTTTCTATTGAAAAAATGATTATACTTTTACTTCAGAATCAGCTGCGTCTTTTCTTTACTCTCTGTGCCTTACCCAGAAGCAACAGCACTGTTCAGAAGGAATGTCAGGATTTCAGAATTGTGTCATGGAGTTATAATTCATTTACAAAGTTGAAAGACCTCAAGGGCAAACAAAATTGTTATAAATGTGATCTGAACAGCACCAAGGAACAGCCAATTAGGAAGGACATCCTATTTATTTAAAATGGAAATACATTTTACTGGTAAATTCTAAGCACTGCTGAAAAACATCAATAGGGAAAGACTTTCCTTTTACACGAAACAAGCAAATAAGACAGAAGAACATGAAAGTAAATCTGCTCAAATTGACTTTTTAAGCTGATTTGAAATCTGTTGATGAAAATCACTTCCCAAGACAAAAAGGATATTGTTAGCAGTATGGCCCTGTAGTTATGACATTCTATGCTTGTTTTTTTATATATAATTATAGCAAACTAAAAGAGACCATTATCTATTTTAAAAGACAAATTTGAGAAGAAATTCCAAAATGGTTAAGTGCATGAGTTCCATAACTGAACTTAAAAGTAGGCCAAGCGACCACTGCATTAGAAAGATACAAATAAATTACAGTCAATTGAACTGGGATTGGACCATGCATGATTTAGCTCTAAGAGACCTACTTCATCCTGAAAGGACTAGTTGAATTTTGCTGTGTATGGGGAGAAAACATCTTTTATGGAAACAATGAGTGGGATGGGCATATACTTGTTTAGTATGACAAAGACATTGAAAGCATCCATCTTGCTCTTACTAATTTAATTTGCTGTAATTTTCTCAAGTCTTCAGCTTGCGTATGTACGTAATATAAACATCACAGGAAAAATGTTAGCCTAGCATGCTTTTGTCTATGGCCTAAGTCATTCTTTAATCATAAGATCACACCCTGGTCTCCTCTCAGTCATACGGTTTTATTTTGTCCTTGAACAACTTCTACAAGAACTGCACAGCCATGCAGAAGTGCAGGCTGACAGAAGGGAAAGGCTGGCATTATATTAGAGGCACTTCCATGCTGACTTAACAAACTGAATTCTCATTTTACACTTGCTACAGCAGTCCTGTATGATCACTGGTGTATTTGTTAAAGACAATTTTTCATTCATTGTCACTAATTGCAAGTTTCCCAAAGGCCTTATTTGATTCTGAGGCCTGATTTACTTCTGTGCTGAGAACTTACCAAAGCAGCTGAAGCTTTAATTTGAAGCTGTAATTTGAATACATAAAATATTAACAATGCTGGGCACACTTCCAAATTTGAGATGCTCAAAATAGAATGTAAGAAATGATTAGAATATAATTTCTGTCTCTACCTTTGTTCTTAATCTGAAGAGGTCCAAAGAAATCTATTTTCAGACAGAAGTTTTGAAAATTCAGTTTAATTAATGCGCGTGAAGCATTCAGAAACTACAGTAATGGGCACCACTGTAATGCTTAGTGGGGAATTAATAACTGCATCTTTACAGTGGGATTTGAATAGCATCCAGTAAATAAAGGATGGAGTAATGAAGAGGAAAAATATTAAATAGCTGTTCTTTAATGAGCTTCGCTTCAATTTCACTTCAACTGTGTGAAGTGAATGAGGCAGATGTTCTCTGTTAAGAAAAAAATCTTGTAATTTAATCAGGGAAAGTATCAAAAAGTATGGTTACATAAAGTGCTTGAATAAAATCGCACAGCAAATCTTAATTCTGGCACAATTACTTTCCAAGAACTTGATTTTACAGTCCTAATCGTACTGAAGCACGCAACATTTCTCTAATAACCCTGACTGCCTGCTCTCAGGTTAAAAAGGGAAACAAACTGCTTAGAAAGGGGAAGAAAAAAAAAAGAGGAAAGTACATCAGCAGGTCTGGAAAGGGATAGATAAAACACAATTATGCCATCATATTGTACCTTCTCACACCACACTGCATATCTTCATGAATATTTTTCTACACTTTTTCTACACTTTGATTATCGCATTTCAGAAAATATGTAGTACAAGGAAAGATACGAAGGGAGACAAGAAAGTGACTGGAGGTACAGAATAGGTTCTGTACAAAGATAAACTGAACAGGCTTCAGATGTTTTTTTTTTTTGTTTGTTTGGTTGGTTTTCTTGTTTCTTTTTTAATCATTTCTGCCTGTTGTCTGCCCAAATGTGAATTACGTTAGATTAAGCAAACAAAACATTATTCATCATTCCTCATGACAAAAGTATGGACAGGAGAACTGTAAACTGTAAAGGCACCCAGATACCACCCACAGCTGTTAAATTACAATATGGATGCACCCAACTCTGGAATTTCTTAAACTACAGATAACCAGGAGACTGCTGGATCTGGTACAAAGTCATCTTCATTTACAGTTATGCCAATAGCACAAGAATATTTTTTTTGGTTTTCCCTGGTCCCTGCTAATGGCCACTGTCAAACAAGAGACCAGCTCTTGATCACAAACAACGTGGTACTTCTCATAAATTTGTGGAACGTGAGTTTGGCTAAAGATATAATAATTGTAACAAACTTCTGTTTTGTCACTGCTATATCCAGTTCTAGATCCTAGTGTCACTAGAAAACACATTTTAATTTGAATTTTAATTTGAGGGATGTTAAGAAAACTTGAAATCACTACGGAAGGAAATGCATGTGCTAGAAAACGTTCATTCAATGGGCAGTGAGATGGGCACGGAGGCTTGCTTGTTTGTATTATAAAAAAAGCTACTGATGCAAGCTGATCAACAGTAAAATAGGCTTTTTTTATGACATAGGAATCATTTAAGCTAGAATCTGCCTGCAGGCATTAGCCTATAAACTGTTACACAGTTACTGCCACCAACTATTAACAAATACTGTTTGAAGAATGAAGAAGTTTCAGGCCCAAACTGCACTCCATAGTCCTCAGTTAGAATTAAACCACTCTTAATGAACATTATTCCAATATTTCTCTATTGTGGAATTTTGTGGAATTTTGTGGCCATTGCTTGACTGCAGTCATGCCATAATTCAGTTCATTATTTGGTTTGAAATATTGACCGTGGTCATGTATTTTCAAATCAGAGTCTCAAGTTTCCATTCAGTGCAGCACTTAATCACATTATGAGGTTCAGTCAAGTTCCCCAGGGTGCTTTGCTCACTTGTTTTCACATTTTTCAAATGTTTATTGAGTCAGGTTTTAGTTAAGACTAATTTCAGTTTATGATAAGTTAAGAAGAGATTACCACCGAGCACTATTTCATAACCTTTCCTCACATATTTTTTTTCTTCATAATAAAGTCTGGAAGCCAACTGGATGAAATGTTCAAAATAGTGAGAGGGGGGAAAAAAATAAGTAAATCCAAAATTACATCTTCTCCAATCTCTAGTATACTTAAAAATATATGTAAGTTGCTTATCTGCAAGTAATGTCACCTGTCTATTTTGATGGCAACTACAACAGATACAAAAGAACACGACTTGACAGAGCAAGTTCTCAGCTACAGCACACGTTTTCGACATAGTCATGACCATTAGCTGTGCATGTTCACCAGCAACAAACAAGAGCTTGGATGCTGCACTTGTAAAAATCTGTCAGCAGAGGTGACGCACTGTTGCTGTTCCCTCTGCTGAAATGCATCACCCACTGCCTCACTGCACTCACATCCACTGGTTGGTCTCCATAAATGTTCAACAACTGAAAGTCAATGGGTGTCATTTTTTCCATGTGGAGAAACTGAACTCCACCCCTTTGCTTCAGACACATTTACATGCCTGATGCCATTCTGTCAGACTGCCCCTCTGCTGCCATCACAGCACAGCAACAAAATATAACGGAATACTGGTGGGAAGGTTCAACCTCTACTGCCATACTGCCAGCATCCACCACTGACACTGAGGGCCAACATAATAAAGTGGGAGGCATTACTTATGGAGCAGTCTTCATATATGTGGTTTGTTGCTGCTTTCCTTCATGTCTTAATCTGATATTTATTCTGGGATATAGAGTGCACAGTGTCCCATGTGGACTAATTAATGTGAAAGGAATCTATTGTATATATATTATGACATCTTTCAATCTTAATATTACAGTAAAATTAGATATTTATATTAAGATATATACAGTCTTTAATTATTTTTCCTGCTACTACAAACATGCACATCACTCATGACTACATTCAAGGATGCAGAACACTATGAGGAATAGTGACAATTTAAGTCTGTGCAAATGAGTTGCGTGCATGAAGACAATTCAGTAAAGGCAAAAAACTCTGCAGGTTAGACACTGACCTGCCATCCATCAGGGACTGTCAAGTAAGTTACTCTTCCACTTACAGTAGCAGGTTTTTCATGATGCCAACAGGTTTATGTGATACACAACTGAAATCCTCCTGTTTGCAGGACTGATAATCTGCTTTTACTTAACATAGATAAATGAGCTGAAGCAAAAATAACAGGCAAAAATCTAAATTTGTTTCACTAAGTATCTGTATTTAGAAACTAGTTGTATGAAGCAATCATCAGTCAAATATTTCTAGCAGGTAATTCAAAAAGAGTTACACTTTCAACGTGTAAGGCCTGATAAATCAGAAATACAACAGTGCTTCTATTTGACTGACCTGCAGTCAATAAACAACGTGCTGCCAATGGCAGGAACAAGGCACCATATATTCCACCTTCAATTTCAAAAAAACCAAGCATTAAAATCGGTCAGACATCAGCAAGTCTTACATGGGGTTTGGCACTGAAGAAACAGAAATGATAGCTAGTGAAATCTAGAGCACAGCTGTACTTCATTTCTGAAACTGCTTAATGACTTTGGTCCTCACAGGTAAATTTCCAGCCCCATTGACAGTTAGGCAGCACTTTCCTTTGGAAAGTGAAGCCCTAATGGTAGTAAGGAAAGAGAGGCAATCTGCACAGCTTTGCTAATGAGGCATAATAAGGACCTATAACACTCCTCTGATTCTCTCCTGGGTTCTCGACAGATGGCTGACAAAAGTAAGTGAAAACCAATAGAATGATAAGGTGTTTTATAAAAATAAAATTACTTCCTGGTAGGCTGGTAACAACTTCAGCTTAGACTCTCACTAGTGAGGCAATAGTGGACTGCTGAAAAAACAAAACGAGCCAGCCCTACCCTGAGCATTAATGGAGATCACTGCCAATGGGAACACAAAAAGGGCTATGCTGGAGTAAGAGGGCTATGAAAGTCTCATCTTGATTCATTTCAGACATTTTACACAATAACAATGGAAATATTTGAGCTTTCTAAAATGCAATGCTTTTGTTGTGCAGAAAATGAAAAATAGAGTAATCCTATTGAAGTAATCTTACTGTTTGGTTTGTTCCCTCCCTATTCCATATTCCTTTCAAATGATGTAACAGTATATTTATTCACTTTAACTGGCAACACATTAACCTCATGCAGCTGCTGTTATATTCAGACTTGATCCAGCCAAGATTAACACGTTTAGAGCAGACATAAAATGTATTTTTTTGGCATTCCAAAAAAATAAAAAAAGAAAAACAACCCTGCCAAACAAAATGATACTTTGGTAATATATGCTTCAGGATGAAAAAATCCACTACAGCCCTTCCGAAGCAAAAACAAAAACAAAAAACAAAGAATGTCTGGAGAAAAAAAATAAAAAAATAAAAAAATAAAAAAAAAAAACAGCTAACATGCTTTGAAAATGAAAGAAATGGAAAGTTTCAGTTTTTGGAAACAAATACAAAATATACGGAAATGCAATCTTCCCTTTGCAAAACACTGGTCAGGCCAGAACTCCCTTCTAGAAGCATCCATTGAGTGGATAAATCTTGGATGCTTTAGGGGTGTTGTGTTGTCCATGAGGATTTTTATGTGCAAGAAAAGCACAGTTAATAATACCACACCTCTCAGCAGTCAGGGCCTCACCGTCCTCCACACAAAGAAAGAAAGCAACAACTCAAGATTCTGGACAAAACTCTCTGGTTAGTGCCATGAAGCATCAGGTGCTTCTGGGAAAAAAAACCAGCAGTTCAGTTGTATCTGATGTCCTGCCACTCCCTGAAACTTTGCCCAGGTATTACTATGCCTCCCATAATTACAGAGTAAGATTCTACAGCACTGGACAGGCAGGAAGACAAACACCACACCCCACCAAAAACAAAACAAAACAGACCTACTCCCATTCCTTCAAATTCATCACCTATTTGTCTCCAACTGTAAGGGGAATATGGCACAAAGCCATGCAATTTTTATCTTGGTCCAAACATACCATAAGAGAGAGAACAAAGTCCAATGCCTCACTGGCTTTTGCAGTCTCCCTCACAAATAACTTTACCAGAAAAATTAAAAGAATACATACATATATGCACACACACACACACACAGTATTATCTAGGCATATAACATATATTACCAGTAATTTCAAGTTGCCAATTTTCTGATGATGCAAGTTCTAAGCACACATCAACTGAGCTTATAAGAAAGCTACAAGGATAGGGAAGCATGAGACATACAAACTAATCAGTTTAAGTGCAGAAGTATGACAATATTCAATGAAAAATTAAGCAAGAAAATAACGTCTTTACCAACTATTGCCACTTGTTAATATTTAGCCTACACAAGTTTCAAATGATTTCACGTTGGTAGTTCTCTGGTCTTGGCTTTACCATCTTTTTATTTTTATTTTTATTTTTATTTTTAATTAACCTCAGTTCTTCTTGATTCAAAAAAATGCTTGACCTTCTTTTATTGCACCTCTAAATTTTCTACTTTATACACGTTATTTCTACTTTATTTTTTCTTAGGGAATTCTTCAAAACATGAGGCATGAGCTTATTTCCCTCAACAAGTCTCTTTGTAAATGCAGAAATGCAACAGATTTGTACAGATAAGCAAAACAATGACAGTTCATTTGAAAATGTGACAGGATATGTCTGATATCTTTCTAAATAATTGTTTTCTTTCTTAAAAAGCAAACAAAAAATTCCCTCTACAGAAATGCAAATTTAAAACAATCTACTCTTCAGCCTAAGAAGTCTAAAAGTGTCCCAGTTGATAAATTTGCCCTCTGCACAGGTTGGTATTTCCTTACTGAACAATGTTAAATGCTATTTCTGCCTCAGGAGCTTTCGATTATTCCACCAAGCCTCTAAACAAGCTATGAATTTTAAATTCACTTCTTTAAAACGCAGAGGTTCTGGAAAATTTAGATCTAAAACTCTGACATCACTCAAACATTAAACAAAAATGTAGGAATTTTAGAATATCACTCAATGCAGTGAAACATATCCTATCAATCCAGTAGCACTTCTTTTTCTGGTTAGTCAAGTCAAGCAAACATATTTCCTTTTGGCTGTTTCACTCATATTCATATTGCCTTTTGACTAATTACAGACAAGAAAAGAAAGCAGTCCTTAGATGCTTAGATAAACCTATTGTGCTTTTTTCAAGACAGAATTCTGAGCAGCAATAAAAAGCGATTTGTGAAGAAGATACGTACCTCCGGCTCTCCAATGGGCGCCCATCACTAGAGATGCTTCGTGGGATGTTGGCTGCTCGTTCTGGGGGTGGCATTTTCCCTTCTCCTTTCCCTGAGCCAATCCTAGATGGCACTGGACTTTGAACTTGGGATGGTACCTGAGCCACATGAGGTCCCTGTCCCTTGTTTGCATTTCGCTGCCATTTGTTATTATTTCTGAAGGGAAATTTGAATTCATATGGCATTCCTTCATTCACTTTGTATTCCATCACTGGCATACGGTAGTTTTCAGAACAACTTCTGGAAAAGAAAAAGGACAACAAAACAAAATGTTGTTATAAAAAACACTGTTCTGGAAAGCAAAACAAATATATTTTGTCTACAAGGATAAAATTTTGAAGACAGAAGTTGAGCCAACTACAAGAAAGAGAAGATGCAAGCCTTCTTTTAACAAACATGTATTTAACAAGCATTGCTACTGCTCATCTGATTACTGTGCTACAAAAGCAAAAAAAAAGAAACTGCACAAAAGTTATCATAGTAGAAAATACAACACTTGCTAATAACTGTAGATGCCAAAACAGAAGACATCCCCTCCTTCCTAAGGATAAAACATGAACACAGCAGCACAAAAACTGAACTAAGATAGGACACAAGCTAACACAGTTCATGTAAGATGCAGGGAGAGTGATTTGGAAACTAAACGTGACCTTGGCCAAGATGGCCAAGAAGGCCAATGGCATCCTAGCTTGTATCAGAAATGGTGTGGTGAGCAGGACTAGGAAGTCACCCTGCCCTGTATTCAGCACTGGTGAGGCCTCACCATGAGTACTGTGTTCAGTTTTGGGCACCTCAGTACAGAAAGGACATTGAGATGCTGAAGCAGGTCCAAAGAAGGGCAACAAAGCTTGTGAAGGGCTCAGAGAATATGCCCTAGGAGGAGAGACTGAAGGAACTGGCGCTGCTTAGTCTAGGGAAAAGGAGGCTGAGGGGTAACCTTATTCCAGCACCTGAAAGGTGATTATAGAGAGAGCAGGGCTGGTCTTTTCTCACTGGTGACAGGTGACAGGATGAGGGGAAATGACCTCAAGTTGCACCAGGGGAGGTTTAGGTTGGATATCAGGAAGCACTTCTTTATGGAAAGGATTGTTAAGCACTGGAATAGGCTCCCCAGGGAGGTGATTGAGTCACCATCCCTGGATGTGTTTAAAAACAATTTGTGGTGCTCAGGGATGGTTCAGCAGAAGGTTGTTAGAAAGGGTAGTTGGTTAGGTTGCGGTTGGACTTAATGATCTTTAAGGTCTTTTCCAACCTGTGCAACTCTATGATTCTATGATGTGGGTGGGGCTTTTTTTTTTTTTTTTTTTAATCTGCTACCAACCTTGCATACGTGACTGCTGGCAAGTCGTCTCACCTTAACTGCATTCCTGCTCTTCCTCCAAACTTATGTCAATCAATTTATTTGGATAGGAATTGCTCCTCATGTGAATGTACTATACCAATATTCATTTTAGCTAATGGTCTGTATAAACTACTGTAGTAGAAATACTAAATGATCTCCAGAGGACACAGTGAAGGATACAAGTTTTGAAAAATTGATTGCCAAAGAGATAATGCTTTGTACAAAGATCTAAGCCAAATCTTCAGTGATTCATGCAGGATAACCACCAATTCAATACACAGTTCCTAAATCTTAATGATTTTGGATAAAGCAAGCAGGATAAACAATAACTTTTAAAAATTTTATAATTAGGTAATAAACTACTATGAACACTCGGTCATGCAAGAAAACAAAACCCACGACTGCTGAGAACAGTGTTTCTAAAAGTGCAGTAATTTCTCTTCCTGCTGCGCATATGGATACATGAACGCTAAGCCTGCTTTTGGCTGCACTTAATTTAGTTCAGAAATAATAGGATCTGGGCTTTCCACACAGATTCTTCTGCTCTAATCCTTTTGCTATGATTACAGCTGAACATTCCATTTGCCTGGGCTACTAAATACTGTACAAAAGCTTTCCAAATACCTCATGGGTGACCTTATGCCACTGTGCATTTTAATCCCTGACGTATTCAATTTTCCATTGACAACTAGGGGACAAATAAAACTTCTTTCCTGTTTGCTACCAGTTACAACAGGGTTTAGAATGTCTCGCAGTGAAAACAAATATGAATTCTTCTAGTGTTTATATAAATGTCTTTGCTTAGAGATGTATTTTCATATTAATGTAATAAATGCACATTTAAGTTTAGTTCTAATGTTCCTAATTATAAAAAGATTTAAGATCCATCCCTATAAAGGTATTACCTGATTAGAACACAACAGTGCAAAACCTACTGACTGCAAGAAACATATTGATCTTGTGTAACTGTACACATTTTTCTTGGTAAACCTAACAAATCTAAAGCTAGCCACTGGGCAAACTTAGTCCATCAAAGATTATCCCATTTTAATCACACAGCATTTACAAGAAATTAACACAAGACACTGGGAATGTGGTTGAAACTACAGACAATTTAAGAGATCAGGGGACCAGTAAAAAATTAAAAAAAACAACTTTAGATAGTATGAGTTCTGGAAAAATGCAGATAATATACATTTCAGGAATAAAAGCATGTGTTAATGTTTATTTCTGACTAAACTACATTTAAAACCTGTAAGAGCAAAAATACAAGCCTCAAGATTAACAAGAATTGGAAGTTAGAGAGATGCAGCAAGATCTTCTATGGAGTGAAAAAAATTGCAATTTAGAGGAATTTCTCTGCTCAGATCCACAGATTTGATAGACTCTAGGACCTAACTTATAGTTTTTTCCTTTAACGAATATGTCTATTCATAGCTTTCCAGAACTACATCCACAGACACTGAAATGTACATTTTTGATGCATATAAATGCACAGTTCTCTATATGTTGTTTGATTTCCAGATCAATATAGCTTAAAGGATACGTAAGCTTATTTTGACATTTTATTAAGTAGGAGCATATAATAAATATTTTGCAGGGCCCAGAATATTAGATATTTTCCTTAGCTTTTCTTTCACCTTAGAACTCTGGATGCTGTCTTATAACCATGCAGAGGTTTCTGAAGGTTAACACGTATTCTCCAGCATTTCCCCCACCTCCACCATCCCCCAAATCAAAATATAATTTCTGACTGAAGGCGGTTATCACACAGTACCTGCGTGGCGTGCAGTCCTCATAGGGAGGGACAATGACAACCTTCACCGTTACCGATGTCCTCAGAAGATCAATCATTTGCTCATGGCTCAGAGTGGCTACAGCCACCTTACAAATTTCCACCAGCCTGCTACCCTGTCGCAGTCCTGCCTGCCACGCGTACCCGTAGGGCTCAACATCTGCCACAATGCCTTCGTAGTTTACATGGAAGCCAAGCTGACCCAGACCATTCCTACGCAGAGTCATCTCCACTGTTTCACATCCCTTAGTCATGAGCTGTGGATTGAAACAGGAAATTTAATGATTAGGACACTAATAGGATACAATAGGGGAAAATATATATCTAAGTCCTGGGTACACAATCAAGTGAAATGATCTCATCACTCGAACTGGTATTTTCAGTAGAGTCTGGTAATCCATGTTTTGCCTTGAAGTTTTTATCAAAACCACAAGAATTTTAGGAAAAAAAAAACAAAGCAGATTGCAACAGATAAAACATGGATTTAGACAAGTGTGTCTATTTTATCTTATACATTTTGGTAACTAATCAACCATGCTATACATGATAGGACAAGGGGGAATGGTCTTCAACTGAGACGGGGGGTGGAGGGGGAAGGTTATGTTAGATATTAGGAGGTAGTTTTTCACACAAAGGTTGGTGGCACAATAGAACAGGTTGCCCAAGGTGGATGTGGATGCTCCTTCCTTGGAGGCATTCAAGGCCAAGCTGGATGTGGCTCTGGGCAGCCTGGTCTAATTGTTGGCAACCGTGCTCATAGCTCGATGATCACTATGGTCCTTTTCAACCCAGGCTATTCTATGATTCTATGATTTCCAGCTGTTTTAGTAAACTGCAAGTTTCCTTCCAACAGAATAATAAAGTAGTGGCATAAGCTACTAGACATAGTAAACTGTAATCCATGCCAACTTGTCTGTCTACCATGAACACAAACACAGTTAAGAATAATTTAACAGGACATGTTTTTTCCTTTTTCCTGGTCATTATACAGCTAAGCTGTGAAATTAAAGGAAAGATAGTGAAATATAGCACATTCTTTCATGACTTAATTGGATAAAAAATGAGCATACTCCACCAGCCTGCTAC
This sequence comes from Centrocercus urophasianus, assembly GCF_019232065.1. Classification (NCBI taxonomy): domain Eukaryota; kingdom Metazoa; phylum Chordata; class Aves; order Galliformes; family Phasianidae; genus Centrocercus; species Centrocercus urophasianus. The sequence continues at coordinate 20,239,699 of NW_024884586.1, forward strand.
CCTGTCGCAGTCCTGCATACCATGATTCACTGTGTTTTTATGTTATCATATCATATTGAGAGAATATCTTAAGCTTGCAATATGAGTTGGGACTGCACCCTGCTAGCACATTAATAAGACAAAGATATTAGTTTCATTTGAAACAAGTTTCAACAAGTTTATAAGCCGGAGAAAATAAGGAAAAACCTACAAAAGAAAAATGATGACATCAGTATCTATTGTGCAGGATCAACTTATGCATGTGAAGGCCCTGTTGTTTTTTGTTTTGTTTTATTTTGTTTTTAAAATACAGAGACAATTGACAGAGCCAGTTAATGTTGGCTGATAAAATAATATCAGATCAGTAAAGGATTTTGAGAAATAAAAGCAGGAAAGTCTGTGTAGATTTAACAATTCGCAAATAGGACAGCTTCAGGCATCCCAAACACTGATGCAACTCTGAAGCCTTCATGGTGGGGGGAGATGAGAAAGGAAAGAGGAAGCAAACAAGAGAACACATTCTAACCTCCAGCCTTTTGACGATCTCTTTGATGTCATCAATGTTGCTGATGAAGCTCTCCAACGAAACGCATTCACCTCTCTCATAGAATATTTTTATATTTGTGTCTGTTGAAGTCCAACCTATTACATCTCGACAGGAGCAATTAAACACCACACTTTTTGTGTCCTGTTCAATGAGGACTACAAACTCGTTAGAGACACCTAGGAGACAGTCTATTTCCATACCCTTGCTGTAGTCTTTTGCATGGACACTCCACACGATAGCACCAGAACTATAGATCTCTGCTCCTGGGTAAGGCTTGGACTTTTCTTTCTTTTTTGAAGCAAGTGAGATGAAGGGGAATTTGCCAGAAGGGTCAATAGGTGTGTTGGTGACATTCTTCTCTGCCAAGTCTTTCAAGTATTCTTGACGGGTCCTGGTGGCCATTGCACGAAACTTTTCTGATTTATGAGCAGCATTCTCTGCATTAATGACTTTGGCTAGTAAGAAGTCCCTGAACACGTTTGATTTAGGAAACGTGACGCCTTTTGGAATAGGTGGTCCAAAGGATGGTACATCTCTGGATCTTGTCACAGCAACACTAAAAGAAATATGAAAATAAGGAAGAAGCAGAGAGTTTGACTGTATGTGAATTCAGCACTTTTTGAATACATAAATATATTTCCCTTTTTCCATAACCCCTGAAAGTTTTTTCTTAATTTCCCAGTAATATACCCTTATTTACATTTTAATCTTGCCAGTTTGCAGACCACATCTTCCTTCGCGTATAAACAGAAGGCCAAAGATTTCTGCATCTAGGAATTTTTTGAGCCATCCTCAGTATCTCAGCTTAAAGAGAACTTAAAATGCAAAATCCTGCACTTCTTGAGGGGAAAGATAAAATAACCAGTCTGGTACTATAGTTCTGATTCTTGCTCCTTCTTATTATAACCAAAAAACTTCTGACATGTTCTATTACTCCAGCATTTAATTTAGACAATTAAGTTGCTGAAAGGCTCATTCACTCAGTAGTCTGTCCTAAGTAGAGGTCATCACTGCAACAGCTTTGTAACAACCACCACTCCATCAGTTCTAATCTGATCTAGCATATTCTGGTCAAAGCATGAAAAAGTATTAACTAATTTTGGCCAAAACATCATGGTAATGGAGTTTTTATAAGGAAAATAAACACTTCGAAATACACTAGAATTGTATATGATGGTTCCCTTGGAAGGTTGGCTGTCACTAGTTTTACACTTTATTCTAACCTGTCTGACTCCTTAAACACAATTACTGAAATCCTGAAGTGATTTCAGGCTTCTGAAATGTTCTTTATCTTACATGGGAGGGAGAATCACTGGCAAAAACAGTGCTTGATTTTATTCCTTTTATGCAGTTCTTTACACAAATTCCAGTACAATTTTATGCTATATTGCTTCCTGTTTAGTCTAGGATTATGATCAATGTGACTGTTCCCAACAATCCACTGAAAAAGAGGTCAAAGTTGCTTTGAAAACTTTCCTAGAAAAACTTTTCATAATGGAATTCTATAAATCTAAATCAAGTGTTTGTACCGAGACGAGAGGATAAAGAAAAGAAGTTGAAAGGACTTTAAAGACAGTACAAAGAACATATAATGCGCTGGCAGTATCCATCTCATCTGTCAGTCTCATCTGTGCACAGGACTGAAGGCCAACATGATGAAGAAAACCACAAAATTGGCACTTAACACCTAGCCAATTCTAAAATCAATACTGACACATTTTTTTCCCCATCTCTCTCCTCCCCTTAAAATCCAGACCTGTGTCACTAAAGCTGAAGTTTTCAAATAATTATATTAATTGCTAGGAATCAGTAAGATTCTATCCTTTTCAGTTGCAAACATTTGAAAAAAATAAAGAAAGAGACGTGAAAGCCTTTATGCTAGATGTAGAGTCCTGAGATATTTAAATTTACTGTAGTATAAAGAGTATAAATCTTTACCTTGCTCTATATAATGAAAAAACATGAAACCACAAGCCACGGTATTTAAAACAGCTAGCAAATGCAGATCTGTCTGTATTTGTACATATACAAATTCAGCTGGAAAATGTATTCATAGTCCTTGTGGATTTCCTAGGATTTCTTACTTTTTATTTCCCTCAAAATCAATCTGACAAAATTTAAGAACATGTGTACGTAAACCAAGTAGCAGCTTGCCTCCAGAAGTGCAACTCAAAATGAGAGATGTAAGCAAACTTAAAACCCAAGCAACCTCTCAAACATTCTAACTGAAATGGTTCACAATTTGTAGTCTTTTAGTATAAAGGGTCAGGAAACAATCTCAGGATAAAAGAAGTCAGTCCAGTTATACACAGTCAGCAACCTGCCTTACAGCAAGTATCTATATAAACATGCCTACTTCAGTAAAGTGTAACACACATACAAAATTCAGCATTGCTTCTAGTACTGCTGCTTCAAGAAACATTGCCACAACCTTGTGGGGAGGGAAAAACCTTCAAACCTTAACATAATTATGTGAAAAACATGAATATATCATCTCAAGGACACTGCACCCAACTGCCTTAGCTCTTCCTCTATAGACTGAAGTGACACATTTCTATTTCACTAAAAACAATTTTAAGGCTCCCTCATTTCCAGATGACTATTCTAAATCCACTGCTCTGACATTTCCTATTTTAAGTTAAAAAATAAGAATTTGCTGAGATTAATTGAGATTTTAAAAATACAGCAAGAGTTCAGGATGTAACAAAGGAAGTTTGGCTGAACTTAAAAAAGTCAAAAGCGTTATTTCTACACTTAATACGGTTACAAAATTTACTCTAAGTAGGAATCTCATTTTGCAGTTCCTTGTTATATGTCACTATCAATCAGCATTTTCTCTTTTAGTAAGGTTACACTATATTGTAGTATTCTTGGAGAGAAACTAATAAAGAGCCAAGGGTATTTCAGACAAAATATTTCCAAGAATGTAGCTTCTTTCTGAAGACTTATTCATATTTTCCTCACTGCATGCATTCCAAAAGGGTATATATGTTTAGATGCCTAAATTATCTGAACAAAAAGTGCATTTGTAAAAATCAGAGGAAAAATTCTTCTCAAATACAGCTATGAAGAAAAACGAGAACTAAATTTTAAACGCATTTGTGAATGCTTGACTAGAGAGTGAGTAAAATGAGTACATCCATTTCCTCACTGAATGTGGCTCCTTCAGATACTTGTGTGTGCCTACATACTTTTTAAGAAACAACGTTTTAAATTCCCATATCCCAAAACCTCCACAACCTCAATCTTTCATCACATTTTCCTACTGAGAAAAGAGGAGTTACACCTCCCTCTGCATTCAGTTCCATGTTTTCAGTGAAACCAGTGATAGTTACCTGTAACAAACACTGTCAGTACAGGGACCGTGCACTCTCACAATGACAAAGACATGCTGGAAGTGAGACCGAATGTTCTTTGGGCTGAATGGTTGTGCTCCAGGCTCCTGGAAAACTATTGTCACAATATCATTTCCAATATGTCGCTTTCTCAGAAGCTAAAAAAAAAAAGAAAAAAGAAATCAAGGAAGCAGACATTAAAACTTTTCTCACAGTTTTTAAGGTCTTTAGTGGTTTTTTTTCCTATTACTATTGTTCAGTTCTATGTTTCAAGCTGAAAAAGAAAATGGTTGATGATATATACATATATATATATACACACGAAAATTTTAAGCTAAATGGAAACGTGAAAAACAAAAACACCTACTAATATGTAATTGGACTCACCATCAGTAATACATGGAAGCTGGAAAACATTTCCCACTTCACACATCTTTACAAGGTTCAATTTCAAATTAAAATTGTTATCATTGTTAAAGCGGTCTATAACAATTCTCTTACGCAGTATTGATTCAGCAAATCTAAGACTACAGTAAATAAGAAAGATAAATTATAGCATAGTATTTACTCTATAAAAAGAAGCTACGAAGAACGCTGTGGGTTTTTTTTAATTATTAAAGGAAATGTCAATTTTATTTGCAGAAATGCAAACTGAGTCTTTAGAATAAAATGGATACACATCATAGTCAACAAGATGGTCTAGGACTCAAAAATGCAATGAACTTCATTCAATTGTATCAGAAAGGGAATTCATGTGGACACAGGACACTTAGATTAACAGCTCAGTTCCTGAAAAAGGTGTAATGGGATCCTCACTGGTCTTTGGCTTTTCTCTGAGATAAAGGAAAATGTCACTATTTCTCTCCAAAAATAATATGATAGCCTCAAATTAAACTGTGCAGTAGTCCAAGGAAAGCATGGAAGAAACAGTTAGTTTTTTTTGTTTTGGGGGGGTTTTTTTTGTCTGCTTTTATCAGTCACCTTAATTGATAAGCTTTTCTTTCCTTTTAAAGACCAGGAACTTCAAAATAACAAAACAGGACAGCCTACAAACTTCTTCAGTATATTAAAAAATAAACAAAAATAAAAGAAAATGAATTTGTTTCACTCATCATCTTTCAAGTGGCTGCACAGTGTTCTGGGTTCCCACTTGTCACCTCTGATTCTGCACACATTACTGTTCGTTGAATCAAAGTATGACTGACCTTGTCGAACAAGGCTGAAAACTGTCATGTATGCACATATGTAATACAAATGCACTACTGACATTATAACATACATATTTTCATTTAAGGTTTTACTAAATGGATAATAAGACAGAAAACAGTCTTACGGAGAAAAATCTAGCTAGACACCTGCAGTGTACCTACAATAACCTGCCTTGCTCATCTTTGTGATGCAGATGGCCAGTGTTTTCTTTGCTAGTAACAAATAACATTTGTCATAACTATTCATTGCTTCACCTACTTTTGAGACAGGAAAAATTAACTGTAAGCAGTCTCAGTTCATCTTACCTGCTGTTTGTTGTTTGGAGTATATGGCAACATAGTAGAAACATGGAACATGATTTCATAGTCCTTGTACGTTGTATATAGAGAGTGAGTACCTGTTGAATCAGCTTCAGTTAAACAAAGAGAAAATAAGAGCATTATTAAAAAACAAGTTCAAAATAAGGTTTCATTACTATCAAGCAAAATCACCAGACAAGACAAGAACTCCTATTCATCCTCAATCCTAGCTTACATGAAAGCAAAATAAAAACTTACCTAGAATTTGTTCACCTGTCAAAGCAAAATATACAGGCTGCATGTATAATTTGACGTACTTTTGTCAGTGATGAGTTTGCTAGGAACAGGGAATTTTTCCCAGAATATTGTGAAAAAAGTCTATTTAATGAAAGGTGGAGAAGAAACACAAGCCATATATATATCTGTATGAATATAGGTGGGTATAAGCCTACAGAAATACATACACTATTAGCATGCATATATCAGTACTAGGTACTAAGATAGAGTCATGCAATAGGGAAAGAAAAAAAAAAAAAGGCATTCCTCACAGGGAATGCATTAGTTTACATAGAACAAAGTAAACAAAAACTTTCCTACTTAGTGTTAAACTAAGGGAGCATTCTGGCTTCATTTAGCGGGTCACCTGGATCTGCATGGTTAGAAAGTCACTTCCTCATTATTGGGCGCTGCTTTTGTACCCTTCTTTGGGGATTCACTTCTAAAACAATTGTATTGATTGGATTTTGTTTCTTTTTTTTTTTTTTGAGGCAATGCTTTTATAAACTATATTTATTATTTTTAGAGGGGTGGAGAGAGAGGTTAGAACCCAACTCTGGCACTATCTCATCCAGAAATGGAAAAGTACTTTTGCAGAACACTAAGCAACCAGAATAAACCAATAGCCAACTTTCAAAGTAGACAGAAAATAAAATGCATTTTTGTATGCTGAGGGATTCTTTCTTTGGAAAGGGGAAGCAAAAAGTTCATTTATATTCTGGAAATTGAAAACGAGTAACAAGATGTAATCATTTTCAGAAACCACCTATCATCTCAAACTAATCAGAATGAAACTGAATGGTACAGAATGTGGAAAGGACTTCAACAGGTGCTGTGATCTCAGTGATGGATGCATAACACACAACATGAAGAAGAACAGAATGGATTATTTTAAACATAAATGCCAGGAATCTGAATTTAATGAGTAAGATAAAGTCTTCACTAAAAATGATACTAAAAATGGAAAAGAGCAATCAAAATAGAATTTTTGCATATTTATAAGACAATGATAGAAAAAGCCCACAGCAATGCCATACTGCTGGTATATTAATCAAAGGTACTTTCACTATTTTAAAATTTATAGAAGAAATGGAAGGAATTCAGAAACAGGCCACAAAAATAATTGTACATGGATGGAGAGACCTTCATGTGGAGAGATAACTAGGATTACAAAGTTTAGAAAGAAAAAAAAAGAAGGGGATAACATTGAAGTTTATAAAGTGTTAAAGAAAAAAGAACAAAAACTTGAAAATATTAAATTAAGATGTATCACATTTTAAAGCTGAAATAGTAAATATACTCCATTATATGTAACAGCTACCCACAGTGCAAAAAGCATATAGAAAAAAGCATCCTGTATATCTGAAGTTGTAACGTAAACATGGTATTACATTATACAATCTCAGTCACTTACAGCAAAAAAAAAAAAGTTGATAAGCCCTTATATACTGCACATTGGAATATTTCACATTAGCAGAACTCATGTTACTAAGGAAATGACTGTTGGTGAAGTATTTACAATAATGTGCACTGATTATAACCATAATCTATGTAAATAAACTTTGACTTAAGCTTCTGATTTCCTGTCAAATTTGGAAAGATAAAGGTAGCACTGCTATCAGTTAAAAACTGCAGCATCATCTGTAAAATGAAATGCAAAAACGTCTACATCATAAACTGCACGGAGATTTTGCATTCGTAAATAATCTATTTACAAATGTATTAAACAGTATTTAATAAAAAGAGAAAAAGAAAGCAAATGTGTTCCAGGAATCTTATAAAAAAACCTCACTAAACGCTTCAGAGAGTTTGGGTTCTCTTCTTCAACACACAACATTGCCATAAAAAAAAAACCAACAACCATCAGCTAACAGCTGAATATTTCCTTTTTAATGCTAATTACAAAAGCTGAAGTGGAGTCATTTCATCTTGTGCTCAGTCTGCAGCAGTTTGCATCATCTGCTTGATCACGACAGTGCTTGCTGAAGGAAGCAGATGCACTTGAAAGTCACCCAAACACAAATGTTCCTCCTTACTCAGTCTTTTTTTTTTCCTTCCTAAGTATGCAATTTCATACTTAATGTTTGCTAGAAGTGACAGAAATATTAGAGAGAATGCAGAGGAACGGGGGGCACTCTGACTCATTATTAAAAATAATACTCTGGAACAACAAATACGTCTTTAAGCCAAACTTCCAACTTTCATGAGTGAAGTTCGTTGTGGGCAGAAAAAGGTTTTTTCTTTGCTGTCCTACCCACCTTAAAGTGCACAGAAATCTCACAGAAGTATTGATTCTGCAAATTCAGTAAAATACAATCCTAATAACTAAATTATTCCAATAATTTTGCCAGAACTCCACAGCTTAAATCCCTCCTATTCTAACTCAATATAAACAGAAGTCCATATCCAATACAGACCTGTGTATCTTCTTCACCCTTCGCATTTCCTCTTTCTTGCAAGACCAGCGAAGCACAATAATGACTGATATTTGCTTGAAATGCCATTGCAGCAAAATCAAAGATTGGGCACTGGAATAGTATCCATCATTCCATGGTGGGAACTGTCAGCCAACATTGCAATTGCCTTTAATTCCCCTGTATTTGATACAGGCCTGAGGGTTCTACAGATTCATGAGTAACTTTCTTACACTGGGGACATGCTTTCTTGTCATCTCCTTACAGTATACCCATGGATGTCGTATTTTCAGCCCTGTCCAAGTACTGGGTGTGCTTACTTAGCTGCAGACTTTTCCTTCCACCATTATTCAACTTCAAAAATCCCTCCCATTGGTCTGCATTTCCAATGCTTTTTTAGTTACCTACACAAGGACTATCTTAACAGGATCTCCATTTAGATGATTTTTTCAATACAAACAGTGCCCAAAATCATTATTGACAAAAATCATTGATAAACTCGAGCAGAACCTTACTGAAGCTGTGTGACTTTGACAGCACACTCCTACAGCAGCTTTCCGAAACTGTACATTAAGAAAACCTCATAGAAGCAGTAAGAGTAGAAATCCCAACTCAGTATTTAGAAGGAAAACAAGCTGCAAAGAACAGTAGGTAAACAAAAAATAAATGATTCCAATTGGGCAGGAGAAAGAACAGTCATTACAACAAACTGCAGCAGCGCTCAGAAGACAGAAGCACAAGAACTACATGCTTCAGAGCTTCATATTGCTCCCATTTACATCTGCTGTCAAGATGTCCTGACTTGTTCCTATTTTCTCCTAGTTATTGGCCCAACATCAGCACCTATCAGACCTGCCTGCCTTTCTGTTACACACAAGGACAACACTGAGCATTCACGTTCCATTTCCATAACAGTCATGCTGTTTTCAGATACCATTTCTGAGGACAGAACAGAATCCTTTATTTTGTAACATACAAACATTTACATGTAATGCAAATGCAGACATTCAAATTTCTCCTTCTCCTTTCCCCCCAACCCTTTTCCATTTCTAAAACAGTCCAGGACTGTTTGATTTTTTTCTTCTTATTTATCACTATTATTTTTTACCCTTAGACTCACACTGAATACCTCAGACCCAATATTCTTTCTTACAAACTGCTACAAAGAAGGGCACAGTAATCTGTTTATTTCATTAGAAACATTCCTGTTTGTTTAAAAAAACCTGATTTGAATGCCAGTTTGAAATTCATCCATTTCCTACACTTTTCACCTATTTAATATATTCTATGCTGTCTTAATATTCTTCCAAAGTCTTAAACAAAAAATCGTGGAATATGAATATCTAATACAAAAACCTATCATTATCAGCTAAACTGATAATCTCATCAGGCAGATTTATTTCCTGAACCACAGGCACTGTGACACTGCTGAACAGCAGCTCAGGTTACCAGGCCCAGCATCATCCAGCTGCTTTAATTTACTATTTTAAAACACTGAGAAGTGAGACTGAGCAAGGGGGAGGGAAATAATCCATGTGGTACAATTGGAAAATTAAGCCAAACGACTGAAGTTACAATTTCAAAAGATTACTGTGGTGCTTGTTACTTTAAAGTGATGCCTATCAACTCCCTAGCAACTGTAGGAGAGGTGACATTTTCAAGCTCTATTTCCTATCCAAAGTCTTCAGGCTGCCAGAAGATAGATTGTTTCCCCTGCGGTAATGCTAGAAACACACAAACAAAACTTTAAAAGTAGCAGTTCTTCTCCACCGTTGCACTGGCAGAGATCCAAACCTAAAACTCCTACAGGATCCAATACACTTAAATAGCCTTTCCATTAACAGGATGAATAAGATTCCTTCTTTTAAAAGCTGGCACTGTTACAGATACTTGCTAATTAGGCCCACAATTCTAGAATTTTCTAAGAACGACTGTTCTGAAATTGTGTTTTATTATAGCAACTTTACTTCTCCTCATTTGCATAAAATACAAAAGTTTTGTGAGTTTTTCTGGAGTAGACATAGAAATCAGCTTCCCTCCACACAGAGAAAGTCCTCCTTGCATCATGCATCTGCTTTTTCTAGGTCGCAAAGTATTGCAAAAACACAGAAAGTGGCAAAGCAGCCCACATAGCTTTGACCTTGCTTGCAAGTTGATGAACAATCATCTGTTGTTAAGAGCATCATACAATCAGCTGTTTCGGCATGAAAGAAATTTTATTCAGGAAAATGTCCTGAACAACTAGAACTACACATGGTGGTAGCACAAGAAATATTTCATGAAGGTGGTCTCTAGCAACACAAGAGCACAGAAACAGAAGACAGAAGCTAGCTTCCTAGGCTGCAGGCCTCTATATACCACAGGAATTCCAACAAAATCCTATAAACCTAAGTCATGGCAAAACCACCACCTCTGCTCCACAGGCTTTGCATGTGAGGACAAGTGCAGAAAAGACAGGTTAGTTACTTAGGGCAACTATCAAATATGCACTGCCTGCATGCATTCAGAGAAACAAGAAGCAAGTTCAAGCAGCCTTCCACCTCTTCCTCAGCTGAGAATGCAGATCTCTGGAGACGACAGCAGCAGAAATCTGCAATGATGGGCTTTTCAACATGCAGCTGCTCTTGAGAGGGAGAAACTCAGCTCCTCAGCCACCTGCAAGTGCTCAGGACTGGCACACTGTGCCTGCTCGAGGCTCTGGCCACCTCATGATGAGCAAGACAGCATGCTTTCTCAGGGCTGCAGATAGCAAAGACCTGGCTATACTACTGTGAACCAGCAGGGGCTCCCAAAACAGCTACTTCTGTTACCATGAACTTCATTTCCTAACAAAATATCAAGGAATAAAACTCCCACTGAAACTCTTGGATAAACCTGCTTTTAATAACATTCCCCTTCAATTCATATAGATGTCCTTAGGCTGCTCAGTATGTCTCACATGGCTTTCTGTCCCGTTCTCATGGAGACAGGTTTCAGATACTGTCATTTAACAACCACTACAAAGTTTTGGTTTTCTTCTTCTATCACCAGGCAGCTACTCCCAGCACTGTGCTTCCTTCCTCCCTGTGCTTGCTGCTTACTAGTGCTGTGTGAAGTTAAATAATCAGTCAGTTATAACAGCCCCAATATTTACTTTGGAGACTTTCTGTTAAGTTGATGTTTCTTTTTAACAATCTGTCTCTATACAGAATACACAGTAACGGTTCCCAAATGAAGCTATCCCAAAGAGCTTAGTGCTGTGTCCTCAAAAAAATTTATTTTCTTCCATTTCCACGTCCACCCAACAGGTGGACATAAACAAACAAACAAAATTTGGGGAAAGAATTTTGTCAAGTCAGAAGGAACAAGAAAGTACTAAAACACCTCTGGAAAATTCTGCCGCTTAAGAGCAAACTTCAAACAAGCATGTAAGACAGTTGTAGCTTTTATAGTCCATCTGATCAGATGAATCAACTCCTCATCATATGGCATTTCTTGTGCTAGAAACCGATGTGCAGACTGTCACCAAAGAAGCTGGTAACAATCCAAAGGTTTTTTTCAGATGTCTTACAAAAACTAGACCAAAAGAAAGGGAAGACACTATTTTAGAGTACCTACTAAAAGGAAAAAGAGGTTACAATATAAAGCCAGAAGCTATGAAATCAGGAATAATATTTTTCATTTTCTGTACCCTTGATTTTGACTTGGCTTGTTTTTATGGCAAATTAACACTTCAGTGTTGCAAAAAAGGAATCTTAACCCTAGCATATAACATATGATGTACCTCCAGTAAAGGAAAGAAAATGTTAAAGAAACTGTCCTGGACCTCATTTGGAATAGTATATGTAGTTCTGGCCACTAAAATTAATGAGATTGTATTCAAACTCAGATAAGTACAAAAGGAAGTTACCAGGCAATACTGTGCATGGGGAAAGTAGAGAAATCCACATCTCCTAATCAATAAAAACAACTTGTCTATTAGGGTTAACATCAGTAAAGCACGGAGGAAGCAATTGCAATATCTAAATGCGCTCAAGAGAATAAGCGCAGCAAGGGAAACTCAAGTATTGCAACTAAAAGACAAAGTCAGCTCAATGATAAACATGAGGAACACATTAAATTTATTTTAAAAACATGGGCAGTTTTCTAACCCTCCAAGTAGTGATGCTTAGGCTGATCAAAAATAGCATGAGGGGATGGCAACAAGTTTTCTGCAAGCACCAAACACACAGGGTAAAAGCAGAGCAGTTTACTGCATTTGTGATAGGATAGTCATGGCAAAAGCAGTTTTTGATGCACTGAAGTTGATGAATGCTTTTCTGCTATTAGGACTCATTTCCCTAAATGGGTTAACATCAGATGTTGCGCTGCAAGTGAATAAAATACCAAAAATTTCAATAGGAATTGGTTAGTTCCAATATTTGAAGGAAAGGAAGATGGACCAAATTTGTCTCGAGCATCTTTATATATATTTACTAATGGAATGAACTAGCAGTAGCTGATAACAGGTATTTCACAAACTCTACTAAAAAAATTAATATTTCTTTTATAGTTTGTTACCTAAAATCACTGTTCAACAGCATTTGTGTTTTATTTAATGTTTTATGGTTTAAGTTGATATTATAGCTGTCAAAAATAGTCTAATTTCTATAAATCTACAGAAAAATCAGGCAAAAATACATTTGATAGCAGGAAAAAAACAGCTTAGAGAAGAAATTCCTGCAACAGGCATAGCATAAAAGCAATAGATCAACTTGTCAAGGTGGAATTATTTGGGATCCCAAAACTTTGAGCCAGTTCATTAGCACATCATTCAAGAAATTCCTGACATACCAACTGATTTGATAATTCATTACACAATACAGTAATGAGGGGCTTGCAATGGTGATAACAGTTCCACAGTCTACTGGTTTCTTGTTGCAGCTTTAGTGATAATTTCACACCAAATTAGTATAAAATTCCAAGAAGTCCAATAATTATCAAGACCATACGTGTCTGGGTCAATGTACATACTTGCTCAGCTTTCACTTTCAACAGTGAACAGCATCGTTCCCATTGCAAAGAGCCTACATTTAGCAATGCTGTGGAAAAAAAATTGATTAGTAACTATATTATTTATTTTGTTCCCGTAGGAGGAAAAAAAAAAGACTCCTTACTCTTCGTATCCAGCTGAGCGCGATACTTCTCAAATCCTTTGAGCCGAACTCGTTCTCCCAAGAGCTGAAGAAACTCTTCAAAGGCTGGACCTGCCGATTCGTTATTGTACATTTCCTCTTCTGTGCTTTGCCCAGCTTTGCAGTACATGATACCCACCTTAAGTTGGTAGCTTAACTGCAAAGAGACAAAGACAAAATTTTGTACGTATGACAAGTGATATAATAGCACATTTACTGTATCCACTTCAGATTGTTTTTTATTAAACCCTTAATAAACAAAGAAAGAAATGCCAACGATCAGTCTAACTTCCAAAAGCTTCCGATTTTCTGGAAGGAAACTTATCTGAATATACTGTGATTTGCTCTGAAAGTTCCTGAAATAGGTCGCCAGACAGCATCTTGGAACTTGTTGAGGTGACACGGACAAACTTAAATCAACTAAAATTCACTAACTTTAACTTATTATTTTTACAGTGAGACATTTCAGAAGTCCTCAGAAATGGTTCTGTTCGTTCTCTAAATGAAACATCTTAAAATTAAAAATTTTTAAAAAGCACAACACTATTACTATCTAAAATGAATGGTGACAAAGAATTAAAAATCAGAAAACAAGCAGGGGAAAGAAGAAACGTAAAGGCTTAGTTGCTCTGGCTGGAGAAATTGAGCGCATGTAATGAGTCACAGTTCTGGGCCACCTACAAAACATTCTTTCTTTTATCCTCTGACACAGTAACTACTAAAATTTTATCTTCTAAATATGCCTAATTTCTTTTGTGAAAATATGAGTACAGCATATCTACTACTTACAAAATATCTATTTCTTATAAGTAATATAAGTAATAATACTTATCAATCTATTACTTGTGGAAGAAACACTCACAGGCCAACTTCCAAAATTACAAGTGCACTTCCCACATTATCAGCAGAGTCCCTGACAGAGACTGTCCAGGAATACTCATTGTTCAGATGTGTGCTCTCTGCCCTCTCCGAGGGAAATCCGATGAGTGAAGGTGCTTCTTGGAACCACAATGCTTTAGCTGTTTTGCTAATGGCAAGCTTCTGAAATTTCACTCAAATTAGGACTAAGCGCACCTACACTATTTAATTCTCAATTTTAAATGAAGTAAAGATTTTCCAGGGCATAAAAGGGATCATCAACTTCCAGAAGCAATGCAATAGCTGCCCTTTGCACCTTTGAAAATGTCAGCACGAAGAGTTAAGGACCATGCTGAAAAAGTACAATACCATATTAAATCTGATGAAATTAAAACAAAACCAAAACCAACAGAATTCCTAAGGACAATACAAGCTGCTATAGAAAAATAAAGCTCTGGTGGAAGAAAGACACTCAGCCCCCTTAATACAACTTCTCCTTCTAAATCCAGGTTTTTTTAAGAAGTATAACTCAAAATAAAAAAGGAGGAGTTGAAGGAAGAACTGCAGTGTGGTAAAGCTTCTGGAGAAGCAGCTTCATTTTAATAATCTGGAAGCATTTCCATATATAAATATGGGGGAGAAATGCACTTTCAGTATCTATGTAACACTCTGAAAGACAGCAGAAAGCATATCTCAGATTTACCCAGTCAGCAATTTTATAATATAAATACAGATTTACATTAAAAGCCAAGTGACTTAATACAGTATTTCCATAAATTCTTATTGGAATAAATCAGCAACTATCCTGATATTCAAATTTTTAAATCATCTTAGAACGCAAACCTGAAGTTACTACGAACTATGCATTCCAGAAAAATAGTAGATCCTAATTAGTCAGGAAGGTACCACTGCCATACAGACTGATTAGATCGCTTCTTTATATAGAACCATTCAAAAGAACACGTTCTAATAACACCACTAAAAGAACAGCTAGGTGAGAGCAATGTGGGCTGTATATAAAGAACAGCAGACGTTACACTGACATTAACAATCTGAGGGAAGTAAGGGACACAGAACTTGACATAAAACACCAGTGCAAGAACTGGGCCAAGAAGAGCTACTAGCCTCTGCAGTATATCTCCATTCTGAAACTGGACATCATATTCAGTTCAGATATCTACTTTCTTATGATACTGAAAGATTAGTAGAGAGAACTCAGCCATAAAGAAATACACAAAATTTAGAGAAAATATGTTGCAGGCAGAAACTTGATAAGTGCAATCTGTTTAGTTTATCATAAACAAGACCAACAGATGATTTAATCACTGCATGTAAAAACCTTCACCAAAAAAATCTCACACCAAAATGACTCTTAAGATGCAGCAGAGAAAAATATCAGAAGAAAAGTCTAGAAACCGAAAGATCAACGTCAATATGTGAAAATTCATAAATATGAAAACTAACAATTGCTTTAAAATCTCACTCAAATATTTTCAAAAAAGATACCATACTTAATCAAAACTGGCAAATAAGTTTTATTAAAGCATACAAATTTGTCAGAAGTAAGGGGATATTGGGTGAAATTAACTAAGTCAGACAAGGGTCACCTTATAGCCCTAACTCTTAACAAAACCTCCTACTTGCTACATCAAACAGGCACCTGTTCATGTAGTAATAAAACAGTGTGACACACACAGCAAGAAAAAGTGATAAACAGTCTGTGTACCTAATTAGTGGAGCAGCTGTTACCCAAATTTGTTTTAGCTTGAAATTGATAAAAAATGCAGCTTCTAATTAGTACAGAGTGTGCTTATCTTTTGCTGTTGGAAGTGTCAAACTGTTTCATTACCACAAAAACAGAAAGATACTTTGATGTAGAAAGTACATTTTTAACTATCACCTGCCCTTAATAATTTTCAAATGTTTATGCAGTAGGAAAAAAAACCAAAACAACTCCATGCTACAACATACCGTAGGTTGCAATGACATACAGGACTCAGAGTAAGGATATTTTCATCTTCAACTTTGTAACTTTCTGAAGTAATTTTGCAAAAGAGCTTTTCTAATTAGGAATCCAATAGAAATATTTTCACTATGTATTTCAATTATCTTATTGATTTTTTTTTTTTTTTTTTTTTTTTCCCTTGAGAAGATTTCCAATCAATATTATTTAAATTTGAGGTACTTGGCTGGCATTTCCATAAGGACCTTATCTTAGAATCCAGCAGATCATCTCTGGAGCCATCTTGGATTAAATTCCACCATTGTTTCCCTGCTGAAAAAGACAACTTTGGGAAGAGACAGAGATATGCCTGGTTCAAATTGTCTGACAAACTTGATTCTGGATGAAAAGCAGATTCTATTTAGTCTCAAGGAATAACTCATTAATACTAAATACACTTTTGTAAACACTGCTCTAATACGCCGCAGAAAAGAAATGCCTCAAACCTATCAGTTTCTGACTGTGTGAAAGCAGAAAGTTATACTGAATATGAAATTCCTAAAAATTCTTTCTTTCTTTTAGCACGCTTTGCGTAAGCTCATCTCTCCTCATCTTAAGACACCTGTTGGCTCATCTCAGCGCCCACTCAAGGAGCCACTAATCCAGGATGCTCAGCAGCCACCTATTTCCTCAGCACATCATGGCATGCTCTTTCTGAAATAAACGAGCATACAAAACTAACTAGAGGGCAGAAAGCTTAGCTTAAGTTTTCCTTCCAGTAGGTATTTATTTGAGGATTCTCTATCTTGTACAGAACAGCTGACCAAATAATAATGAATGGTAGTCACTAATATTTTTTATAAGAACCATACTGTCCCCTTTGTGATGCAGATAATTCAATCTTTGAAATATAGCCATTCTATAATTGAAAATGTCAGACTGACAGTAAGAAGAAATAGTAACAGATTTCAATTCTGTGCAGAAAAGGCTGATTGTAAGTAGCAAAAAAGACCAGAAGACAGACAACAACTGTCTCAGTATTCAAAAATAGAGCTGTTAAACATCACTGTCAAGATTTTTAATAAAATTCATTTTAAACACAGACTTTCATTTTGCTAAGCCTAAGCTATACAGCTAATAAATCTTGGTTCCATTTTAAAAGAGAACAGGGGACTACCCCTCAACTGAAAATCATCTACATAAAGAGGTTTAGAATATTTTGTCATGTAATGTGTTTCAAAAAGCCCATAATGACCCATAGGCAGCATACCAATATAATGGTTGTGCCAAATACAATGTTACTATATTCTAATAAGTCATTTGGTGACTTTGGAGATTACTGTTTTCATTATAACAGCAATAACTACAGAGGAAAACAACTCCCTGCTCCATCTTTGAAAAACAATCACTTAATTTCTTTTAAAGTAAATTACTATGTACAACTGCCATAACATTAATATAAAAAGTTAGAATACTTCCTGTTGTGATTAGTTAGAGAGTAAGTAATTTCACTAAAACCAAATATACTGCAAAACTAGGGAGAAAAGACACATAACTCTCCCCATAGACAAACTTGAGTTTTAATGGGACATTTTAATAAACTGATTTGAATCACTTAAAACTATAGGTAGTTTTGCCGTTCTGTCAGTTATCTGAAAGTTTAAGACATTCTGCAACTTTGTACTTACCCCTTGTTCATCCAGCTTCATAAGCTGTTCTGTGACTTTAGGAGTGTTGAAGGCCAGCCTTAGGCAATGAATATTCAGCTCAGGAACCACATACTCAAGCACTTCTTTTAGGGGAAGTCCTCTGGCTGTGCAGTGCTTTGCAGTTGAAGGAATAGCATCTTCCAGCACAGAGCCTCTTAATGTCATAAGCTAAACACAGAGAACAAAAATAGCTTGCATGTTGAATTATGCACAGAATCAAGGTTCATTAACAAGAGCGCTGGAGCAAAATGTACTTTTCCATGATTCTCCATGGAGTATGAGGACAGCAGGTACTTAATGTTGCATGAAACAGACACCAACATGCAAAATGTCACTCATCCTGATAGCTAACAGTACTCAGAATATTTCAAATTATTCACAATTCTTCACATTTTTATTTTAGGAAAAAGCATTAATTGGAAAAGAATAGGAGTCACATTTCCAGTGGAACATTTTAAAGTATAAAAGTGTGCTCCTCAGGTCTAACCACCTGCCACACAGGAAACTGAAGGAAGTAATTTTCCTACACTTATCTTGTTTGTAGCTAGTATAGTTCCAGTAATTTCCTCAAACTTTAACCAAAATAACCTTCAAGTTTTCCTTCTGGACATTTTGGAATTACTTATTCACCGTCATACTTGTCTGTAGTATTTGTAATGTAAGTTGTAGTATTAGGAAATTCCTGCATCGTACATAACGAGGAGACTGATCTACCCACGCGGAAAAGCAAAAAACACCACACCCACACCCCACGTGATTTAGCCTGTTCTCTTCTAGTCTCATTTTAAATTGTGCCTGAACTGCTTACCTCACTGGTTCTGAAAATGATCCTGTAGTTGTACTGAGGTCCGTTTTCTTTGATTTCCTCTGGTTTTTCTCTTCTTATGCTCACAGCTACTGGACCAAGGTTCTCATCTGCCCCAAAATAGTTCCAGTGTTCTTGCATATTAAAAACAAGCAAAACAGATAAAGTCAGACTTACTTTCCAATTGCATTTTCACGCTGAGTTGTCATATTGGAAACAAATTGCCTATTGCACTAGAGTCAGTTCTGGTACCAGGATTTTGTTCTTGTCATTCTGTTCTCTAAAGAGCTGCATGTGTACAAAAAGGCTGAAATTCAGTGTTGCATTTTTACAAATAGAACTAAAATAGGATTTGTATTGGTTTTTAAAGTCAAATCCATGTTATACACACTGAGCTAAATTTTCCTCCCTAAAATATAAAAACAAGGGAAGCAAACACAGCAAAGTGAGAAACTCACAACTCCACATTAAAAACATGAGCAGTAAACAGTTGTGTTAGAAAGATTCAAGTTACTTATTTCTGCATCAGAAGAAGAGATAATCTTATAAGTTACTAGAAAGGTGAAAAACTGAAGAAGAAGATGAAGTTGTCTTTAAACATGAAAACACAGACACAAAAAGAAAAACATAACTATTTAATAGCTAAGTGTTAAGAATTGAGTCTAAAACTAGTATAGGTGGGGTGATGGCAGAGAGGAGAACATAAGGTTGGAGAAATTGTTCACTAGCTGACTGGTGGATTTTTGATGTATGTTTTTGTATTTATTTAATCATAAATTATAAAGCCAAACCCTCGAATTTTGTCTGATGGTGGAGTCACATTACCATGAATTCAGCAACTTACAAACAAAGCTGCGCATATTTGAAGTAACAACTGAACTTAAAAATACAATACTTGAAAATTTAAGAGAATGTCAAAAAATAGAAGTGAAGCATTTCACAAGAAAAAAGTCCTACATCATCCCATTCCATATGCTGCATGTCTGCATATATGAATGAATTTATACACGCACAAAAATGGAAATTCAGAGCTATATGAAATTTCGACACTTGAAAGAAGAAATGTGAAATTCCCTGGAATGATAACAAGAAAGGAGATCTAACCGTACTGCCTGTCATATACACATTATTAGTTACTCATAAAAGAACCAAAATGAATTATCACTTCAGCAGCATTCTGAGCTATTCTGCAGGGATGAAGTAAAAATATTTGAATATCACCAACAAGAAATGTATCTACAAATATACTAAAAATAGATAGCAAAACACACTCCTTCCCAAGTGAATGGCAGTAATTTTTCCAAAGCATAAATCACTATCTTAAAAATCTGAGTGCATTCAAAAAAAAATTTCTTTTAATTATCCATGCCGACTCTTGTTACACTTCCCTCCAACAGATTCCACACTTTTCAAGTAGGTTCTCTCTCTCTGTGAAGCCATGCATGTCCTAGAATTACACCTTTATTTTCACAAAGAAAGGCTGGACTGTTCATCCCTCAGGTCTCTATATTATCATTCTGCCTTTTGTCAGTGTTTTCCATTTAAAGATTTCAGAGCATAAAAGACCCAAAAGAAAGCAAGTGTGCTTTCTACTGAATTCCTCTATAAGTCCCCAAGAGCCAATACCCTGCACAGAGGTCATTAACATTCAAAATTCTTTTTCTATCCTGTAGGATAACCTGTAAATATTGTCATGGGTCTTGAACGACTGAATTAGTAGTAAGTGAGGAAATCAGGAATAAGTTAAAGCATACACATAAGCCTAATGAAATCTTTACATCACTCAATTGATAAAAGCCCTATAGATGCCACAGAGAATTTCTGTTGTTTAAAAATCCAAGACGTCCTATTAGCATCCTATATTTTTTCACCCCAGGATGTTTCTAACTCTTCAAACAGTCTGCTGCAGAGTGAGGCAAGAACAATCATTGAGAATATATATGTATATATATTCTATATAAGACCAACTTTCCACCTGAGACAAATTTTCCTTCAGCACAGTCTGCAGCTTCCAAAATCTGAGTAAGCTTCGCTATCTCCATCCTAACTTGGTGGATTAAAAACACTGCACAATATATATGTACCTTTACTTACACAACAGAAAATGCCAGAGAAACAAAGGAAAGTTGTTGTTAATACCTACTAAAAGAGTCCAAAATTTACACTAGAGTCTCTTTTGCATCTATCATCCAATAACAACACCTGTAACGATAATCTATTCCTTCCACATAACTATAGATTCCAGCCAAGTCACCGTGAGCACCTCACCAAATTACCTTGAAAGTAAAATGGACTGTGTCTATGAAACTACTTTCATTCAATAACCTTTTCATTTTTTCAAAAACACAAAGATTAAAAGGGCCTGCTGCCTTGACTACCCAAGCCACCTTTCTTCACTGTCAGTGATATTCATAATAGAGATGCAACTTTCTCTTCACATAAAGATGTTTCTGCATCATCACTTGTTTCACATTAGAGACAACTGTCAATTTGAACCAATTTTACTTGATTTTTTTGTTCCTCATGACCTACTTGAAGTTCTTCCACAATCATGCCTCTGGGGGAAGGACAGTAGGAAAAAAAAAAGATTTTTGGTATTTTTATAACTGTGGGGCTTTGGCATATCTAACAACATATCTGAAGGATGCCTTTTTACAGAAGCCAACACAACAAAGTCACTGGCAAGAAAAATTTCCCTGGCTCATATTCTATAAACAAGCAGAAGCATAGTCATTTAAAAATTCAGGTAAAAGCCATTTTTTTTAAAAAATTTCTTTAAGCCATAGAACTAATAAAAAAAGAAATCACAGCTCTTCCTCTCCACTCAGCCTCAACATTGAAACTAATACCTGGTACCTAGTTACCTCTCACAACTAGCCTTAGGACTAGATTATGTTGAGTTTATCTAATTCATGTTAATAGCTACTAGAAATAAATGAAAATATACTGGTGGCTGCCAAGAGACTAACATGAGGGTGTTCTTTCCCTTTGGAAATGGCTTCAGTGCTGTGACCCTGCTCATACCTTCTTCCTGTCATACTATTTGCTTTCTCTGCTCACCTGGCACTGGCTTTTGGCATTTTTGATTGTGAGGAAACCTGATCTGACTCATTAGAACTGAAAAAAAAAAAAAAAAAAAAACAAAACAAAAAAAAAAACCCTAAACAATACATAGAGGAATTTATTGTAATGGCAAGATTTCTGCTTGGTATGTAGATTGAACTGTCCCTGTCACATTTTGAGAAAACAAGAGGACTGGTATGAGAAAAGGGCAATAATAAAGCCTTATTTTTAGCGCTGAAACACGGCTCATCAGGTCAGTCACAACACAAAGCTGCACTGCTTGCTGCTGACTGCAAAACTCTGACCAGAGTAGTGAGGAATCAGTTTGTGTCAGAGGGAGCATATATGAAAGGGACTGCAGACAAAGCTCACTAAGCACAGACTCTCCCCTCCAAACATACTTCATCCTGTACCATGCATCTGGCTTACAAGTAATCAATATTTTTCAGCACTCTTTTCTCTTCAAATGATGCCGACCAGCACCCTCAAAAAACATTTAGCAGTGTCTGTCTCTCAGCCCTAAAAGACTGCAGAAGGAAGAGATGTGACAAGAACCACCCAGCCAAGGGACAACGCAGGAAAGAAGAGACAGAAGATGGACCAAGAGGCAAGGGAAAAACGGGAGATGAGATCATTAGCTGTAATCCACAGTTAATGAGCTGAAGTTTCTCTGGAATGACCATCCACTTATTTTAACTAGGCATTCCTGTTGCTTTAATCTGCAGGAAACAAGCTCTTTAGAGCTGCCTTCATTAAGCAAATGAAACCCAATCCTGGACACCAGTATCCAAGGAATAAACATTTGTCAGGTCACTCATTAAGCCAACGCTGTCTTTCATGAGACACAATAGCAAGGCACAGTCCTGCAGACAGAACTGTTTTTTGTGTGTTTTTTTTTTTTTTAAACTCAAGGGAATTTAGTCTGCAATTTTTTTTTTTTTTTTTTTTCCAAGAACAGAACATTGTACGATCTGCATCGCAGTGCCAGAATCATTTTGGTGAGGAGGTATCTGAATCATGTTTGGGCTTTGCTCATTCCTATGGAATGGAAGTTTTGTTCCGATTTATTGTCTCCTTCATACATCCAACAGAGATGATATTTCTTGGTTTCAACAGAATCACACAACAAAACAATCATACTCTGTATTTTCAGACATAAATTCCATTAGATAAAGCAAGTTCTGATCGAAGAAGCAAAGAGGTAAAATGTTTAAGTAGCAATTTTATATATATATATAATATATATAATTTTATATATATATGTATATACACACACACATATGTACAATTTATAATATATACATATATAAACTTCATGCAAGTGTTACTCTTACAAGTCAGCCTAACTTTATATGTTGGTTAATACAACATTATCATTAACATCAGATTGAACATAACCATTAGCACCAGAATAAACAAAATCTACATACCTTTCTGATAGAAAAATTTTCGGTAATAATATGCACCAAGGTCTACGTGTTCAACAATGTATCTTTTCACTCTGTCTAGATGTAAAATCAAATTCTCCTTGGGAACTTCTAGAACTGCCACTCCAGCATTTGTACAGTGAGAACTCAGAGTTGACTCAAACGAGGCACTTTCACATCCACTGAAGGAACCTGAATTAGATTTGGAAAGGCTTATCTTCCTCTCCCCTTCCCCACCAATCTCATTACGAAAATAAGGACAGCTCATCACAAGTTCATTGCTTTTATCATCCCCCTGATCCATGTTGAGACTTCCTTTCGAATTAAGATCTTCAGTGCTGCCCATTGGAGAATTGAAACTTGCAGAATGGGATAAGGGCCCAGAGACAAGTGATGCTACAGCAGCAGCAGATGCTCCAGTTGTTGTGTTCCTTCTTTTAATAACATTATGCCTGTTGATCGCTGCTTCATTTAAATCAAACAAAATACTCTGTACATCATAATGAGCAAAACACTTAGGACAAGTCCAAGGCTTGACACTATCTTCTGACCTGTTATCTTCAAGATCTGAAGATTTCCCAAGCTCCCCTTCACCTTTGGCATTACGCAGCTTGCGAAAAATGGATGAATCTCCTGTTTCCGATTTTGAGCGTCTCTTGAGTGGCTTCTCTCTTTCCTTAAAGAGCCTCAGGTTCTCTCTTTGAGTAATAGGTCCATCAATCACATCTAGAGAGAAGCCTGAACCCTTGCTTCCACTGGCAATCAGAAGTTCACTGAGCTTAGTTGTGCCTGGGCTTCTCTGATCGGACTTTTCATCTTTATAGCCCTTTAGTAAGTCAAAAAAACTTTCCCCTGAAGTTCCCTGCTTATCTATTGAAGATGTGCTGCCATACTCTCTGTGCAGAGATGGTCCAGATTTAAACGTGGGTGAAATACATTCATCAAAACTATCCACATCAAGCTCACTTATGGTAATGTCGCTGTTGCTGCGCTGTCTTATTCTGCGAAGAGCTTTCCTGGGGGAACTGGGATAGCCATCAGGTGTAAGAAACCTGGAGTCTAGATTCTCAGATTGTCTGGTCTTGCTTTTAAGTGTGTTCTGAATACTCTTTAACATGACAGAATCACTAGCATTCAGGTTAACAGAGCTTCCTTGACTCCCAGGACTGCTTTTAGAAGATATGCTGTCAAGACAACTGGCAGTTTCAATATCTTGACTAGACCTGCTTGTTTCCTTGATGTTCTCCTTCCTAGGCGGCCAATCAGCAATTCTTGCCCTGACCCCCATTTTGGGGACTCCAGGAGTAGAGGTAACATGATGGGAACTTTCATTGCGAGGAGGTCCAACTGGAGCCATGACTGCGGATCCTAAGCTGCCATTCTGTGACCTAAAGCGCCTCATGTAAAAGTCATCCGAGTGGACTTTTGTGGTGCCATCTGTTCCAACTGACACACCAGTGGCAACAGCCCTTTCGGTCTGGGACCGCTTCAAGCTGGTCATGATCTTTCAGTATGTTCAACCTCAGTAAGTTCCAAAAGGAAATACAGTCATTTCGGCTTTTTAAATGCACAGTTCTCTTCTGGAGAATAGACTCCAAAACATAAAATGGTTGCATGAGATCTTAACCGTGGACATTTAAGGATACAATTAAATGCAAAACCTCTAGAAAATGCAAATATTCAGTAGGTTTTGAGAAGTAGCAACTTCTTTTAACTTTTGCATCTTAAGAAGTAGCCATGTTCCAATACATTCAAGTTGTTTTAACATCACTTGTGCTCCAAAACATCAGAGCAGTAATCCAGTTGTTTATGCTTCCTTTAATCCTAGAACAGAGAAAAAAGGATATAAAAGCATTATTCATTTTATATGCAACTCATAACTGTAGCTATCAGAATAACTGTTACACAAAATTAATATTTCTAACATACATGCTTTTAAATCTCAATGACCATCTCAAAAATGCATGCTTGTGTTATGCAGTAGTATAGCGATTTCTGGATATTGGTGTCTTCTTAGAAAAAAAAAGTTATACAGTGGACAGTTATACAAAGCACAAGTAGAAAACTTATTTCCACAGCTGAAGGACATGTGCAACATCCATTTCCTGTACAATCTATAAATGAGACAGATCAGGAATCCAAATTTTTTAAAAAGTTTATAAACAAAATAATTACCATTTGCAAGTCAGACATCCTTGGTTGCAACGAGGTATTAACAACGCCTATTCAATTTTTCCATTAATATAAACAATCATCATACGCTAACAAAAAAGGAAGGAAGCTAATTAGCAAACATTAGAAAGCAACAAAAGGAAGAATAACATTTATTCTGTTTTAAGACAGCCTTATTTGCAAATTAACTGGATAGTCCTAAAGCATGTATTCCCCCGCCCAGATTTCACAATGTATATGAAAACTAAAGCTAAATAGAAACACATACTTTTAAACAACTTGATATGAAAAGCTTCCTTTATTTCCCCAGATAACAAAATACCATCTGCCACAGATCCTGTATAATCCAGCTTTACAAAGCTATGAAACTTAAATGTTTTCCCATACCTCATCAGTACCAAAGTGATTACAAAGCATTATACCATCCTTTGAGGAGCTAAAAAAACCAACCACAAATATGCCCTTACTGGTGGAAGACAAAAGCATGAGATTGTCACGATAAAATCCTGCATTGCTGTGCACATCCTTTAATACAAAGAAGTTAATAATTGTCAAAAGCTGAACCAATTACACAAAATGTGGCCTTTTAAATATTTGCCAATCACGTATGCAGAGATGCTGCTGAACCAGCAGCATGTTGACAGTACAGCATTGTCTACAAATCAAGGCTTTCTGATGCTACCACAGAAACCAGTGCTTGCTGCAGTCTCTACTCAAAACTGTATAGTACTTTGCTCTACAGTAATGAAAATATCAAGCCAGGGCAATTTCTTCTTCTAAGACAGCACGCTTTAACTTCACTAGCCATAACTTACGCTGTTTGGAAATAATAGCTGCTATTCATATAAAACTGCACATGCAAGGAATACTCTAAATGTAAGCGAACTGCAGTGCACACGAACAGTTACTCTCCTTCTGGTTCTGCTGCAAGAACTATGGAATAATGGGGCTTTTTTTCCATCTAAATAATTACAATACATTAGAAAGATTGTCTACTTATGTAGCTGTTGCAAAATTACTGAATTTGAAGCCATACAGATTTTAAGCATCTTATAATTTTCAAACACAGTCCACTCTGAGAAGCAACGAAGCTGGTGAAATTTCATCTATAGATTAGAGGAACAAAGCACCTGTACATAACTGAGGATTCTGCCTATGCTGTAGCAAAATATTTATGCAATAATTTCTATGCGCTGTATAGCCCTTTGAAAAGGTCTATATAGACTCGTTTTATAGAATAATGAAAAAAAAAATAAGCAGAAAACTCAGAAGAGGAGGAAGATGAGCTACAAGGAAGAGAGAAGGATTAAACTGATGGTAGTCTTCCAAACAATGAACAGCTGCCTACTTTCATAAACTCCTCTCCACAGCCTGTAACTAAATACAAACTTTCTGCCCTCACCATTCCTCTTCTATCATCAGTACCTATGAAGCAAAATATATGTTTGCTTCCCCCCCAACAAATGCTGATCTCAGAAACTGATAACCCACTTGTACAAGTTTCTCATTAACTCAAGGGCAGAAGTTCATGCATAGCTCTATAAATTCCCAAGCTTCGTGTTAACCATATAAACATTGAAAACGCTTCTAGTTTCTGTTCAAGTCCGTTCCATCCACCCACCCAACCCCACAGGGACAACTATTCTAAATAATTAAGGACATGTGTATGATGTAATCTATATACATAAATACATATTATATACATAAAAAATTAAGCATTCTGCAGAAGTTATTCTTGCCTACACTCATTAGTTACACGACCAGACTGTACGTTTTCCAAACAAAGCGCTTTCTCTGTTTCTGAGTCAGCACTGAAGATGCCTTACTCTGGAGACTCGCAGCTCCATTTTCCTCATTTTTTTTTTGCAACGGTCCTACTTCGTATGCTGTAGCAGCTGGAATATACAGGTGGCATAAGAAATGATTAAGGACATAGTTAATGAAACACTCTGAAGAATTGTATGTCTTGTCTATGTCTCTGTTGATATTAATTACATCACCAAAACTAAATTTTTTTGAGACTGTAACTACCTTTCTGTTGTTGTTTCACTAGAGTTTCTCGCTCCTGGTGTCTTGTTTGAGACCTAACAGCATGACCTGACTAGCTCTAAGCAAAATAAAGCAAGACCATCATGCATGATAATATTAAAAACTCAGCAAGTTTAGATTCTAGTTACACAGTGTAATAGATTTAATGGAAAATAATAACTGCAATCTGTACTCCATTGTTTTCTTATATTAATTACTAGCAAAATAGGATAGCAACAAAGTGTGAAGTAAGCTTTACTTAAATAACCACAAGTTACCAACAACTGGATGGTATTATATGCTGGAAACTCTGCAGAAGTTAAATATTTAGTTGCAGAACTGCTGAACAGACACAGGTTTTAACAGACCTCGAAATACACTGTCTACTGCAATTAGTTACAGGAAAAGGAAGGCCTCTCCAATCTGTCTGAACTTACTGAGGGAGCCAACAAAATATGCAGATAAGCAGCTACATATTTAGAAGACAAATAGAAACCACATGAAAAAGCTCCAAAAAGAGGCACACTAAAATTTAGTTCTGATAACTGCAATTTAAAAGTCATAAAGAGAACAACTTGGAAAACCGACAATCTGCTTATCAGATTGCAAATAACAAAGCAGGGCTGGGATCTGTTCAAAACAGGTCTCAAACAGGTCTCTCAAATCGTTAGGACAAAATACAGTCAGTACATTTTAGGAGAAACAGAATATTTTGTATCTATTTTCAAGTCACAATGAGTTACAAAGAAAGCTGTTTTCATTCTTTCCCTTTCTGTTTCTATCTTTTTCATCAGTTTGATCCCTCCTCAAAAACTGGGGTTCTAGCTGTACAACAGCCTGTTCTAATCAAAACTAAAGAGTTTGGAGATAGATTCCAAGAGAGATTTTTCATCCTACATCATTTTTAAAAGGCAGATAAGAGATCTTGATTTGCTATTGCTCACACTTAGTTAGTCACCAGGAAAATGAGGATGACCTAACAGTAAGATTTCATTCAGAGGCCTTTGAATTAAAAGCAGCAAATATAAGCACTTGATTAAGAAATGCCTGGTTTAAATTAGCTCATAATAGTCAAAGCACAAACAAAATATGGTACTCCAATCAGTCTCTATAGTGGATTCAGGCAGCAGAATACGATAATCCAAAATGCACTTTTTAAGACGAATGGAAAAACAGAGATTTAGCCAGATGCATGAATTCAGAGACCTTCTACCATCATTCCCTAGATTTAGTTTAAGTGGGATCATGCTCTTTTCCCTTACAAAGGAAATAGCAACTTTGCCTGCAAGCAGGACTCACTGGAAGAGATTTCATAGTTACCGTTACCTACTTGGATTTAGGATTGTCAAATCACAGATGCTTATGATGCTAATCCTCTGATAGTAACACATTGACTTGCAGGCACTGAATTACTTATGACTCATAATTTTCCAGAGGAAAGACTTCATATTTCACTGTCAGCCTTCATTAAGAAGTGTCATTTTATAATTCAAAAGATTTGGTGATGAAGGCACCACTTTTCAAATTCTAGAAAAGTCTCACTTTTGCCAAAACTCCACAACCCTTCCCTCTCAACCTGCTCTTTCCCTCATCCCCAAATATCAAAACAGTAAAATATGATGATGGTAAATGCAGCACTTTCAGAGATATTCTAAAATACTGAAAACTGTAGGATGAGGAACCCAGAATAACATCTTGCAGCAAGTAGCTTTTAAAAATGTAAATGAAATTATCTTCATTTCACAGACTATACTGAAATTTAGCCAGCCTGGGAAACTCTGTCTAACACAGACAAGTTACTGGTTAACTTTCACTGGGAAAAGAATTGGCATAGCCATAAAAGCTTAAAACTAGCAGCTCCTCTGAAATCAGAAAAATAAATGAGATCAAAAAGTGTTTTATATGTGAAAGCCTTTTCTATTTGCGTCACCAGTTCTTGCTTGAATTATATCTCAGATCAAATTCTAGGAGGAAAATATTAATTTATCAGCTGATTAATAATAAACAAAATAACATCTAATTTCATAAAATGAATTTCTCAAGAGAAAAATTTAATTTAATCTTAAGTAACACTTGGCTTTATGTGGTTGCCTATAATTAACTCAATTCTGTTCTTCCATGAATACCTTCATCATTACAACTGAAGGAAAGCTACAATGCTTGTGTTTCAGAAGATTTACAGTCGTAAAGTTACTTGAAAAACAGTGTTTGGTATTTTATTAGCTTATCAGTTTTATTTTTGTTATACTGGAGGAGTTGCTGGTTTGGGATTAACTGAACTTTTGACAATTGTACAGATTTGCACAGAATGAAAGACAGATCCCCCTAAATTTTCATTCCCCTCCAAATCAAGGTAACCCAGCTAGCCACACGTTTATGTTACCTAAAACATTTGCCACTGATCCACACATAAGCAGATCTGCACTTCTGCCTTCTTTTGCTGTGTTTCATTGTTCCCTGACCTTAGGAAGAAAATCTCTAGTCTCAGGAGATCGAGTGCCATCTGTGGCTATATGCAGAAGGATCACCTGAATTGATCTGCTGAGCTCAACGCCGCGTTATCCTTGGCCCCATGCTCTGCTGAGTAGTTCAAACTAACATATATGAACTACGAAAGGTTACATTGATTTTAAGAGGTAACAGTAGTTCATTTGAAGTTACTAAATACGCCCCATTGTCTGTTTTTGCATACTTGCAGGATGCCTTCTGCTTGCTCTGCCAAATTGTGAAACAGCTGGAGGCTAAGCTAAAAACGCTGTAGCACTCAGCAGCATTTGCTAGCTCAGGTTTCGGGCCACGTTCATACCCCAGTGGTCAGTCCAGAGTCAGCCTGGCTCTCTGCAAGACATGACGAAGCCACTCACAGTAATTATGTTCACTCCCAGCCAGTGGTAAAGTGCTCACCACTGAACAGGATGGTAAATGAGATGTACAAAAAGCTACCACATTGAGACTGGCATGGAATGCAGGAAACTGCAATTCTGTACATTTCAGCACCTTTTGCTCAGTAACCACTAGAATACCTCAAGCCAGAACTGCACCCTATTTTCACACTGATTTTGTGATGATTAATCAAGAAAATATCAAAATACTCATATGTACAAGTAACTGTTGCTGAAGAACACCCTTTAAACTGTTCTTTTAATAGAGAAAGAAAGGAGGAGGGAGAGAAAACAGCACATGGTGGTTCCTTCTGCAACACACTTTCCATTTTGGTACCAGCATCACTCACATAGTAAAGTAAATGCAGAATCCTTTTACTGGAAACTGATTTATGTGAGCCAAAAAAAGAAAAAAAAAAACAACTGAGGAGTCTGATTGTACTCTACACTGTAGTCTGTTCCTGGAAAGAAATGGTTAACAGCAACAGTTTACTTTTGACACTACTACTCTTTAAGAAGCAATTCTAAACCAGGTCAAAAACATGACAGTAAAATATTCGAGCTCCCAGGTACCACCACCTCTTAAGAACATAAATTTTCAGCACTGACAAAGAAGAGTTCCAATAACACCTCTGCACCCACCAACACACATTTTCTTTTTTGAAGAGATGTTTCTCATCTGTTTCTTTTCCAGTTTCTTCTTGTTGATACACTGCACCCCTTGGTAGTGGTTCCAAAGCAGCAAGCTCCAAAAGAAAAGGGGCTGCTACTTGCTTGCATGGGCCTTGTTGGAAGTCATCCCCACACAACAATCCTGAGATATCCCATCAACATCAGAGTTGAGAGAGACTTCAACTGGGAATAGTAGTGCTACCTACTACCTCAAAGCTCCTGTTTGCTTCCAGGCAGCCCTGAGGGCAACCATTACAGCTAAATTTTTCTGTGCCAGGTGCTAGACTTAGTCTATCACTACCTTAGTAATTGCTTATTTTAATACATATAACAATATATTATATATACATATAAGCATACACGCACACACACATATATATAATGGCATACGAACCATTATTGTTATATATATTATAGATACATAAAATAGGCATTATTCTTCTGCTGACGTTTACAGTTTTTTTCCCCTCAACATCTTTTTATTCTTTTAATCTATCACTGTCTCCTTAAACTCACAATCTGGCCAAAGAATTGCAAGGAGCTCTTCTGCTCTCCTTGTGAGAAGTCCTTAAGCTCCGAAGCCTCCACAGACTGCTGCCTCTCTACAGGTTGATTATCAAATCACGTGCTTCAGGGAGAAAGAAAAGCAACTTTTCAAAAGTGAAAGTTACGTTTCACCTAAAATTAAGAGGCTTCATTTCCAACAGCTGCCGTTACGTCTTGATAGAGTTTCCCATTACCACACGTTCCTGAAAAACATGCTCTCACAATTACTGCTCTTAAGTTCAAGGGGCTGCTGCAGCATTGGATAGCAGAATTCAGGAGCAGAGGAATTATTCCTTAGATCGCCTTGCAAAGTGATGAGAAAGCTGTGCAACTCAACGGGAATGTAGCAGGCAAGAGAAGGTTACGGAATGGAAATAAAATTGGACATTTTATTTATTATCACTCTCACATTCACTGGCTCATTCAAGTGTACATTCAACCCAGTGTTAACCCCACTGAAAGCTTTGGCTTGTGGGTGCACGGGCTGAGGGAGAAGAGAGGGTTATCTTCCATACCCAGCTGAGGATCACAAGCTCATTTACATTGGGAGAGACCTCAAAAGGTTATCTGGTCTAACTGCCTGTGTGAAGGTAGAGCCAAGCTCAGAATTTGTCAAGGTTGCTCAGAGTTTTTTCCACTATAATAGAAGAAGAACTGAGAATCTCCAATGTTCTACTTCCTACTGGCAAGCCTGCCATGTGGTTTGACAACCTGTTGATCTTGCACTCTGCAACTTCCTCAAGACAAGTTCACCCCTGAAGCTGGCTTCTGGGTCCAAACCTATATTCACCAATATGGGGCCATCAGCCTCACACCTCAAAATTAAAGACGCTTCCACACCAGAAATAAATCTGCTTTCCTCTTTCTGCCCCCTGCCTCCACGCTTCTTTAAAGGTTCTGCGATTTAATTGACCTACCTCAAAGCATTAGAAACTGCAACTGCAAGGATCAGAACCTGTCTTTATTTGGACTTCAACATCAGAGCCTGCAAACATGGGAATTTAATATTTCTCAAACCAAATGCATGTGTAACTCTTCTCAAGAAAGGCAGGCTGACAACAGGGAAGTCACTGTCTTTGGCATTTTTGCTTGAGCCAGAGTTAAAGTTGAGCAATTCAGTTGCTATTTCTGACAGAACAGAGCCTTATCATAATATTGCCAGAAAATAGGTAATTCCACTTTTGGAGTTGTTCATAAAAAGCAACTTTTGAATAATTCCCTAACTTTAATGAGCATTTACAGCTTTCATGAAGGGATTCTCCAAAGCCTTATACTCACATAGAATTCTTTTTAGCACAATAATGCTTCAACCCTGTTTTATAGACATTCATAATTTTGAGAACCTTCTTCATAAGCCACTGTTTTAGCAGTTTGTTGGTTTTTTTCTTGTTTGTTTTTAAAGAGAAGGTTGGAAAATGACATCTCTGGTGACTATCACATTGTCTTACCTTGAAGAAGCTCCAATTTCTTAGCTAATTCTTTCAATATAAAACACTAATGATCTGACTTTTCCACTCTACAAAGCAAGGAAGCCATGAACAGCGGAGGGGCAAGAAATCTATTCAAAAGAAAAAAGGCTTATCCATCCCGTGTTTGTTGTAGCTAGGTGGGAAGACAACAAGGATTTCATCTTTCCTCAAAATTACCTTGTTACCCCCTTTCTGCTGTCTTTCCTCCTTTCTGCTAATAGAAGTTCTTAATTACTCTTTCCCAACGATCCTCCCGTATCAGGATGTATGTGTGAACACAGTGCCTTATCCCACGTCTACACCTCCTGTCACTCCTCACTCCTCCCCTCTGGTGTCACGGGTGATTCCTTTTCCCTGTTCAAACCATCTACCCAGATTTTGCTCTCCACTGGCACACCTAGAGAGTGCCACGTGAAACATTCCCAATTTCCACAGTTGCCAACACCTCTCACTTCCCCAGTGCCGCCGTGCTTCCTCCAAACAGTCCCACGGGTCTCTGCAGCGTGCAGTCACATACCATCTCATTGCTTCAAGGCCAGCTGCTGGCACTCCAGCCATTCCCGTGGTCCTTCCTTCTGCATCTACAGTGCTTTTAATGTACTACTGCATGGTAAATTGTAAGTGCACATTTAAAGCAAATACCATTGAATTTTCACCATAAGTTTCCATAGGTAATATTGACTTACTAAGTTGGAGCAGATTCTACAGCAGAAATGCGTTAGATATTATCATTATTCAAGTTTTGGACAAATAAAGGCAGCTTAAAAATACAGATAACAAAGATGATAGACCAGGCTATAAGGTAATACAAGGATTACAGAGAACAGCAGACAGATCTTTTTAGCAATTCACACGTTAGAGCAGATGTGGAAGCATGCAACCCTTCAACAATTCTGCACGCAGAACTTCAGTGTTCAAATGGTTGCTGCATACAGCCAAGTCTTCAACACAAAGAAAATTAGTAAATTAAAGCTCTGAAGAGTTTACAAGCAGACTCGTAAGCAAAAAATTTAAGTGTTTCAGACAGGTTTTTTTTTTTTTTTCTTTAAATCATTGTGGACAACTGGAAAGCTCAAAATGCTGAAAACTTCCACAGCTGAAACTTCCATAGCCTTCCACATTAAATCTTTTTTTAAAAAATGAAACAAAAACCATAAAACTCATTAACATCATATTCAACTGTGTGCCATTTTATTTTTTTTCAATGATGAGATGTATATTACCATACTTACGAGCCCTCAAAAGAATACTGGTGTATCAGAGTAATGAATTTCTCTAAAAAGCGTAGAATAAAATAGAAAAAAATCCTTCATAATAAAGTAGGTTTGAGAAAGATTATTCCTCATATCCTTATTTAGATACTAATTTAGATACTAATCAAAGATAAAAAAGGAAAAAAGGAAACAGATTTTATGTAAAAGCAAGTATAGTTTCTACCAGCTCCTTACTTTCTCATGTTTTCTGTTCTTCTCATACTTCTCTTAGAACTTAACTTCAACTTCATTTGCCTGCGTTCACTTATTGAAACAATATACAATCCTTTTTTACAAGCTGTCTTCTCATCTTTTCATAGGAACACAGGCTGCCAAATTAGCTTAATTTGAAAAAGGCTCTAAATCATAGTCACCACCACAAGACTCTACTGCTGCTGCTGGATTACTGTACCACTTTTTGGTAAAGATTTTTCTGATATACTCCACCCCAAAGAAGCAAAGTGAACAGGGTTTCTTTCTGAAATGATGTTTACGTTTGCTGAAGCCTGCACAGACACAAATAAAAACTACAAACTCAGGAAGTAACATTCTTCTGTGGAGGACTACACTGTTCACAAAGATGTCACAGTGAGCAATTCAGAAAGTCACTTCCTGGCGCCCTTGTCATCCCCTCTAATTCCTCCAATACAAAGGCAGCTTCTAAAGCAACAAGTCTGGAACCTTTGTTAGAGAAATACATTTATTTGCTATGTTTGGTTCCTTTCAGAGCTAACCAAGGGGATCATCTCACAGACCAAAAAGGAAAATCATCTTAGGCTAAAATTTGTCACACATGCTGTACACATCTGAACTTACGAGGAACCATAGATCCTGAAAAAGCATTAGGCTTCTAACTCTTATATAACATAAACAAGCATGACATTAGAGATCCCTGGGGATAATTCAGCATATGGATCTTGCCTCAGAAACAGTAAAGAGCTTTTTGTTCTTTGACAACCTCACGAATCACATATCTATTTTGCAAAATAGCATTTTTGGCTACAGAGGAATAAACAGCACAACCTCCACACAGCACTATGCCAATTTTCTAGTTGATCTTCTTGTGGATGCTTCCAACATTCTTTAAAGCCGCAATCAAAAACAAACATTATTTTAAGCAAACATGCACAGAATTTGGGGGTATGCAAATCTATTAGAAAAATATGGATGATGATCTGTAAACAACCAAAATGAATTTCTGAACCTGAGGGATCTGGTAATAAAACTTAAAAACTGAGAGGGCTGTATGAAACTTTCAATGCAAAATGCAAAAATGAAAGATGGATAAATCAGTCAATACCTCTAAAAAACTACCTGGGAACAGAGTACAAGCATTGCACTGTGCTAACTGCACTCTTTTTGCATCTGTGAACATCCACAGGACAAAATATAAGGTATATCAAATATTTATTCTACAAAAGGACAAAAAAAAGTTTGTCCTAAGAAAGGGGAATTAAAGCTGAAAGAGGGAATAAAAACCCTTTCAAAATATGCAGTTACTCAGCAGAAATCTCCATGATGCATGACTGAAACACTGATGGTTTAGAAAGTAATAAAGTTAGATAAAAAATTTTTGGTTGATTCATTTCTTGTGAGCACTGCACTAGGAGTTGACATTCAGGCTGGATCTCAGAAAACTTAAGTAGATTAAGAAGTCTTCCTACAAGGAGAATCCAGAAAGGGTCTTTCATTAACCAGAAGTACTCTCTTGCACAGATACATCTATAATGACCAACAGGCAGCCTTTAATTTGTTCCCACAAAAATACAAGACCATTTCCTGTAGCTTGTATCATGTAGCATGTTAGAACTATTGAAAACAACCAAATAGGCAGCACTTAGTTTTCTGTAATACCTGTATGAATCACCTACAACAGGCACTCAATTACCTCTTGTAACTACAAATGGAAAACAATATCTAGGTGGACATAAGTATGAATTGCTAAAAACTGATTGTGAGAGTTTGTGCAAAAGACTTTGTGTAAAGCTACCTAAATAAAGCAAAGCATAATACCAGGGAGAAGCAGCATAAACAATTCTAGTCACGAATCCAGACAGCCATGCTGGCAAAGCAGGCTACAAACTGAAAAGAGCAAGCAAGGTGGCAGTGACACCTAAAAAACACACTCTGCAATTTAAATAAGAATCAGTCTATTACAAGCGCACATATGCCAGCAGTACTGGCACTTCACCCAGACATCTTTAAACAGAAAAGGCAGAATTTAGGTGGATGGTTGGCAGTTGCTATTTATCTTGAAGTGTAAGAAGTTCATTTCTGTCTGACCAGCCCACCTGTCCATGCCGATGCACCTCAGGTTTCACTACGCTGTTTCTTCTACCAATCACCCTTCTAGCTCAAGTGAAATTTTTGTTTAGAAGCTTTTGTCTTTCCTGTAAATTGCTTATAATCTCTGGAAGAAAATCCCCTCCAACACTTTCTAACTGAATCCCAAAAGCAGTCCAGCACATCAACTTGAGTATTTTCGCATTAAAAACTTCACAAATACCATGCAAAAGACTTTTTGTGTTATGGAGTTTCATTTTTACAGCTATGGTCAGTAAGGGGAAGTATCTACATCTGCTCCTGCTTTACATACATGCAAAATATTTTATAAAATGAAAACAGATATGAAATCATTCAGACTCCAACACTAAACCTTGAAAAGCAAATTACCTACAGAAAGTACATGTGTGGGTGTATTCCAGTTCCACTGCATAAACAGCCCTTAATCAGCCTTGCATACTATTTCTGATTATGGTTTATTATATAAAATCATGCTGATGCCAGTTCAGTAGGAATGTTTCTTCAACCCTTCTGAAAAATGAAAACACAAGTCTTGAACCAGATTCTGCCCCTGAGAAGAGCACATGAGGAGGGCATTTCCACCAGCATTGTGCAACTTCATAAAAGGCTCCAATCCCTGCACTGGCTACAGCCACACTGCAACCCACAGCTCTCCACAGAGCCTCCATGGAAAGATGATCCTGAAGGTCATCCTCATGGGATCCTGCTCCCATGCTCTGAATCCTCACAGTAAACATTTTTTTTTCTTCTCATGCTCATATGGAATTCCCTGGTCTCCAGTTTGTGCCCACTGCCCCTTTTCCTGTCACTGTATACCACTGAAAAGAGCCCAGCCCCATCCTCTTGACCCCCACTCATTAAATACCAATAAGCATTGATAAGATCCCCTCTCAGCCTTTTCTTCTCAGCCCTCTCCAAGGAAAGGGAGATGTTCCAGGCCCCTCCCCACCTGCTACGATCTGCTCATTACATTTCAAAGTCTATCAGGTCTTGATTTCACCCTATAAAGAAGAAATGGTTTTACAAATCCTTACATCAAGGAAGTTTTGCACCATGCTACCACTACTGTTGAAATGAGCTCATTTGCAGGGGAACAGAATTCTAAGGCAGTTCTTCCCTGGTGACAGCCTTTAGGAAAAATGCTTGTCTATCATAACCATTTTAGTAGCTGACTTGAGTAACTCAAGTAATGTTAGCACTGTTAAGAATTCACCAAATAGCAAAATTTTCCCTTGGTTAAGACAACAGCAGCCTATTTTGACAAGCACCCTTTGGCAGAACATACCCCGTGTGAGGGGTTGGAATACAACCAAATGTTGAATGCCACGCACAAATCAGTGCTTCAACTGATCTTGGAGATAAGATTACCAGCAG
The DNA here is from genome assembly GCF_019232065.1 of Centrocercus urophasianus. Taxonomy (NCBI): domain Eukaryota; kingdom Metazoa; phylum Chordata; class Aves; order Galliformes; family Phasianidae; genus Centrocercus; species Centrocercus urophasianus. Next base: position 20,277,415 of record NW_024884586.1, read on the forward strand.
AGTTCTGCATTTCTGTTTTTGCATACATATAAGAACACTTTCCTGTTACTGCTGCTCCATTAGTAAAGTGACAGAGCATCAAGCTACAGCCTTTGAATCTAGTTTGAAACACGAAAACGCCTCCTGTGGCATGAGACCAAATTTACTCCTGCATTGCCATAGGCCTGGTGAAAAGGAAGATTTTCAAAGCACAGAAACCAAGCAGACGGGGAAATCAGAGCTCTTGAACATGGTTTATTCTGTCAGTGAAGGAAATCCTTTTTTCAATACCTACAGAAATTTAAGCCTCCAGAATTCTACAGAAAAATGCCAGTATAACTAAGCTGACTTACAGGCACGTATGTACTGGCAGGAGGGAGGGGGAGGATTGGGAATCAGGTTCTGTCAGTTCACTTTGGGTTGCAGCCCTCACTAAACCTCCTTTAATCCTCAAGCCTAGCATGAGCACAGCGATGTGATTAGAGCAGATGCATCTATTCGGAGAAGGTCACATGCAGAAAAAAGCTGTAATATCTATAAAAAAATACATTGCTTTGCTCTGTTGTTTCTTTGTGTTTTTTTTTTTGTTTGTTTTGGTTTGTTTTTTAAATGCTTTGTCTTTCACCCTAACCATCCAGTCAACCTTTTCCAAATTCAACGAGGCAAAAAATTGATTTCTGAGTGGTGAGATGGCTCAAAATAAAAAGAGTTTTAAAACTGTCTAGCGAGCACAGATTTCTAGGATCATACAAGTATTTAGAAACAAAAAAGCTTACAATGAAAATATCTGTAATTTCTTCCAATTTTTCCCCTATTAAAGAAATTCTTGCGTAAATAGTTCAGGAAGCTGTTGAAGTTCTTCGCTCAGACTTCTACAGACTAGGAAAATACACCACAAGTGGTATGTAAGATGCACATATATGTTGTTTTCATTTTTCCTATTCCACACAGAAAGACATGAGTTGGCTGATTCAGAACTGCTCTTACCTAAGATTTATTAAACTGTGGAGTGTTATCATGAGAAAACAGCTGAAAGCAGTACATGCTACTCATACTGCTATTTCAGATAACAAGCAGTAGGCAAAACCCTTAATACTGCTACGTTTGCAATGTCTCAAAGTTTGAATTACAAACTTGGCTATTGCTAACTACCTTACAAATTAAACATGCTACCCCAATGAAGGGACTTGGTAGGAAGAAAAAAAGAAATAAAGAAGAAAACAATTGTATTAGGAAAAGATGCCAACAGCAGGCTTAAGGAAGTACAGACTACTGCAGATTCTGGAAACCAATTTAATTTCAGAACTAATCTGATTTCAAAACACTCATTTAAGACCTATTGCTCAGATGTCAGCTACTGGCAAGGCTGTTTGTAAAATTACTAAAACAAGGATTTATTTATTTTGCAATTTGCAGGTGTATGCAATCACGGTAAGAGAAATATATCTACTGCTATCTCTCCTTATCACAGTAACAGTCTAATAAAAAGCTTTTTCACTGGAAAGCTCATCTATCTTTCCCCTATTTAAAAAATGAACACCTCTCATGGATAATCTCTGAATTCCCCACTAAAAGAGACTTGGAATCTCTCTTCATTTATTATACATGAAGTCCACAGAAACTATACTCAGTGAGGCAGCATCAGCTATTGTGAATAGCACTCTGCCTGCTACTCCCCAACAGAAGACCTTTTGGCAAAGCCCTGTAAGATAACAATAAGATGAAAGCCAAATAGAAGAGTAGAAAGGTACAAGATTACTTTGCCTAGGAGGATCTGAATAATAAGAACAAAAACAAAGAACAAAAAGGACATGCCAGAGGAAGACAAAAAGCACAACAGCTTTTTTACTTTATCCTCTCATTCACTCATCACAGCTGTAAGTGAGATTAATAGAAAGCTTCCTTTTAAAAACAGAAATGAAAGCTTTGATTTCTAGTTCAAAATTATGTTATATATGAAGTTAACAGTACCTATCTCAAAGAGATAAATCTGCATAACCCAGATGTTACAAGTTGTGCACTGTTACTATATCACAGTCCTGTTCCAGTAACAATAAGAACACTTTGAGAGTAGACATACTATGAACGAACCATATGCACAGTGTGGAAAGAACATTGATATTGCCATTTTTCAAACCACACTGTTCTACAACTGGCATCATAATACCTATTCTTACAGAGCCATTGCATCACCTTACACTTCTGTTTTACTTGACCTCAAGGAAAAACCTACATGTCACCAACATTTTCCAGTTCATGGACCAAATGCGACAGTTACTACTCCTATGAGAATTAGCTTTTACTGAGCTTGGTTACATTTGAGCCCTTCAAAAACTATTCACACTCCTAGTACAGACTCAAAGAAGTAGTTTTTATTCATGAAGAGTATTTCATGAGGGACTGCAGCAATATATTCCATCTCTCAGCAGAGGACTATTAAAGCACGCACACAAACATTTACCATCCAGGCATACAAATGGGTATGATATTGTCTAAACACCTACTATGCAAGACAGTAAACAAAAGCCTCTGAAAAGCAAGCTAACTACAGGTTTGGATTTTGCAATTAGTTTTGCTTTTCCCTACTGCATTTTAAAATCTTTTGATCAGTGAAACAGTGTGAGTACATCCAGAAAGATTAATCTCCTATTTTCAAATCTGGCACAAAAAAAAAAAAAAAAAAGTTCCTAAATAGAATAGGCTTTAATAGAAAATGATTTTCCTTTTTTTTTTTCCCCCCTCTCCTACTGATTGAAACAGTTGCGTATCAACTCAGTAGCTGAAAAATGTTAAACACCATACAAATTTATCTCTTTTATCATCATCCCTATATAGATGAGCCAAAAAAAATTACATCCACATATTTGAAAAACATAGAATTAGTGAGTGATGAATTACTAAAACAAAATTGTTTTTTGAGTTGTTTGTAATATATAAATGGTGTAACAATCCAGAGAGTAGTCTGAACAGATGCTGACTGATGTGAAGTGACAGCAGTTAGTGCTGTATTTTTAGGATATTGATCCTAACAAATATTTCAGTTCAACAGCCTAACTTCCAGCTGAGAGGCAGCATTAGCACATAATTCCTGCAGCTAATGATCAATAGTTAATCAGCAGAGGAGTAAATGAGCAGAGGATAGGCTTTGGGGCATACAGAGAAGTACCAGATATCTTGTAATGCTGGCGCATAGTAACTTATTGGCACAAAACAAGAGAGGAGGTTAAAAAAAAAAAAGAGGTAAGTAAAAAAGAAAAATATGTAACATTTTTTCTGTGTTAGAGATGTAAATAATTATCATTCATATCTCATATCGTTTAAACACATAAACAATATATTACTATGATATTCCACTGTTAAAATCAATTCATATACAGTAGAAATTCTTGAAAAAAACTCCCTTGAACTCTTGCAAATTAGATTCTAAGTATTTCCACTTTCATATTTCAAGAGTGTAACTAGGGTGGAGATTATAGGCATTCTATTAAGTTTTTGCTGTTGTTGAGTTTTTTCTGTTTGTTTGTTTGTTTTTTTCTCTCTTGCCAAAATAAGTTTTAAGTCAAATAATTACCTAAAATAATCACTTTGTACACACCTAATCCAAACAGCGTATACTGCTGTGCCACAGAAGCAGGGTGACATGTATCATCACATTCTTTAAGGAAACAAAAAAATATTTGCGAATAAGGAGCTTATGTTAAGGACAGACCACGTTTTTGGCCATATCACTACTGTGGTATGCAGCATACTATGCATTGCTTCCCTGATGAAATCATTAGGTAAAATAAAAATAGACTTCTTAGCAGCATGGATTTCTCTTTAAGATCTAAACCTGTCTTTAGAATCCTTTTTATTTATAAATAGGAAGAAAATAAATCAACCACTGACAAAATCCAGTGTGAAGTGATACACGTGTTCCTTATCCCCCTAACAAAACAAACATATCAGTTCACTCAACATACGTTTCTTTTCAGTGGTCTTCTCACTATCTCAAAGCCAAAAACGTAACTCCTTTTTCTTTGAAATCAATAGCCAAAGCTGATCAATAAATCCATGAAATATTTGATGGAGCTAAGTGTACTCCTCAGTAGAAAAGAAAATAACTAAGCCCTAGAAATACAATTACCATATGGGAGTGTGCACACAGCATTAATAAATCAAGAATACCTTGGAGTATTTCTAGTGAAGCTGTGATGGAAACTTTAGCCAGTGGTTCTGATGATCTGCACAATAACCAGTATTCTTTCCATGCTATTGCTCAAGAATGCACATAGGAATATATCACAGCTTTTTGCTACATACTGCAGAACCATTCTGATTCATTTATCAAGCCAAAAATAAAAATAGAAATATGACAACCATGCATTTGATGCAAGATGGAGCAATTAATTCCAAATGTAACCTTGTCTATTACTTCCAAATTGTTTTTTCTTTTTTTACCCCACTAAACACAGCAGCAGAACACTATGAAATGAATACAGAAAATACTGGTTTGTCCATACTAAATCATCTAAAGAACTTCACGAATGAAGCTCTTGTCTCATGTTGTGAAACCAGGTATTTAGATATACTGCAGTAAATGCACATCTTTGCATAGTTACTTCTTAGTTGACTAACCTGATAAGATTCAAAAATAACCTGGAACTTGCTTCAACAAACAAACTACCTTAGTGTGTTATTATAACTTAATAAAAATGATGCTGAAATCATATTATTATAAGGGCATTGCTATGACATATAACATACATCCTTATTCTTTGGTTCAGTTTCTAGTGCTTCTGTACCATGATTTCACCATTGCAGATCCACTATACATGACAGGAGACAAGAAAATTCTTAAGTTGTAAAATAGTTTATTTACTCACAGCTATGCGGAGGGAAAAACCAATGAAACAGAAGAATGCCATCATTAAAACATTTTTTTTCGCCTACCGTTTGAAGTATATTACTTGCCATGGCTGAGAAAGAATTTGCTACACATATTCAAGAAATTCAAGTAGAAGTTCTGTGCACCACTAAAACTGCATAAAACTCACGTGCAAAATTTAAGTAACAGACAAACGTTGGGGCCATCATCCAATACATACCTGAATTATCAGCACACAGTTTTATCAACCACATTTGTACCCAACATCCATAGCTCTGACTGCCAGACAGAAGATTCAACCTATACTTCCATGCTTCTCCAAACTGAATTGCTTATACAAGTCCTTACAAGCAAAGAACTTAGAATTCCATAATCTGCAAGGTCTCTCTTCTCTGAGAAGGCAGAAAAAAATAAACTGATGAAGTTACAGCAGTGTCTTGTCAAATATAACTGGTTGAGATTTACCAGCCAAAGCAGCAGCAGTTTGGATAAACTACTGGACTAGGAATTAATTACAATTAATTACAATTAAGCAGCAAATTAATTACTCCAAATTGTGTTTTACATCATGTTTCCTCTCCTGTTTTTAATTTCTTAAGCTATTTTTTGTAGGATTTCTTTTTCCCTCCCCAAGTAGGGTTCTAACCACAATAGATCAAAGATAACTGAGGAGTTACAAAACCACAGGTTTAAGAGAGCCATAGAATTCAATTTCCACATTAAGTTGAAGGAACAAATTCCTGAAGCCAGCGGTGTTTGAGAAGAGTGAAGTAGTCTGGAAAAAAAAAAAGATTGACAAAGAAAGAACACATGTTGGTACGAAGGGTACTTGCAGGATGGAAAGAAGCCAAACTGTCATCTACTCTCCATAGACGCAATTCACATTACCAACAATTGCCAAGGCAAATAGGTCCACTGTGTTTGTGCCTCACATTCCCCTCCCTCCAGTTCTAATATCCATACAGCCCTCCTCCAACATCAAACTCTACAGTTGTTACCAAGTCTGTAGATGCAACCTGCTTGGCCAAGCTTCAGGACAGGCCTAGCTTTTGCCCAAATGCTTCTCATCATGACATTTTGGATTTGCCTCCCCTTCCTTGCCAACAATTTTTACAAAAATTTGCTAAGTCCTGATAACTTTGTCCCTCTATCAAAACTGAGAAAAATTAAGGAGGAAAAATAAATGAAAAGGACTGAAGGATGGACAGCCTGATCACAAAAGCAGGAACCCCATGCTAAATGTAGATCCACTCTAAATATCCTCTCAGAGGTAAAGTGCAAGACCACAGAAAGGATTTACACTGTACACATTTATGTACATTGACAAAGACCAACAATTAAGAAAGGAATACCTGTCAGAAGATAAGCTCGTGTCACCAAAATGAAGCCTAGGAAATGTTCTCATGACAGGGTGGCTTTTCACATGCCTTTAAATGTGAGGCCACCAATTCCTATTTAATGGAAGTGAAGGAGATCTCACCCAATACCTGCTACAGCAATTCAGCTTAATAGCAGCCCGTTACCAGCTTTGACAATTACTCCCACACTCCCCCCCATGAGAGACTAATGGTTTACTAAAAATACAGCAGATTAGCATCTACAGTGAGGTGCCTGAGAGATGCACCATTTGACAGAAAGCGTTATTAATCAATCTCGTGGCATGCTGATGTCCAGGCTTTACTTCAGAGCATTTAATCTAGAGATTTAGATGGCTCCTTAAAATGGTGGCTTGCAGGATTATTTTTTGTTCAATCTGATAGGATGATCTACAGCCTGTATCCTAATAAGTAGTAATAATACTTACATTATTGTAGTGGGGAATAATTCAGCAGCAGGTACTGAAGTTTTGGAGGCTCAAAGAACAAGAAGAATTGTAATTCCCCCTGGATTATTTCAGTGCTTCATGACTCCACTGCATTATGCTGGTAACAGCACAGACCATGAAAAGTTTCCTCACAAGTAGCTCACGTCAAAATCATGCAAAAATTAAGGTCTTTCTAAAAACACCTCTTTAATGAAGTGAAAGTGTGCATTTCAGAGTTCATTATTATTCTGCTTTACTCACATCTCTGTGCGCATCCTTAGACAGCCAGTGGAAAGAATCATTAAAACAGCACAGAGGCCTACCTGCCACTATAAGCTCCAGAGGATGCTGTGCTGCAGTGGAGCAGAAGGTCACTACACACTGACGCACACTGCAAACTCACCTTCAGCTCTCTTCAGAGACCTGTTCTCCACTGCTGCAAGCAGAGACAGTGCCTGCTCCTCACCAGGATGGCAGAGCACTCTGTAGCACAGCCCACCCCACTCATCAGTAACTCTGGCACTCACTACCAGAGTCAGATGGCATCTGAAATGGGGCTCACAGGGCTGCAAGCCCCTGAGCCTCTGCCAGCTCAGGCTCAGTTATGCTGATCATTCACCTCCTACAGCTGATGTGTAGGCTAAGTGCGAGATGCCACACCATTTCAGCCCCAAGATGAAATGTTCATCAAACAGACTGAAGGAATGTTCCTCGTGCTACAACATCTCTTCATGATTTAATAATCATTGCCTGTTAAAAAAACACATCTTTTTTCAAGCCACATTTTCTCTACCTCATAGCTGGCAAAAATTTTAGCTTTACTTCCAGTATTTTAGTAATATTTCCAATATAAATGTTTATTCAATATAAAATTGTTCGAAAGTGATCAAAACCTAGACAGTTAACATTTAACATTCATGCACCATGGAAAGAGGTTCTTTCATTCGAGGAAAGCCTCACAACAAAGGTATCACACAGTAGGGATTATTTATTCTATGTATGTTTCAATCCCCTAGCAACAATTAAGCTATAAATAAATAACTCAGTATTTACACTTAGGCAATAGCAACCAAATAAACTGCATTTGTATGATGCTAATGTCTTTTGGCAGCAAGCTGTTTATTGATCTCTTCAGCCCTGATTAACATCACTGAGGCAGCTTCAGACCAAACTATGCCATAGACTACTCATACTTCTCATGTAAACTATGGGGAAATTTTAAAGCTAAATTCTACATGTGATTTTCCTCTTCAAATTCTTTCCATTAAAAGGGCAGAAGAAAAAAAAGAAACCAGAACAATAGAAAAACAACACAATTTAAGTGATCTGCAAGGCTAGCATTTATATCTCCATAAAAAGATACTCGATAGAATAAAACTGTAATCTCCATTGGAACAAACTACATTTCAGCAGAGAGGAAAAAGTAATTTAAGACCAAATTGGCAAATGTCAAGTCTCTTACCACAAATTTCTTTCCAGAATTGTGTGGAATAAAAATATTACCAGCTTGTTCGCAATGAATGTTTCCCACATGATTATTTAGCACCCATGAAAAATCATTCGTTGGTTCTAAGAGTTGTATTGATTTCAGATATCCTGCCTCTGCTTTTGCCTCATGAAAATACTGCTGTACGTGCAAAGAAATTCCCTTCATTGTATTTTATAACCATCCAAAAAGACGTCCCCCAATTCCTATTTTGCATAGGAAAGCAAATCATTGAACTTGAGGTAGAACAAAGCATTTTTGCTTAAAATCTGAATAAAAGTTGGAGAGCCAAAAGAAAAGAAAAAAAAAAGCCTTCACATTACTGTTTAACCTCAAAGTTACTGTAACTGACCTACAAAGAGAAAACGTTCAACTTGGACTCTGATGAGCTGGCTTTAGACATTGATCAAACACAATAAGAGGAAAAGTCTGAACATCATAAACAACTGGCATAGACAGTCACTTGGAGAAAAAGTGACATGATCGTTTAGATACAAAGTGTTGGCAAGTTGCTAGAAACACTTTTTGAGAGAAAGAGAGGAACAAAAGCCAAACAACAAACAAAAACAGAAAATCCAGCCCAAACTGCTGCAGTTGCACTGGCAAATACAGTGTAACTATATTTTCGGAGTGGGCTGGCAGCAAAGAAAAAACTTGACATACAGCAGATTAATTTTCATTTTTGAAGCGGAGGATTATATGACTCAGCCTGTATTCATCATCACTAAGACGACATCACTCTGCTGCTGAAATGTCAGATCTTCAGGCTCAGCAACCCCACAAATTGAAGTGCAATGTAACTTTCATACAGAAATAACTTCACATTTTGGCTTAAATTCTAAATAGTTATGTCCTTTCTGGAGTTTGAAGTTAAGCCAATACAGGGCTTTCTACCCACTACAAAGTCATACAAAGAAATACAGATGCATTTCCTGTCATCGTACTCTACTCCGCTCAATCAAGTTGTGGATTGTTTAACTACTGTTAAGTTTGGTAAACATTTGTGCTTCCCTCACTTTCAGAAGTCAGTGCCAGAGACAGAGTTCAGTATATAAACACAAATGTTTGCTTTTCAGCAAACATGTATTGTTCGTTATTTACAATTTTTAGCCTAGCACACTAAAATACACAAGCAGATAACATGCACAGGAAGTTGCAGTAAATTTGGAATTCTATTTCTTCACTTTCCTTGGACAGGTACTTTAGACCCACAGTTCTCACTGCTGCAAAGCACATTCAGGGAACTTAGTAAGCAAACTGCAGTATGTCACAATGATCTGGCTACATAAAACCCAGAAGCATTTCAGATAGTTTACAACTATCTGAAGGACTATCAGTCCTTTTTATCAAGGACTGCCAGCAGACACATCTCATGTACCCTCTTTTTTTGTTTGTTGGGGTTCAATAGAGATCTACACACCAATATGCATCATGGGTTAACTTCACAGTATTAAGAAACAAGGTGCCATTTCTAAATATGTGCTCATGTTTATCAATTCAATATTTTAGTCCCAGAATAAAAACCATTAACAGAAATATCATATTACTTCTGCGTGACTGAGGAGACTTCATTCTACGTATAATACGCTTTCAAACATGAGCAGCAAAGAAATAACTTAAAAAAAAAAAAAAAAAAAAAGCCCTCAGCTTGCATTGAACAATTACCTTGTGTTGTTATGGTAACTAAGTATCTCTGGGGGAAAAAAAAAAAAAAGATTAAAACAGTGCAAATCCTCCCATAAGTTCTGTGTGTATATATATATATATATATATATATACACACACACGCACATCTTCCTCTGCTATACATGCAAATAAACGTAGGAAAGTATTGCTCTAAGCATCACAAAGCCTTGGAGATGTAGGTAAACATTGCATAATGCTAGTGAAGACACCAAAGTAAAGTCAAAATAAAATTGGATTCCTCTGCAAGAAGAGAGGTTGCTCAAATCAACTGTACAATGAGACCCTTGAATATCCACATGTGGGTATCCTTTATGAGACTCCCAAGGAACATGCAGTTTCTCCAGAGCCCAAAGCTGGAAAATGCAACGAGAGCTTAACACATCTGCAATGGGGCAAAATTACTCTCTTACAGGATACCACAGAGGGAAGAGTGACAAGGTAAGACCTCTCTTTCACCCTGTGAATTCCTGTTTCCAAAAGATTTGGGGAAATTTTTCTTCTAGTCCAAGCAGAAAAGCTAGTAAACAAAATACAAAGCAAAGCAAGAGTCTTTTTTGTAAGAATTGAGACTAAGAGTCAACAAGATTTATTTGAATCCATATTTATCACCAGCTGTGGAAGGGGACAAGAACTTATGGAATTAAATAACGCCACCACAAATATTTGTTTTACACGATCCAGAATCATTCTGAGTGTTTCATAGTTCTGAGAGAGTGTCTTTTTTCTTTTTTCTTTTTTCTTTTTTTTTTTTAATATTGGAAACATCAGGTTTTAAGTTTAGTATCTTTAAAGCAAGTTTCAGGAACGTTCTTGTTACACAAATATTAGTAAACATATCTGCATAGCTACGGAAGAGGAAAGTTGCTCAATTTCCTGCAGAGGGGAGTCAGGTTCACAGAATGGTCAATCAAATAGTAGGATCTGGAGAGAGTTCCTGCATCTGCTGCTGTATTGTTTCACCTCTTGAAAGTCTCACTGGGTAAATGCAGACGATTCTTGAAGGCTTTCAAAGACTACAGTATTTCGGGGCTGGGGGAGGAGGGGTGGAAAACACTTAAGATAACGGAAAAAAAGCCAAAACCATTACAACTTCTTCCAATTACAGTCTAGGTTCAAAGAACAGTATATATTTTAAACACACATGCAAAAAGTTCATTCTTGGAAGTCACTGGAGCATTTTTGCTAGAATTTTCCTGGCATATTTGAACTCAGGTGAAATACTTAAGGGACTGCAATTAAGCATTTACAGTAAAGACTCTCAAACAAAACTAAAACAACCAAAGTTAACTAATTTTGCAAAAACCATGAAGTCAAATCATTAGTGTCATCTATAAAGTCCTGTGATAACTGCTCCATCTATACCAAGCCAGCAATAAAATTCTCCAGTAGGGGGAAAAAAAAGCTATTTGTTTTACTATTTCCAGCACATTCAGTCAACCAATCTATCTGGGGTATTAGGCCAGTTTCAACATACTTGGAACTTGAGCTTTTCTTACTGTCATTCAATGATCTGACTACAGAGCCATCACTATGAATGCAGTCAGCTTCTTCCAAAATACTGTAACACTGCATGCTGTAGGTAAGGTGTGTCACAGAAAATATACTTAGGGCAAAAAATAGGTATCATATCTAATCACGGCCCTTAAGATATTTCAGTAACTGGAACTCAGACTGAAAAATGCTAATGGCAAGTACAACCTTGAAACACAAAAGTAAGAGAAAACTATTAATAGAAAGCTAATGTCTCACGTTACAGAATACACAAAACTGCAGTAAAGCCTATGTGCACTAACATCAACAATTTACTTCATGGCTTCGCCTAGGCTGATGATGAGACTCATTAAAAAACTCTTGGAACTTTAAAAACATTTTGTATCTAGAAGAGTTTATCCTTCAAGACCTTGGAAGAAGTTTTTAATTAATAATTTGACATTACCAGAGGGAAATTTCTCCTGACCATTCATGCAGCCACTACAGTTTGCCCTTTTCTCTTCTCTTCACAGCGACTACAGTGAAAATGTAAAATTTGCATCTTTATGACAGAACATTTGACTCAAATCTTAATCAGAATGTACAAATTCCAAAGAAGAGCCATTCTGCAATACTCACTGAGATTATAAATATACTCCCACTCTGCATTCTTCATACCACAATTTATTTTGCAAGTGGGTAACTGAGGAAAACAACAACTCAGCAATGGGTAACAGCAGAGGCACTGAGAGCAATGTTTGTAAGTATTTTCAACTGGGAGGTCAAGCTTTCAGCAAAGATACTATGCTGCTGGACCCAAAACTGAAGAACAGAAAGCATCAGATACTCTCTATCACTGTGGTTCAGATGATTACAATCACTGTATCTGCCATAAACTCAGATGTATTCTGTGACCACTGACATATGTTTACTTATTGTCAGCATATGTGTCAAATCTTGTTAAAGCCCACAGACGAGGCAGAGTTCAAGAAAGCCTTTTAGACTTGCTAATTTCTTTTAGGGTTGTTTTTTTGTTTGTTTATTTTTTTAATGCCAGCTGTATTTGAAAGGGTGCACTAAGAATAGGATGGAGTGCTCAACTTGTCACCCACTTGTTTGGTGGTCCAGACAATTACATACACATGAAATCACACTGAGTAGATGAAGCAATGTCCACTGACTATTAAAAATCTAAATCTATTAGATTATTATTTGGTAATTCCATTTTTCCCTGAAATTACTAACTGACCCAGGCTCCCTAAAGACACAATCTTACAATGCAATTATTTTCAAAGAACTATGCTGATTCTCAAAGCTCTGAAGAGAAAAAGTCAATATATAAAAACACAGTACCAATAAAATAACTTCTGCCCATCACTGAGATTTTGAAAGATTTCATCCTGACTGTCCGCTCTCAGTCACTGCAGTTCCATGCTACAGATAAATGTTTCACTGTTTCCCCTTCAATTTGCAATATGATGTTTCATTTAATTCCCTTCTCAAACAAGATATTTATTTCATTTTTTTTCTTCAACAAAACATTTCTGGTAAAGATAATCTTCAAAAAGATAAGTGATAAAACTGTTATGTAACTGCCACCTATTTCTTGATACAAACAACCATCAGCAAAAAAGAATAAAGCTACTTGAACTCTGAGCCACGTAATACAGTTTTCCACAAACCACAGGAGTTGGACTGCATCATAAAACCACAAATGGTTTATCAGACTAGGAGAGCCACTTGAGCTGAAACTCCCAAGCACCTCCTGAAATTTCTTCATTTGCTGAAATACCCTTATGCAGATTTGAAAAGCATTGTCTATTACATAATGCAAATCAAGCTTGGAAAAATTGAGCCATACCTGTTTGTTAAATATTAGCACTGAAAATTCACTAAGCACGAATTTTTGTTCTTCGGTCAAAAACATAAAAGTTGAAGCAATTTAGTACTCATCTAAATAACCATAAAAAATTTGTTAGCGATGAAAAAAAAAATTCAAACCCAACTGATTTTTGTCTCTAGCAGAAGAGGTAAGGGTGGTCTTCTATAAATAAAGTGAAACCTTAAAGACTGAAATAATTGCTGAATTACATAACGAAATGACTTCCTCTGATGGACAAACTCACTGAGGCATACTATTAAATTTCTGCCCATTGGAAGCTTTATTATATATAATGATCAATTAAAGATACGTTTCCAAGAACATTAACGTGTCACGTGCTTTAAGATCAACAAATAGATTTTCTAGAGCCGTGTTCATAAAACAGTAGTTGCATAACTGACTTGCCCACGTTGATGCAGAAATGTAGGACTCAATGAGGCTTAGCGAATATCAGAAAGATGAGAGAAAAGTCCTGAAGAGATCGAGAGGAGCTGAAATAGTCTCTTATTCACTCAAGGGAAAGGAAATTTCTTCAAATGACAAAAGAAGAGTCAATGAGCCTCTGCAAACCTGAAGTCATTCTTCTAAATTAAGAAGGGCCAGATTCATTAATCTAGCAGTCCTGAGGCAAAAGCTTCCGTCTAACCAGAAGGTAAACTGAATTAGATGGATGCTTTAAGCCAGCACTGTGGAATGATGCTGTCGTCCTGTGAGCTATCAGAAGCTATAACCACTTCTGCTCCGCAAAAATGAAGTCCTGAGGGGAGAAGGAGGTGAAGCCAAGGGAGCGCTTTGCTGGCTCCAAAGCAATCGCCGGAAGTTTCTCATTACTGGAATTCCAGATTTAAAAATAAACTACAACAAACTCTTGAAAAAGAAGACCCTGAAACTTGAGACACAAAAATGGGCCAAATCGAGGCATGTAAAAAATATTCATAATAGACAATCCATCTGAGACATCAGAAATATTTACTCATAAAGAAAAGATAATCTGTACTATACTCTACATACTTTTGTATGTCTCAAAGATCCAATACCCAGATCGCATAAATTTCCTGCATCAAAAAGTTTGCTTTGGGAATATTTCAGCCTGATACAGTTTTCAAGAGGAATTAGCAGATTCCCCGACAATGGAAGAAAAAAGTAACATATTCACTGTCAAGTGAATTATGAAGGCCCTTGAAGCACAAAGCGGTGATGCTAAGACTAACTGCATGCTCTGAGAAGGAACCACAGGTAGCTGGCGTCTTCCTTCCTACCCTCTTCCCTGTCAATGCACTCGTACATGCCCTGGGCAGCTAAGCTCAACTGACTCGTGCCAGGCCACTGCTTCTGTGGTGGATCCAGGATTCCAGATAGGACCCCAAAAGGTCATTTTCCATCCCTACATATACAGCACAGTTCAAAGTACTGCACTCATCAACAACTGAAAAAAAATAATCAACAAAAAAACAACCTAACTGCATCTTCTTCAGCAATCAATTATATACAGACAACTATAGAATCACACAATCCTTAACATTCAAAAAAACACAACCTGTATTTTTAGAACAATGCTGAAGTTCAGCACAGCAAGGCAGTAATAGAAACTGCTTTTAAAACAAACAGTACAAATGTTCAACAGATGCCAAATTACCAACAGTTTCCATCAACAGAATTAACTTCATTTCAAACAAAACATCTGAACACAAACTGGAAACTATACAATCTTCACCTGAAATGTAACAGAGCATATCATACACTGCTTTATTAACTTGGAAAAAAAAAAATGCACAGACATACATAGCACAGAACCATCCCTTTTGGATAACTCATCCCACTCCAGCTCCAACAGCTGATAATCCAAGGCAGGCAGATGAATTCAAGTACGGAGTGAGCGCACACAGAGGTGAGTAGCTCTGCAGCCTACAAAAGGGCTGAGAAGCAGCAAGAGATGAAACGCAACAAGCAGAGCGCTTCACAGAGAAGGCAATGGTAAAGGAAACACAAGATGGGCACAGCACAAGTTAGGGCAGAACAAGCAGCTGACTTAACCCTGGCACGGGCTCTGTTCTAGCTGGCCTAGGTGCTGTACAGCAGAAAGCCCAGTGAGCTGGGCAGCAATTTATTCAGCAAGTACAGCACTACATGCATGCCAGTATGAAGTACTTCACTCTGTAGACAGCTGCTTTCTGGGGGTATTCCATGCAATAAGAGTTACTCAGAAAGATTTCTTACATATTAGAACAGTAGCAAGAAGAATTTGGAATAGAGGTGCCTGCAGTTTACTTGTGCAGCTCCACAGCAGCAGTGGAAAAAATGTGCTAGATCTTTTAAAATACAGTTACTTTCACTAGGTGAATCTGAAAACCGTAACAGCCATTTAATGAAAAAAGTTCATTCTCTGAAGTTACCAAAACTCTTAAACTCATTGATACACTCTACTTTTTAAAGATAAAGAATTGTAGGTCTAAATTCCACAAGCATAAAATGCTGGCAGGCCCATCCAGCATGGTATTCTACTAAACATATTGATATTTTCATCAAGAATTTCATCAGCCTTTTAAGCATAATCCATCCTGATACGCAATCTTAAGAATACATCTGCAATACTGAAAGTGAGACATCAATATCATCTATCATGAACACTATCAAATACTTGAATTATAAAGCCTCATCTTAGCTGTGAGCAACTTCCTATTCAAGCAAAAGCACTTGTAGATTTTGATTCCTTAAAGCTAGGTGCTAACAGTTAAAAATTCGTTCCTATCAATTGCTCTCGTCATTTCCCATCTTCCTGTACATCAGATTTCTGACATTTATTGCAACTCTTGGGAAAACTTTGAGCAGAAAAAAAAACAACTAATGATTGAAGATGACAATTCAAGACCTCTTTAAATTTTTTTAAAATATTACATTTAACCTTTAAATATATAACCAGAACATTGTATTATATTATACAGCAGATATATCCATGTAGATCCTATGGTGACACACAAAACTGAACTATCCACATGCAGTTAGATATCCCACTTGGCTCACTGAGAAGAAAAAAAATGTTAAACTAGAAGAAAATTTTGGCCAAGACAGATTGGGCTGCAGCAGTTCTACAACAATTTCAGTACAGTATGGTATTAACAAATCACTATGAAAAATAATAACATATTGCTTATGAGGAAGAAAAAAACAGCATCAGATTTCACCAAATACAAACTCATGCACACAATTTCAGAACCTTTCTCTCTAAATATCACCAAAAAAAAAAAATCAAATAATTTGTAAACACTCATTTCATGCATGTATTTACAATGCTAGTTGGACAGTGAAAGGGAGAATCCCCAAAATCTGGTAAGAGCCTTTGAATGCAGCATTCTATGGAAGCATGCCAAGTAGACGGGTATGAGAAAAATTCATGCATTTAACTAAAAATCAAAGTAGTTTCTTTCATTTTCCTCTTCATTTTGCCAGTATTTCAGAATGATTAATAACACTTATTTACAAAGAGCTCAATTAAAAGTTCTGGCATGGATCATAATGTTTATTAAGCCATTTGCAGTGAAACAAGGAGCTGTCCCTTCTCATTTTCCAGCTGCGCTGTGAATTGCACTATGAGTAACGGCTGTTGGAACAGACCAAGTTAGAGCACCAGCACTACTGAACTAAATTCCCTTGTAAAAATGCTACTCATGAAAAACTATCATTAAAGCCATTACTAATCCATATATCTTCCGGGACCTATTTACTTCACAGCTCTTCATGACAACAAATGAGAACAGAATCATAGAAACAGCACATACAGTAGAGAGTTTGTTACAGACACCTTTGTACTAGACTAAGAGCTCAAAAAACTGAGGTCAAAGAAAGCACAAACATACCACTTCATATGAAAACTTCATTAGAAGTAGGCAGCGTTGGAGTAGAATAATGTAAATATAAGTTTCACAGAACAAAATGAAAAAAGAGGAGATGTGATACAGGACTTTTTTGAAAGCTAAGACCCTTACAGATATTGTGCACATATGCAGCCCTTCGGACAATAAGCTCTTTTGTGATGTTTTAATGGTACATGTTAAAAAAAAAAAAACAAAACACACACACCCCACAGCAAGATACACTAGAAGAAATTACACAAGAGATCAAAAGAAGTGGATGAGGTTTCCTACTGTAAGCACTGCTTTTCTTTTAATATTACAGTGCCATTTCAAAATGCACTCAGATTAAACTATTCTGAAGAGTACAACAAGAAATATCTAGTTATTTTAGCCCAAGATGCTCCAAATGCACCTAACTCCATCTTCCCTCCTGCCATAAATACTTTTTGTGCAATTTGGGTGTGAAATGTAGGGAAAGCAGCAGCTGGAAGCTAGGAGACAGCTGAGCATCTAGTGAAACTGATCTCCTTAGCACTGTGACACTACACGTGCATTCATTAATAGACATTACCCACTTTATAGAAGGGCATTTTGTTTGTTTGAATCTATGGTTTCAAACACTGAAAGCCTGCGGATGAAGCATGCTGTATCTTTGAAAGGGACCTGAAACGCGTCCTCAGCAATTCCTTTAGCACACACTTAAAAGTTTGTGGGCCTGTCCTACAAACACTTTCACCAGAGCAACCCACAGGGATAACAATGAGCAGCTCTTACAGCAGCATGACACAGAGCTAAAAGCAGAAGATGAAAACATCATTTCCCTAGAGCGGAGCAATAGTCTCAGTCACTTTTTCAAAGCTTCACTGAAGACACAGATCTTAATACCTCTCTTCAAGTATAGGAACAAATAGATGCACAGCCATGGAAATGCCTTCTGCACTGTCTATTCATATTAACAACTGAAACACACTGTATTGAATGGAAGACTAATAGCAAACAGCACATTGATGAAAGCTAAATATCCAAGGAAAAAAACTTGGAAAATAAAACTGCTTTTTGTTCTTTAATATTTTGTTGAAAGATTTGATTCAGAGAATTAGTTAACATTCAGTGAAATGCTTCCCTAATTCCTCCACAAATATAAGGAAAAAAAAAAAATAAGCGTAATATGTGACATGCCTGTTGTATACCATAAAGCAGCTAAAATTAGCTCATGCAAGTCAAGCAGCTGTAAGAAGCCATAAGCATCAGATTAACTTCTCAGGAAGCAGACAACTCAAACAAGCAGCAAAAGGCTCCCTGAGCCTTACCAGGTCCTAATCTGCATAAGTCACCTTCCAGATTTAGCGTCACTAACAAATTTCCTTTGGCCTCCTCAAACTGTCAAACACTGTGCCTTCTAGAGCACTTCTGTTTTATTCTCAACACCGCTCCATTAGGAAATTGTTTATTGTTTAAAAGCTTTCAGCCGCAGCATTTTTATTTAAATACGTTGGTGACAGCGTTACTAAGAAAATACATTTTATTAATCAGATCTCTTAACAACCCATTAAAGATTAGATGGATTTTGAAGCTGTACAAAATGTTTATAGAGATTCTTGTTAAAAGCACAGAATACACATTTCGTTTAGTCTTTTAAAGAAAGCAAATATTATTTATTATACACTAAGCAGTAGTGTGCCCTGAGGTTTCTGCTTAGAGCTCTGCCATGTAAATGTGAGTGATAAAACGGCTACAAGTTGTCAGCCCAGGCAGAAGCAGCAGCTGGGGAAACGCTTCAGGGGCTCAGCACAGCACAGTGCTTCTGTTGTTCCTGCTTACAGAGGACAGCCCCCAGGAGGATGGCATTTAATTAGTTCCAAAGGCTTCTGCGAGGTTCTCATTTCACAAACTGAACGATAATTCCAACACTACAGGTAATGCTACGCATGGAGCACCATAAAGGTGACTCCCTAACAGCACAGTAATGAAACGCCTCAAGGAGGTTGGCAAGGAGAAAAGGCAGGTGTAGATGTCTCACTGCAGTCACTCCACCTTTAAGATCTCCAAGGGGAAAATGTCCCTTAATTAAGAAAGCAGTGCTGTTTCACCAGTATTTTTATACACATTAACTGCATATTCACATTGTCCTACGGGCATCCCATTACTTCATATAGCATGTTTTTCTACAGGCAGGCACATTTCTTCTCATCACGCATTGGTATTTCCCTTTCAAAGCCGATGTCTAGTAAAGGCCAGCCTCAAAGACCTTACTGTAAACAGAAAAGCTTATGAAGCACCCCAGCTAAGGATTTCTGCTTCCCAGTGAGTTGCACATGAGAACAGGAATCCAACAACTGATTTCTTGTCCTTTCAAAGTGGACTTTTGCAAGCGATAAGGAGGATTTCAGTGATAAATGATAACTACCTGCAAAACTGCCCAAACACCACTCAATGGGAACAAAGGACAAAATGGCTAGTTTCCCCTCAAATCCCTCTGGAGAAAAAAAAAAAAAAAAAGAAAAAAAAAAGAGATATTTACTCCCCTTGGTATTCTTTAAAGTTGTATCTACAAAGGCTCTGCAAAATAAGCAAAGCTTGACCAAGGCAGAACAGCTCTGAGTGTCACAGTGCCTAGCTGTGTGGCAGTGCCAGCAATCCTGCCTCGCTGAGCCAAACTCCTGCAGCGAAAGGCAGACAGACTGGTCTGAATTCGAAGAATGCATTTAATAGATTGCTTCATTAAGACAAACTGAAGCTGACTCCTGATCCAACTCCACGCTGGCACAGCTGACGAGGGAGAAGAGAAAATGAGCAGAAGTGTCCAATGCAGAACAAGGGCTGCAACATGGCTCTGGGGTGCTGCTGGAAGCAAGACCCAAAGAGAACAGTGCCACGCAAATTGCAGCACGCAATTAGCTGGAAGCTGTTTAGACAACTTTAATATAAATCCTAAATTAATTCCTTAGATGGCCACTTCTTCCTGCAAAATCTCTAATGAGTTCAGAATACTGATTTCTAAAGCAAAAAAGAAAAAAAAATTTTTTTGCAGAATCATGATTACTATTTTCATTGCTAAATCTTATGCAGATAGTAATTCTTTTGACTTTACATCAAAGCACACACTGCAGTGAAGACCCTTCCTTGGACAAGATCCCTGTGCTTTGAGATACCCTATTCGTTAGTCTTAAAGAATAAAATTACTAAAAAACTCCTGCATTTAAGAAGGGCCATTCCCACGTGCTTTGATAAACTAAGTGTTTATTGCAGCAAAACCATATTTCTAAAGAAACTCAATGACAGTTTTATATAGGAGACAACTGAAGAAACAAATCCTCAGCACCGTAAAAACTTCACAAATCCTTCAGAATAAAACTGATATAAAAAACAACTATTTACTTTCAAAAAAGTTTTAAACACAAAGTGCACATTAACCAACTGTGGCCTGCCTAAATCATTTTGATTTAAGCACGTTCTGTTACGCATGCAAGGGGATGGAAAAGTTCAACATGGTCATAATCATGTAGCTGGCCACAAGCATTCTGCAGCTTTCTGTTCTGAATGGCAGCCAGCAAATCTATCCTGACAGATGAGCGTTTTATTTTCCTTTTGGAATTTCTCTCATCTTTGAGGTTTCACTGGAACCTTGCTTATTAAACAATCTTCACTTTGCTGTCTTCAGGCCTGAAAGAAGTCGGCACAGCTGAAGTGCTGACTGAGGCACGCGAGCTCATTGTGCCCTACGTAACCCAGGTGCCAACACCAACAGGAAAAAAAAACCTGTCCTTCTCCACTTCACCCCTGTATTATTTCCTCTACTTTCACCACTTATACATATTCAAAGTCAAAATCAACTCATTTATGAGCCGAAATAGGAAGTGCAGTTGTGAGAAACAACCAAGTTTTTTTTACTATTTGCTCATGACAGCATTTGCAGTTTCCACTTACCAATCCCACTGAATTTTCAGATGTTCAGACATTCTCCCAAATTGCCTGCTATGTGTCCTACCAGCCTACTAGCCAACCTGAGATGCAGAAATAATACAAGAGTGATGAAGATGCTGATCAGCCTACCTTGTGACAGCATGAGTAGAGAACTGAAGACATGATTCAAATTAACAGATGAAACAGAAATAAAGCCAGAAGAACCATAATACATCTACAGCAATGACAAAGACTATACATACATGCAGCACAAAGTATATACTTAGAGGTAACCTAGGCACAGGTGCTACTCAGTCTCTGTCTGTATCAGAAAGTCTGCTGCAGAATCAAATCTTAGCAACACTGCAATAAAATATTCTAGAACGTGATGAGTGTCAAGACACCACAAAGAAGTCCATTTCTTGATCATTAATTTGCAAGTTCTCTCACAGAACACTGCACATGTATATAATTAGCAACATTAGTCCGCTCTTCTGGCTTCAAAGTACTTACTGTAGCTACCCAGAGCTCCAAAGCATATTTGAGTAGGTTTTATCACATTGTGCCTTATCTCTTGCTTGCAAAAATGCTGGATGCTACACACATGCTATTGTCAAGTGAAAATTTCCAGTTTGCTCAAGAAGTTGACTTAAACACTTTGTATAATCTTAAGTAGCTTCTAGCGTCTCAGACACAGTACATTCCTGACTGCTCTGTCTGTAGTACCTACCCGTTCAACACTCTCAAGCCAAACACTATTTCAAGAATTGTATCTCCAGCATTTTTCAACCATCTCAATTTTTTATTTTATTTTATTTTTTTTTAGAAAGCTTTTAGGGTTTTTAATTTTGAATAAAGAACTTTTCCAGACGTTGGGATAAATAAAGTCTATTTATCTTTGGTGCTTAGTCTTCTCTCCAAGCAGTTAAAAATGAAAAGAATGCTGTTTATCAAACTAAAAGAGCTCTCAGTCAAATGCTAATCATTACCATTGGTGAAAAAGTATTTCAGCTACAGAGGACCTAAGCTCTACCCTTAAAATACTTTATATTGCAAATCTTCCTGTCACTGCATTTTGTGGTTTGACATGCAACTTAAAATTCCTCTTTCCGTGATTTCTCAATTTCTCAAAAATATCTCACATCTCCTTGGAAACCTGAGCACAACATAACAGAGGCTTCCCACTCTAGCATTCCCTTGCTAGTCAGGATAAGGTGCAACACCTCATTTTTCAATGAATGTATCCAACATCAATCTGTCCCTCTTCCTCCTAATTTTCTTTTTTCCCTTCACATCCATTCACTCAAAACTTACTGATTCCTTCAGCTACTAACTTACACTCAGCTTGAAGTTTATTGAGTTTTCTAAGAATCTGTATAGAAAAATGTAAGTGATATAAAGAGGGTGGTACTTCACAAACAGTACTCCATGGAGAAAAAAGGCCCCATTAAAAATAGAAAAAGGCAAAGACAGCTAAAGATCCATTTTTGCTCAGGCACTTAAAATTATAATCTTTATCTATATAAACTGGTTTCTACATCAATTGCTCTTAATTTTATTTCAGATCAGCACAGGATACAGAAAAAAAAAAGCCGAGCACACTAAGTTCTTTGAGGTCCCATGCCCACAACCCCTAGCTTGGCAGCTGCTGTTAAGATGTTAACATCAATGCTACTTACCAGCAAACAACATTTGCTCCCCAGTTCACAATTCTTTCAATATCACTCACACTGCAGTAGAAAAGTGCTGCATCTCGATCTGGATTTAGAACTGTCAAAGAAAACACAGGCACACCCCTAGCGCTGAAAAGGAACTCTCCCCACCTTTTAGTTTAGTGCCATGCTCTCTGAAAGCAGCTTTGAAAACATGCAGTAAGAACCCTTCTCTTTGCTGTAGCATTATAGCAGATTTAGACATCTCCCTTGCAAGGCCATCTTCACTACTACAACACAACACATCTTCCTCAAATAAAACCTAAAATACTAACAGTATTTCCTATGAATTACACACCTCCAGCAGCATAAGAAGATAAATTTTCTCTTACAGGCAAGAACAGTGTTTTTTCAACTGAAGCTTGGTGGGAAATTTGAATCATCCAGTTAAAGCAGCTCAGCTGAAGGCTTTTCACAGACAGGAACCAAGAACAACCAGAAGCACAGAAGTTTCAATGTGCAGTGAGGAAGCAGAAAGAATTGTTATTTTCCCAAGAAAATGAACAGGAAAGGTAGATCAAGTGTTACCTTCCCAGAATACTGTTAGAGAAAGAGAAGGTGTTCAACTAAATTGAAAGTTGGTGAGTTCACCATTAATCAGATACTTCTTCATACGTTAACCCAGGGAACTCACTGCTGAGGGATACAGGATTGCAAAGCTGAAAGCCTGCTAACATTAAAGGAGAGAACAAAAGATAAAACACCATCACAATAGAAAATATTTAAAAATAAAGACCTGGAAAAGATACAAGAAGCTGAACTAACAGGACCCAGAGAGAGATTCCCTGGAGTATATTAATATCATAACAGCTATTGTAGGTTCTTGTGCATAGTCATCCGAAGCATCTGTTACAAGTCCTAATTAAAGAACAGATGGTCTGACCCAATACGGTGATTCCTATGACCCTGTATTTATCAGCAGGTGGGGAAAATAAGTTTTGAGGTCTCAAGCAAGCAAAGCAAGATTAACAAAAACAGATAGCTAAGTAGGTTTCAAAGCCATCTGGTATTCATTCATGACTTACTGGAAATAATATTCCTGAAGATTTTGCATGATGTATTTTCCCCAGTCTCTCTACTGAGAAAACAGCCCTCTATAAACTCCACCAAATGCAAAGATGACTTAGCTCCAGAAGCATAAACGTTATGGAGCTAGTAAATGCATCTCTGTTTTATGTAGAGTTAGCGGAGCACAGCTATTCCAGCTGTACAGTGAAATTTATAGAAGCAGAAGAAATCAGCATGTTTAGATAAATGTTAGAGGCAATTTTCAGCATGATCTGAAGAGATTATTGTATTGGTAAAACCAATGAAAGCAATATAGAGGGGAAAAGGAAATAAAAAGCACAAGAAGATTCTCCAAAACAAGCCATCTGAGATTTGAATAAAGAATTCATCTCCTCCCATCCGCCTCCAGTTCTCCTAAGCAAGTCAGACTTCAGTACTCATAGTTGTTACCCTTCCTCTCCAAATAAATTAAACCAATTATCCATACATCAGTTTTGACCAAGTTGGATAAGACTCTGAAGTCTCAGTGGTGCTGTATTCCTAAAATTTAATGACAAGTTGGCAGTTTGATAGCTAAAAGATCAAACTGGTGTCAACACCAAAGAAAAAGTT
The DNA here is from genome assembly GCF_019232065.1 of Centrocercus urophasianus. NCBI lineage: Eukaryota > Metazoa > Chordata > Aves > Galliformes > Phasianidae > Centrocercus > Centrocercus urophasianus. The sequence goes on from NW_024884586.1 coordinate 20,301,675, forward strand.
GCAGTGTAAGATCAATTTAACTTCATGTCTACTGCTTGGAAATGATTTCGCTATACCTTTTTTTTTTTTTTTTTTAAAAAAAGCATATAATCAATGATAAAGTAAGCAACCTTCATTTAATACCAGGTGAGAGAATACCTCCAAGAAGTTTTCAGAGAGCAGACGGAGCTGAAGCCCACATAGCTAAGGATGTCTCCATCTATTTATTCCTGTTCGTGCCATCACATGCCCATGCATCACACAGTAGGATGGGCTAGCTAAGCTGAACTGTTAGAAGTATGTAAGGATGGGGAAAAGAACTTTTTAGCTGGATTGTTCCCTCAATCTTTGTCTCCGTGTGACTGTATGAACATTAATGACAGTGAAGGAAGCAGGAACAGGCAAGCAGGAAGTTCTTTCAGCGTCTGCCAGGGATTAAGAGCCCTTTGCTCTGAAGCAGACAGTTGATAAGAAACAGAAGGTCTATAAAGTCATGGAAAACATGGAAAAGAGGCATAGGAAATCGTCATTCGCTTTTTCTCCTAACATACATTGGGCAGCAAATAGTAGATACAATTTTCAAAACAATGACAGTATCTGTACAAGCAACACAGAATAGAATATTACTAGACTCTAGAAACATTTCTTGCTACATGAATAAACAAAAGCATAATCTAGTATAGCATGTTACGTACATATGTTTCCACTGATTCAAGAGTCTGCTGAAAGAGTGAAGAAGGTAGTAAAGACCAACCGTTGCATGCTTTCCCTGCTCTCATGCTCTTCTCTAAGCATGTGACACTCAGTAAGCATGACAATCTAAAGAAGGCTGCTACAGTAAATGAATGCACAGCCTGACCCACTATGTTTGTTCTTAAGAAGACCATAGGTCTTCTTAACCAACTATCTTACAGTAAGTTATCTGAACTAAAAAACAATCACTGGTATTTTGGAAATACTTGTATTCACAGCATTTTAGGGGAACTCCATAGAACTCAAGTCACATGAAAGAATACATCAACTATTTTATCAAAAATCTGACTGCATATTGGTAATTACTTCTCCTCAGTTTAAAAGTGTAAGAAAAGAATTGTTGCAACAATATTCTGTACTAGAAGAAAAAAAAAAAATAAAAATCAAGGATATAAAAGCTTCACTAAATTAAAACTATTTCTTGAACTGATTTTTTGCCATTAACAAATGGAAATCACTGACTTCACCTAAAATGAAGTGAAAAATCTGGAAGAAGCCTCCCACTCAAAACATCACTTTCCCTCCCTCCCTTCCCATACAGACATGGAAAAAATGGACTTGTGATGTGTTGACTCACTAGGCACCACTCAGATATCTTCCCTCAGTGACAGCACACTTTGTATCACATTTTATCCTCAAATGTGAGGTAAGAGAATGTTCTGTTTCGGTGTAGTTTTTGCCTGTGTATTTTAAGCACTGGTCAAAAAAGTGCAGGTATACTGTGAAAAACTGCATTCCCAAATCTGATTATAGATAGAGAAAACAGATTAAAATACATTAATCTGTCCAAGAAACAATCTTATTTTCTTTAGGAGAATTCCTTGTTCAGGTGCTTCCTTCAAGATTTTTTTTCAAATTCTACTGGTAAGACAACATTTCTGATAATATGGCACCTATACAGAAAGTTTTTAAATACTCTGCTGAGAAACAAACAAACAAAAATCAAACCACAAACTTTTAACATGCACACATTAAAAGAGCTACAGTAAGACCTTAAGAAACATCCGAATAACTCTAGCAGCCAGCACGTCTTCATAAAGAAAAGATTTTACAGTGATAAAGGAAAGATAAGAAAGATGTCCACTAAAAATTATTGAAAGATCAACAGTATTTGGTGATAGCCAATTACACTTGAAGTTAAGGTGAGTATGATGGTCACAATACAATGCTGAAGCTGTAATCACTTTCTCCAACAACAAATGTTGCTGCTAAGAATCATTTGCACCCGGCGTACAAGTGTTCTTACTGAATCCTGCTTTGAGGGACTGGTAACACTACTGTTCTGAACTTCCCTAAATATTGTACACCACTGTAAGCATTGAAAATTCAGGGGCAGGTAAGGCACATCCACTCCACAATTTTGAACAGTTCCAAAATAGAACTGGAGGCAGATTGAGGGGAATATACATATATATACACACACACATAAACCAGCATAAACTCCTCAGCTCTCACTGGCTCTTGTTTCAGAAGGGTATTCATGTATTACTGGTTACAGTAACTTGTAACCAACTGGCTACAGTAACTTGCAAATTCGTACACCTAGGAGTGCATCCCCAATAGGACACATCTGTTTGCGTATTCTTAAACAGAGCAATTTTAAGTACCCTTAACATATATTTGATGTCTCAGCTAACAGTAACTGAGAAGCAGAATGACAATCATCTACAGATTGATATTGGTATTTAACACAAAAAATCCAATCCCGTATCTTCATACGCAAAGCAATTTCCATTCACAAATGCATTACCTCAGCAAAAAGAAGTCTTCACTGGGCACTTACAGATTCACAAAGCCACATTCGCTCGGTTTATGAAAATCTCTCACTGGCTAACTTCAAGATGTAAAGCCTCTCTTTCCCAGGAAAATTCTGGGACAAAGCTGGTAATTAGAACCAGCTCATGGCACACTATACGCCTTCCTTCAAGGCAATTTTTCCATGAAGCTCTGATACAACACCCCTGGCCTCATTAAATCAGACATGAGCATCTAAAAGGGCAACGTTGTCAAATGCATCCCAGAGACCTACGTGGCTGGGGAGGGAGGGAAAGCATGCACGACCTCAAACAACTCCAGCAGCCAAGACACCACTAGCGCACACAGAACGACTTCTGCACAGTGTGATGCAACAGCATAGGCAAGGAAGGATGCTTGTAACTAAAATCAGTTGGGGTAGCCTCACTTATGAAAAGCTAGAGAGGTAACTGCCACGCTGCCTAGCCTGAGGACCACCAGGAAAATGCTTCTACATTGACCTCCAAGTTTTCTGTTTGCTAATTGTTTTCTTCAGCATTTTATAAGACATTTAATTATTCCTTTTCCACTGCTCAATTGCATGGTTATTGAAAGTACTTCAGTTCACAGATGATGGATAGGCTTTACATTCCACTGGTGACTCCCAAGCCAGAAGCTGAGGGGACACACACACACACACACACACACACACACACACACAGGTAAATCCTATGAAAGGAATAGATTTGAGTGATTTCCTTTAAAAAAAAAAAAAAAAAAAAAAAAAAAAAAAAACACATAACTTTGGGGGCCATCCATCACATTGACAAGCTGTTGGCTATCCTTGCTTCTGTTCGAATTGTTATAGCTAGGTTCACTGCTAACTCATCAAATAATTTGCTTACTTTATTATATTTCCAGCTATCTTAAACTGAATGGGGACAGCACAGGCTCCTAGCCCCATTATTTCATATTTTGCACTGTGCATGGCTCTTTCTCCAGTAACTGGCCTACTCATGTGATATCGTCTCATTCCTAAGAGTCTGAACTTCTAAAAATAAATCTAATACTTAAAACACAAACCTAACAGTGAATGATCAGATGAAATTGCTGGAAAGACTATTAAATTCATGAAAACAAAATACAGTTTTGGTACCAGTAAAGAACACTTATGTAAAGTAGCTATGAGAAAAAGCAAGCTCTCCAATTTTTTGCTTGATTCACTTACACCAGATTATAAAGGCTAAAGCGTCTTATAGGTCAAGTTCCTTTTCACAAATTTCTTCTTACAGTTTTACACCTAAAACATCACTTAGATGTTCTAATTTATGACATTATTTTAAGTATGAGCAATCAGACCAATAAGCAAAGCTTTGACTTTTTTTTTTTTAAACTAATGACAAATAGGAGATATTAGACGGGTGGGTTGTTTTCTTTTTTTTTTTTCCTTCCTTCCTGGAGGGGAGACAAATGTCAAGGGTTTGTGACATAGGATCCAGTAATCTCATTATTTGCTGTTTTTAGCAATAAAAGGCTCACAAAATAAGCCATCCATGCTTGCCATTAATTCTGCATACCAAAAAACCCTGATAATTTTAAAATTTGAGTTATGTGAAAAGTAAAAGCATTCACAACTGCTACTTGTTGGTACCACTACTGCGTCTACTCGATTCCTACACTTGCATTTATAACCACAATACTGTTCCCTCTCAGCAGAAAGCATTTAGTACAGGCAGCCCATTTGTTTTCCTGGCTTGAATATTCTGCAAACTGACTGATCTCCGCAGTAGATTCTGAGCCTCCCTCCCTTGAAACTGTCTCCCTGACACTCCCCTCATGCATGGGATGGGGAACCGTGGGGCTGTTTCTGGCTTGTTCCAAGCAGCTGTCACCTGGGCCATGCAGTCCCCCCTCTGACTGCACGAGCCAAGCAGTCTTCCACACTCCTCTGCCTTTTCCATCCCAATCCCTGCAACTCCCAGATTAGCTGCTGTTCATGTTATGCCTAAACCAACTCCTGCTTCCAAGTGTTGGCCCTACTCATCTCCTCCTGCATATCCAGCAGATGCATTTCTCTGGCTTCCAGAAATGAGATTTAAGGGCTTAAGAGAAAGGAGATTAATTCTCCTTCCTGCCCTTGCTCCATTCTTCAATTTTCCAGGCACACGCTTACTTCCTTGCATTACAAATACATAGTAGAAAACAGTAGAAAACTAGCTCCTAACAAAAACCAAAACAGCCTCTTTTTGCTGATGTGTCACATCAGCTTAGGCTCAGGTAAGTGCCAGAACACGGGAGAGAAAGAGCAGGAGCAAGACACCCATCTTTCACAGTACTGTTTAGCTGTAACATAAAGCTACCAGCTGTAAAACACATTCAGAGACTTCCAACAAAGTTCATTATTATCCTAAAGACTTGAGGGATGTGTGTACACTTTCCAAGTTTAAGAAAAATGCCAAATACAACACACGTATATTAAAAAAAAACTCATGGCTCAAACTATGTTAAAATCAAGAGTCCACAGCGTAAGAATCTGTATTACTGAAGAAACAAATGCACTATTCAAATAAAAACAAATTCAAATTCAATTCAAAAAGAAACAAATGCAATTTCTTTAAGTCCTTACTTCCACAATTTGATAGTCATTAAGTAATTAAGTATAAATGCAAATCAAGATCTCATTGGGTGCCCCATCTTCAAGCGCCCAAATATGTGCACAGGTCTGATGGCTGCACTACCATGATTAAACTGCCAAACCAAGCTAAGTAAGCAGATCAAGACCATCCCCTCTTCCTCCTGTTTAAAATTACTAAACCAAAAAATATAAATCAACCCCTCAACAATCCCTACAATGTGATCCTTGCAATCTAGAGGGGAGCTTTTGGCTTTCATTCCAGTACTTATTCCCAAAACACTGCTGTAAAGTATAAAAATGAATTAATGATGTTTTGATATAAGACAGCTCACTCAGACACCACGCAGGACAGATTTACAGTTCTCATCATTAAATAAAACATTCAAAAATCCCCAGAGACTAATTTTTCACCAATGTTGACAGAGACACGTACTGCTTTTATTATCACTGTCTAAGCTAAGAATAGAAGTTTACTGTGCATTTCAAACGTCCAAAGCAAAAAAATAACAGGAGTTTCCCCTGAGCATCTATCATTATTCTCAACTATGAGCCATGAAAAATCATACATAATTTGAGGTTAAGACAATCGGAACATAAGACAAATAATTTTACATAATAAACTGTTCAGACTTCTCTGCAAACACACATTACTATGAGTGTTTTCAATTAATTCAGATTATGAATGTACCATTCACAGAAGAGTTCTACTTACAGAAAGACAGTTCCTCTTGGTAGTATTACAGACATCTGAGGAAGGGCACAGGAAATCTCTCTTCAAAGATGTAGCAGCTGGTAAAATAGAGAGAAAACTAAGCAAAATATACAGATAAAATATTCTTGTTCAGAGTTAACTAACTCAAGAGCTAGGCAGCCAAAGAGTCTGAGAACAAAATTCTTGACAAAGAAGCCTCCTACCAAGAGCAAATGCCACAAAATCCCAAGTTTTTGTATCAGCAGTGCTATCAAGCAGCAGTACTTTCACATACACATTTCAAAGCCAAACAACTGTATGCACTTCGCTGTTCCCAGAACCTCTGCTGCTCATGAATCCATTCCTCCCACTTTTCTGTTCTCTTCACTCAAACTCCTATTCCCTCCTCTTTTTTTTTTTTTTTTTTTTTTTTTTCCTTTTCAACGGTTTCCTGCTCTTACATTCTTTTCTTTCTCTCCTCCTAGTGGCCTGTCCTTCTGTCTCCCAGCCAAGCATCTTTTTCTTTCTGTTCTTCAGCCCTCTGGTATGTGAATCACAAGCGCTTCCTCCCTCCACACCACACTGATGCCAGCAGAGAAAACACCACGTATACAGAACAGATTGTCTCTGCACGCTCAGTGCTGAGACCTGCAGCTAACAGAACCTACTTCTGAAAAAAGCAATTAGAGTGGAAGACCCACAGACACAGCAGTGCCACGCCAGGGCAGGCTCAGGTGCTCTGCTACCATGTGCCAAGTGTAGCCATGTTTGCAAATCGTGAGGCAGTGAAGCCAATTGTGCGTTCTTCAGCAAACTTGACAGTCAGAGCAGTAAACTAAATCATGTGTAAACATCTGCCCAAGTTAAAAGTCACTGAAATAAAAGGCTTAAACTGGTACAGGTCAAGAACCCCCTGAACAGCTTTTTGATGCACAGGACAGGTTTACCCACAAGCATGCAAAACCTCTGGTGCAACACAGCTCTCCTTCTATTTCTCTTCTATTTATATGAAATATATAGCTCATTAGCTAAACTCAGCAAGGTAGCCAAGACACATCATGCACTTCAATGCAGCATCAACGCATGCTTCACACTGGAGCTCAGGCCTCTTCCCTCCCACCCTGTGGTGTGAGGCCTCTCAACCAACCCCAGCCAGCACACGGCGGTGCCAGCACCACTGCTTTCAAAGCCAGCACCCGAGTAAACACGTTCAGTGAAATCCTGTGTATGCCATAATCCGGGACGTTGCATTTAACCCCTTAACTGGATTTTTCCAGCTGTTCATTAATCCCCACTGAATGGGGAGAAGAGCACAGATGGAAAAGAAAATCAACCTTCCCTCAGCAGTATATCTTCCTATAGTCAGTAATGTAATTCTACTGGGTTAGGCCTTGCAGTTTTTGATTTTAGAAAATGTCCTCAAATTTTCATTCAAGTCAGAAAAAGCAAGCAAATATTAAGCTCTGTTGTGCAACTACATTTTCAGCTATTTGGAATTATTTTCTACTTGTTTTGCACTTAGAGTGCATTCCCAGATGTGACAGACTAAACAGAAGCCCGTTCTTCAAATAGAATTTATCAGAAAACTTACATGGAAAAAATCTACTAAGCCATACTGAATCCACATCGGTTTATTTAGCTTTGCATTGTTCTTTAACATCTTGATCTCACTGCTTAAATTTAGTTCTATTCCATAGAATGGAATTAAGTAAGAAAGATGTTATCTTCTCAGAGTAGGGGTTTTTAGTCTGAGTCACATCACTGGCAGGACCACTAAAGGATGCTCAAATACTAGCCCAGTATTTCACAAAATAAACTTGTCAATCAGCAAATATTTATGAAAGGAGGCATTAGAGATGTCAGGACAGTTTCCAGTCACAGTGGTTTCAGCTTCCAGCACATGTATCCGAATTACATTTTTAATCTGTAGTGCTTTACCTGCTTATTTATTTACCAGTGCATTCGAAAACTCGAACAGTTTAATCCACCTACTTACTTACAATAACCTATCCTGAAGTATATAAATGACTGGTCTAAATCATTCCTATAGCATTACTGATTTGCTTTGAGAGATTCCAGAATATTATGTGTGTCTTTCAACAACAGTTGAGTGGAGAAAGTGAATTTAAGGAGTGACAGGACAAATACAATAACTCAGATACTCAAGACAGATTTGGAAATATCCCTGGAGGAAAAAGAACAAGGGAGAAATCAATTTAAGTTAAAGAAATTACAGTCAAATTAAATATAATATTCACTTTTGACTGGGCAGATGTCTAAGGGGAGCAGCAGATGTGATTTATGTAAGTGATGCCTCTGACACCATCCAACATGATCTGCAGATCGTGTATCTGAAATAATTGCTGTATGTGAGTGTAACTGCTGGATAATCTTCTTTCAGAGAACCGAAACTGCGGCTTAGTTTAAAATAAAAATAAAAATACAGGGGAAGCATTAAAGCATTTCAGGTTGAGTCTGCTAAAACTTGTCCTGTATCAAGTTTTGCTTCATATTTCCATTAATACTGCGGGTACCCAACCGGGAGAATACTGAAAGAATCTTAAGTGCCACCAAACCAGGGGACCAAGGAGCATACAGGAGATAGTTGCAATTAAAGGTGAGGCTGCTAAATCAGAGATTCCAAAGCCAACAACATATGGTCTATTCAGATGAAAGCAAAACAAAATACTATAGGTATGAAAGAGATAAATTAAAAAAAAAAAGGAAATAGTCAACTAATGAGTAATAAAGCAGAAAAGAACTCAGCTGTACTGGATCACAGGCTGTGTAAGTCATAAACATGATGCTCCACTCAGGCAGATATCATTCTGGAAAGTACAGAGACGATGATGCACGAGAATTGAAAGGAAATATTTTAAGTCTACACAACAAATAGCCCTAGCTATGAAATACCATGCAGATAATTCTTCTGCATTCTGAGAAACATATATTAAAATCTATTTCTAAGGTTACTAAAAACAAAGAAAGCAGCCACAAACAGAAACTCATCTTCTTAATATATAGTTATGCATATCTGGTTTTCCAAGATGTGTTTGAAGTAAATAAAGTTCTTGCTTTTTTTTTTATGGCCTTTAAGTACAAACGCATTTCTGTGAATTACTTTAAGTGACAATACATCTAAACTGATAACTCTTCTCTCTGCCTCCTCTCCTCAAATAGGAGAATTCCTTCCAACTGAAGTTCTTCTCCTTGTAAACCTAACTTGAAACACCTTAATTAGAATTAAACAACGCAGATATCAGAAAATCGCAATAGATTTAACGCTATCTGCACTTTTTCTTCCACATTTGGCAGTATTCCAGGCAGTCACACTTTGAAATTTGGTTTCAATGGGAAGGTTTTCATTTTTTGCTTTTTCAAAGTGTCAAAACACATCATACTTTGTATATATACCTTCAATATGAAATAATTTGGATTTTACCTACCAGATGTCTGTGGACACACATGTATTTTAGCACCATACACAGATGTACTTTAGCTCCAATTTTATTTTTCAAGTTTCCTTTGAAACATCAAAAATATTCCAACTCAAACTTTGCCAAATCTGGCACAAATTTACATAAATATAGAGATAATCAAAGCATTTATCAGAGTGGAAGCGTTAACAGCTTCCTACTAAAATGTGACACCATCTTTCAGCTTTTCACGGAATTCAGACTTTAATCAACTCTTATTTAGGTTTTACCCCTAGTTCTTTCATCAACATTCCTAGCAGGGAAAAATTTAATAGTACATTTTTCACATATACAGATCAGCTTCTGTGATCTGGTAGATGGATGCACAGTGGCAAACAGGCACTGGCAATAGCAAAACAAAAAACAAAAAAAACTAGAGATAGACACTACTCTTCTTTTTCTACAAAAGCATGCATATTTACTAGTTCAGAGATTGAAAAGATGGAATAACATGCAAAGCCATTTGGAAACCCAAGACTCTTTACACATCATGTGAAAATATTTGCTGAAGGATAGAAAAAGACTTTGATTACATCTCCAGAATTATGCTAAACTACCTGTGAAACTAAAACATGACTTCTTGATCCAACAGACCTGCTCCTGAAGGAATGAAAGAAGTAACCCAATTCCAGGAAAGGTACTTGCAGTACTGCCAGAGAAGTAAAGAATGTAACCACTGACATTTGGACAGAAATAAATATATATACCACACTGTTTTCTCTGACTCTGTGGACAGAATGCAGTGGTTTAGTTGCACACTAACTTGCCACTTACAGAAACTAAAAACACAGTAATTATTAATTTGGTACGTAGAATAAATGTGTTGTTTTTGTTTTTAACTAATCCTCTTAACATCTCTCTCTTGACATCTGCATTAACAGAAGAAAAAAAATAGAGAACTGGCTGACCGGCAGAGCTCAGATCAGCTGTGCAGAGTCTAGCTGGAGGCCTAGCAGTGTTCCCCAGGGGTTGGTACTGGGTCTGGTCTTGCTCAACATCTTCATCAGTAACCTGGATGAAGGGATAGACTGCATCTCCAGCAAGTTCGCTGATTATAGAAAGCTGGCAGGAGTGGCTGACACACCAGCAGGCTGTGCTCCGTTCAGTAAGACCTGGACAGACCGGAGGGTTGGGGAGAGCGTAACCTAATGAGATTTAACAAGAGCAAGTGTAGACTCCTGCACCTGGAGAAGAATAACCACAGGTATCAGTACAGGTTAGAGGCTGACCAGCTGAAGAGGAGCTCTGCAGAGAAGGATCTGGGTGCCCAGATGGACAACAGGCTGGCCATGAGTCAGCACTGTGCACTCACAGCTAAGAAGGCCAATGGTATCCTGGAGCGCATTAAGAATAGTGAGGCCAGCAGGTTAAGGGAAGTCATCTTCTCTTCTACTCTTCTCTACTGAGGCCACATTTGGAATACTGTGTCCACTTCTGAGCTCATTTCAAAAAAGACAGGGATCTCCCAGAAGGAGTCCAGCAGAGGGTAATAAAGACGATTCAGAACCTGAAGCAAGTCCCATAAGAGGAAAGGCTGAGAAACCTGGGACTCTTCAAAGTATGGAGTAGAGAAGGCTGAGAGACAACCTCATCACCCTTTATAAATATCTAGAGTGTGGGAATTAAGTCAATGGCGCTGACTCAATAGTACAAGCAGCATGCAGCAACAGAACAAGGGGCAACAGCCAGACACCAAAACATGGGAAGTTCCACACTTAACATAAAACAATGAAGAACTCCACTGTTAGAGTGACAAAATGCTGGAAGAGACTGCCCAGAAAGGTTGCCTCCTTCTCCAGAGACATTCAAGACCCATCTGGACACCTATCTGTGCAACCTGTGGTACAGAATCTATTTTAGCAGGAGAGTATGACTTGATCTCTAAAGGTTGCTTCAAACTCCTACAGTTCTTTAATTCTGCGGGGGGAAAAAAGCCACCATCAGGAATCCAGCAAGCTGGAAAAAAACAACAATGTAGTAAAAGAGAACAAGTTAGAAATATCCACATGTACAAAACAACACCACTACTCCTGAAGGGATACAAGCACTTGTTGGTATGCAAGTACAATAGAGAATAGGGACAACATTATCATCATCCTAGAGAAGATGAGCTCTCCTTGCATAGCGTTTTCCATCAGAAAACAATTCTCAAAGTATTTCCCTTCTACATTCTGAGATCTTGCAAGCTTGCACAACCAGCAGAGAGCTCTTAAGTACTGAACCATCAACCTTATTCACCAACAGGTCTTTGCCACCAAGAGCTGCCAAGTTACATGGTCATTGTGTAAAATCCATGAAGGATCAATGCCTCTAAAAGGCAATAAACTGCTTTATATGGAGAGACTGATGATTAAAAGAGAAATCTGTGGCAAAGCCCGCAATATAGTTCAAAGCTTGTGACTCCTGGTCCAGCATTCCCATTTTTAGACAATGATTTGGTCTGCATACTGGGTAAATTTTTAAAAATCTGTGCTTTTATACTTGGAGTACTAAAATAAAATAAAACATTACACTGGAGAATAAACAGCTGTCTAAACATCTTTTGAAGTCCAGAAAAGAAATTCTACATCACTGCGAGGGATTTCATTCTTGAATAGGTTAGGCAGAGGCACCTTGATATCATCAACAAAACTCCCTAGTATTTTGGGGATTTGCTTTTGTTTTGAAGGATAGAGAGGATGGATACTTACGCTTCTTTTTCATGTACTTGTTTACATTCTTTTGGTTAGAATGAAGATGCTTATACATTAGATCCTATTCTGACACACAGAAGTTTATTACTGAATTTCTAAGTGAGAATCCATCAAAATACAGGAAAGCACCATCTGGTTTATACAAAACAAACACTGGTCCGAAAGGTGTTATGTTTTATACTGATCCTGTTGATATTGTAAAGAGGAAACTATGCTGAGGTAGCCTCTGTTCCTGCTTGTGACAGATCTATGATTACACTGTTTACTCTTACAAGTATTATGAATGCATTAGAACACATTATGAAGATTCTCAGACTAACAAAATGGACTCACTGAAATAGTTACTAATTCTAGCTGATAACACAAAACACTTTCTTACTAATAAGGTAAGGACAACATTATCTTACACTCTGGGTCATCTTTGATCCACGTAAACTCCCAACAGATCACGTTACAACAAAAGATGACAAGTGAAACAATTGCCTTTGTTTAAAAAGCATCAGGTATCAGGAGCACAGATCTGCACGTGGCAAGATGATGAAGGAATATCAACTTCGAAGTACTCTCTTAATATCTCCATTACCTGACAATCCATGGTCTCTGTATCTTCATGAGAATTTCTAATTTCTACATACATTTTTCCTCAAATCAACATCCAAACTGTCTCATCTCCAAAATCCCTAAGGAAAAACTTTCTGTGTGCTGTTCAAGAGTACCCTATACAACCAAATCTTTTACAAGATCATTCAGGTGCATATTTCCCATTAATAAAAATACTAATTTCACAGATATCCCTGAGTAAATCTGGATTACAAGCAGAGCCACATTGTTTGGTCAATGTAAAGTAAGAATAGTGTAATAAAAACCAAGTATAGCAAGACTAACGAAAGAAACCTAGTTGGGTTTGGTTTCTTACTGAATACTGTCCTATGTTTCAAAGGACCTTCCTCTCACCTCATTTACTCAGCTTAATATATTTGGGTCCATTGCCTGAGAAGCGCTCGCACTGCACTCTCCAGCTGGGCAACACAACTCCGTTCAAGCCACTATCCTGCACAAGCTGCCTGGAACTTAGTATAATTGACGCACCTATCCACCAAACATGATTGAAATCAGCAAGTTCAAAAGCTGCTAGGAAAGGCAAGTCATCACTAAAGCAGGTTTAAGAAACAGTATGTACATACAAAGTAAGCATATTTCTGCCCATCACAAAAATATTTCAACCGAGTATCTCTGAACTACTACAATACCAAAAAGATACGATCACCACTAAACATTACACCTCGCCACACTGTTTCCACACATGAAAACAAATCTCTGGAATTGGTTTTTTTGGTTGTTTTTTTTTTTGTTTTGTTTTTTTTCAGTAAACACAGCTGCTCTTCTCTCCTTTCAGTAAGGCTGCACCGTGGAAAAGAATTCTTCATTATCTTAAATAGAAAACAAGAGTTGATTCAGAACAAAAATGATTCAGCCTCAAAATATACAACGAGTAACTTCAACTAAACAAGCTTAAACTTACTTAACAGCACACTACCTCCAATAGTTTCACCATTATTTCAGAATGAAAGCAGATCCTCCTATTCCTTAGTACAGAGAAGGAAAAGAAAAACAAAAGGTGGACGTGTTTATCAGCTGTTCAACCCAGGAACAAGACAGACCACTTTCTGTAACAAAGTATAGCATGGTACAACATAATCACTCCATGCCCGCTAAACTTTAAAGTCTGGTACTATAAAGTAAGAAGAAACTTCATATCACATAAGCTGCTCTACTGCGAAGCACAACATCTTGACATAGCTGTTTCTCATTTTTTATAATGCTCATTCCTAAAAACATTTCAAATATAGTTCCATAATTCATTGCCAAAAGTATTCGCTGGACAAAAACTGTTTTCCGAACACTAAATCTGATATTGTTGGTCTGATGTGCTTGCAATGCAAATAAACTGATAGTATAAGCCACAAAGTCAAATTGCACAAAAGCCAACAAATTCTGATTAAATAAAATGAAAATTGTATTTCATGTCCAGACAGATTAGCTAAGGAAAAAAAAAAAGCACAAAAGAAAGATGTTGTAAATTCACATAGACCATGACTGGTGTGATCCTGAGATGTGCCTGCAATCCGATTGCCGAGAGGTACTTTTCCAACATTAAACCACTCAATTTAGAACTGATCGTCACTGCATAGATACTAAAACAGAATTAAGTTCTTCTAAAGATACATGGTATTTGCAGTTGAGGCAACAATATGAGCATCAGTCTGTATAATGCTTCTAGCTGGATCACTCAGAATAAATTCTTACTTCAAGAATTGGTTCTATCAAAAAAAAGGGTGAAAGAACGATGTCTCCTGAAAGAGAAAGAAGGAAACACCCTTGGTTTTGGGGGAAAAAAAAAAAAAAAAGAAAAAGAAAAAATGGCAGCAACAACAAAACACACCTGTATTGTGCCTAGACAGCACCGTGAATTATTCCGAAGAGAACACTGGTCCTCTGTCATGTCACTGCACAGAACTTCTACCCTGAGTGCTGAATGCAACGCCGTTCTTTCCAAATGAAAGAAAAATGAAAAAGAGAAAGAGGAAGGCAATGAAGAATAAAAAAAGCCCTGATTCAGTTCCTGAGCCAGAAGTCACCAAGTAAGCCTACAAATCATTCCCATATTCCTCCACGTACAACTGTTGCCAGGCTCTGTCAGAGGCAGCACCACTAGGCCAGCAGGACTTTTGATTTAACCAAAAGCAGATAAGCTAGCTATAATGTGATTTCTGGATGAAAGACAACTGCTAGGATTTTAATGTATGAGAAAACGAATCCAACTTGTCCAAATATTTAACCTGCTCTTTTAAGTTGGTCACGAGTATCAACATTCCTCTCTACATCCAAGCCATTTTAATAAAAGCAAAGCTGAAAAACCCGGATTAGCCTTTACCAATGAAGGAAGACACGATGACTTCTTTGCAGAACAATCCCATAGGGAGTACTTGGCCCAAATTTTAATTTCACAGTGAAGATATTAAATAGCCACTGCCTTTAACTTTCCTCTGTTTTTTTCCTTTCCCTCTCCCTCAAATCTTACCATACCTATTCCTGCTTCCCTTTTATAGTCAAGGACAGAAGCAAAAAGCAGAGTTGCAAGGAATGTATGCCTGTCCCCACTTACTCCCTCCCAGCCTAGCATGTAAACGTTTAAAGAATGCTATAAACTTTTGATTCCAAATTAATCCCAGCTGGGAAGACATTCAGTCTCCAGTTATTTCACAGCTCATTCTCTATCCAAACAACCTCCTCCCAATAGCCAATTGTTTTTTTAAAAAAAAGAGGCTGTAGCAGTATATTCTCCACCTCTAAAGAAGGAATTATGTGCTGGTTCTCAACATCAACTTTTCCTCCATTCTGCAAAGACCTTTAGCACTGGTTCTAGAAGAGAGTAGAAGAGGTACTAAAGGAAGGAGGAAGTTATTCTGAAGAAGAACACCTCGAAAGAAGAAAATAAGAGCAAGAAGAAAAAAAACAAATGTTGAACTTGAGTTTAAACAATAATTATTCAGTACTTCCTCAAACTATGAATAATCATATCTTTCCTGTATGCCCTACACACACACATCGCAACATGGGCTGTGATTTTCACAAACATTGCTGACCTCACAGAAGCATGAATTAGTGAGAACAGCAGTGGCTCTTACCCCAACATTTGACTGTCATACTAAGAAGTGAAGATTTTTAAGGGCCACATTATAGGAATAATAAGACAAGATTTTAGAAAACTCAAAAAAACAAAAAAAAGAAAAGAGGGAAAAAGGTCATCTGCAGTATTTCTTGTACCACAGCTGCCTAACCAGAAGTTTGCAAACAAATTCAGATGTGCTGAGACCAAGAGAATAAGATGATCCAACAAACAGGTGAGGAAGTTGCTTTTTTTTTTTTTTGGCTTCAAACCAGAGGCCAGCCAGGCCAGCTCTGTTCTGGACAGCTGAAAGCCCCAGACAGATCCAGGGATTCAGCCTCACTGATGACAAGACAGTGATGGGATGGATGAGAGGGCCACCCTCATAAGATCTGGGAAGGCCTGGTCATGTACAAATACTCACCAGTAAGAACAGTAAGTGCACCACATCACACCCCCAAACCACCTTGATATACACCTTTTATACTATCCAATTTATTCTACAACATGAAGAGACTTTGCCACCCTGAGTTGGATAATTTGGAGAGAATTATTCTGTGACATTTTCCAATATACCACACACAAAACCAAAGATGAGTTTCCAGAAACCTGAACCTAGAAAATGTTTGCAATTTCTGCTAATAAGCTTTCTTTGTTTTAAAACAAAAATGTGGTCATTCACATATGCTGGGGAAAAAAAAAAAGCAAATAAATATTAGTGCTAATAAAAAAAAATTAGCACAAAAAATAGCAGAGCTTCAGTGTTCTAAAGAACTGCACCTTAGTACTAAGCCTTCAAATATGGAAATAATTATATAAATTAATGACCATCCTCTAATAACATACATGAATATTAACACACTAAAAAAAAAAACTAAACAATTTAAGACCAACAGGAAATGCTATTTATTAATTGCACTGCTGCTTATGCTGAAGTTACATGGCATCATTCACGTTATGATGTGTATGCACGCGTATGTTATGTTTTATACATAAAAAGACATAACTCACACTATGGGATCTGAAAAGCTAATATCATATTGTCTTAGACTGGTCTTTATCTTTCATCACATAGAACAGAGTTAAAGTTGTGGTTTTGCATTATGCATAAGCAGTGAATGCAATTAGACTGAAAAGCAAGCTGATCTTCTCTGATCTCAAGTGGAAAGAATGAACTCTGATCTTCACAGGTGACAGCTTTGTGTGTTACTGCAATTTATTAGTTAGCTTCCTTGAATCTATCATATCTGCAAAAGAAAACTCAAAACACAAAGTTGTGGCCAATCCACTAATGATTTAACAAACAAGAGTATCAAAAAAAGGGAGCAAAACAGTTACATTACTTTGGCATAAAGAAACTACAAGTAGTTCTTCCCTTTGCAATTCAAGAATGATTCTAAAAAAGTGGAAGAAAAAATAAAATGCCTGCGGGAAGAATGTCAGGAGTAAGAGGGGGAAGAAACTTGATCTTTCATCTAGCAGGCTACAATGAAGCTTCTCTTGTTTTTGGGAGGATAAGAATTCATTTAAGGACTGCCCACTGCCGAATTCCCAGAAATATTTTCATTCAGATGGGATACTTCCCAAATAAATCCTGTAATTCAACTAGAGATATTGGTTTTCAAGCATGAATTTAGTAAATTTTATGGTCAATGCAGTTGTGGTAGTAGCAGTTGCTTTTGTTCACAAAACACTTCATAAAGTAAGCAAGCATATTTGAAAGCATGTTGAAACGCACCACCCACCACCTCATTGTGTGCAAATCCACTGTTTGGTCTCCATAAACATTCAGCAAATACTGACGAATGTCAGTGAGCACCATTTTTCCCACATGGAGGAATTCAGTGACACACCTTTGCTCCGTACACACTTCCATGTCAGACGGCATTCTGTCAGACCACCCCTCTGTTGCCATCTGTCATACAGCAACAAAATGTAATGCAACAGTTGGGAAAAGGTTCAACCTCTCCTGCCATATCACCAGCATCTGCCTTTGATATCATGGGCCAATGTAATAAAATAGGAGGCATTACTTTCAGAGCAGCCCCTGTAACATGCAAGCTAAGTATTGCAGAGATACCCAGGTTGCTAATGCTTCACCAGTCAGTCCCACAAAATGTCTATCACAGTAAACATCTCATTTGGTAATCACTGTAAATTTATGATTCTACATAGTATGAAGTAAATACTTGCTAGTTCTAAGGTATACTGCGTTCCACCTGTTAAAGATAAGCCAGGGAAAGTCACACACGGCAAACAATACATGTACTACATTAAGTCACAGCTCTCCGCATCTATGCGAGCTACAGAATTCTCTAACATTAAAGCCTTACAAAAACCATTTGTTTTCCAGGGCACAGGATTGCAGAGATTAAGCTCCAAGACTCCTTGGCAGTCTCAAACAGGCTATGCTAAAATCCACGCTATTAAATCCACACAATCTTTTTTTAATCCAGGCTAGCTAGATCAAAGCTAATTCAGGTGTGTCTAACCATTTTGAAATTGGGAAGTTTGCAGAGACAGCATATGCATCCTCATTCCTAGCCCACCTAGCCAACAGGTGCCATCAGCAGTATAGAAAATGAATCATTGTTTTCAGTAACACTATCTTCAGTCATTGAGGTATCAGTTTGTTGCAACAAATAAGGGAGGGTGCAAAGAGAACAGAGCCAGGCTCTTAAGCAGGTGCTGGGTAGCAGGACAAGAGGCAGCGGACACAAGTGGAGCATGAGAGGTTCCCTCTAAACACCAGGAAGGTATCTGTGCTGCGCAGATGATGGAGCACTGGCACAGACTGCCCAGAGGCTGTAGAGTCTCCAACTTGGAGATGCTCAGAAGGCGCACAGCCATGGCCCCAGGCATCCTGCTTTGAGTATCCCTGCTGGATCAAAGGCTGGGCAGTTGAACTCAGTTGGCCTTGCCAATCCCACCCACTCTGCAGTTCCTGACCAACAGAGAACAGTGATCTAAACGTAAAATCCTTACGGCTACTCAAAAATTTACTCTCATACACTTAATTGAAATAATATACATTTCATTCAGCCTCAGACACAGTGAAATGAGTGCGAGATTTCTCATGAACATACTTCCTATTATTAAGGGCACACTTAGCTATTAAGAACATTATCAAGTTTTGTTCAATTGAAGGGTCCAGTTGCAATTGTTTCCCAGTACAGTACAAATAATCTCTCGACAATATCAGTAACATTAATTCTGCAGCATTTTACAGAAGAGAACGGTAAGAATACCAGGCATTTCCCCAATTCCATTCCATTTACAGATAGAAGCTGTAGTTATCAAAAACGGCACAAAAATATTAAAGACAACGATAAGTTAAAGCTACTGAATGCCTTCCATCTAAATACAAACAGATATGTGAAGGTATTAAAAACAAGGAAAATTCAGCTTTCTTGGAGCACATCTGAATTTCTGGAAAAGTTACTTGATGTTATGGTTAACTTGTTAATCAATTTCAGCATATGAGTCTGAGCGTACAGGAATATAAATCTTATAAGAAAAGTTGCTAGTGGAATAGACTGAACTGTAACTACTGCTGTTAGGAGCTGAAATTCAGCAATTTTAACAATTCCTCCAGAAACAATTTCAAATAATGAACAAAAGTTGCGTAACTAATTCTCTCAAATAAAAGTTCTATTTGTTTCTTTAAACATACCACGCACTGATGGTTACAAGATAGGGTATTTTTTTTAGTAGCAATGTTTGTTATAGTGCTTGCCATTTCCAAATCTGGGCTTCCTTTGCATACCCCACATCTGTATATTTAAGCATTTGTCAATAAACACATCATTATAACGTTTTTGGAGGAGGGGGCCATAACAGCACTTCCGACAACGACTTGCCTGGTTGCAAATCAGCTCCAACTGATCTTCATCCAGACCTCAATGCTGTTCTCACTATGGTCCCCAACAAGTACCCTGGCTGTTTCCCTTCAGGGAGCACTACGACTTGTGCAACATGTTGAGTTAGATGAGGAAGCTGCTCAGTGAGAATGCTAATCCACCCCGTCTATCCTTGCAAAACCACCACCACCACCACCACTCCCCAACCCCTGGCAAAAACCAAAACCATGCTCTGCAATTTTCCAATCTTCCTGCTATGCCTTCTTGAACCAGAGCCAGTGCACACCTGTGATGGGTTTGTACAGATACTAGGCAGATGGCAAGGCTGAACGGACAGAACTGCAGTATCTCATGCTTGCAACGTCATCTTTATCCTTTCATTAACTCCCTAAAAGTATATGATAGGTTCAGTGAAAGAATGGCAGAGACTGGCTTTTAGCCTGTGATCCAAGAATCAAGCAGGCATATTCAGAATAACCATCCCTTTTTTCTTTACAACGAGTTCAGTTTCACAGGTAGATAAAAATAAACCACCTACAAGATCTGCTGTGCTTTTGATAATGTGACAAAGCCATGCATTCTGTAACTGCCTGAACAGAGCACAACCTGCTTTCAGGAACACACCCACAACATCTAGCAGGAAGTGAGGAGGGAGCAATCATCCAGTACGCTCCTATCTCCCCCGTGAAGAAAGCCCTCACACAGAGCAGGTGCATTCAGCTGCAGAGTGGCTATGGGCTGGTGCTCCAAGGAAGGCAGTTTACCCCATTAACCCTTCTGGAGAGCACCCTCCTCCCACACTGCTTGAAACAGTGCATGCTGTCAGCAGTTGCAAAGCCAACACTGATCACATGGCAAGGAGCACTGCTGCAAAGGATAACCATCAGCAAGGAGTAAGAGCATGCATTCTTACTGTTCAGCTTCCTGAAGGGACAAGGAAAGCTCAAACAAAAGCTGCCAGTGACTCAGAAACAGGAAGACCACACAGACGGGAACAAAATTCAAATGGGAAATCAAAAGGTGAAATCTTTCTCAAAAGGTAAAGGGATATTTAAAAAATATCAGAAGCCAGAAGGAACCACGAAGATTTGTAATACCATAAATTTCAGTTTCTGCAGCTAAGATTCCCTCTTCTCAGCATGCTTAGGTGAGAAGTTTCTCACTGTAACAATCCCAACCTTCTTTTATCACCCTTTCTCTGAATCAAGTGATTTTCTCTTGGTACATATTCTGCCAAACATTTGGGGATTAAACAAACATTTGGTTACACCTAAAAAACCAGGATACTTCTGAGTGCTGTGGCCCACTTTTCCTCACTATTCAGCACAAAGCTAATCACACGTCAAACACAAGGGACAGCAGGAGCAAATTTATTTAAGTCACCAACTGCAGACTTTTAAGAAGTCTCTAAGAGCAGCAAGAAAAGTTTCCAAATTAGTCCTTCCTATTTACACTGCACTGTAATAAAGCCTGTACTGTTTCAGCATTAGCCTTACCATCTGATCTCTGTCTATTGCTACAAAAAAAATTTGCATCCGTAGATGCAGGGAGCCCTCTATATTTAGACTGAGTGAGCAGATGTAACCATGGAGATTGATGCTGCAGTCCCAGGAACTCCATGGAGGAACAAGCAGGAGCTGGATCACAAACTGCCGCTGAATGTTGTCATCCTCAGCTCTCACCACACTCATATGTTAGTAGAGATGCTCAGTGAATCATGCCAGAGGAGGATTAAAACCTCACTCTAAATAAGGAGCCTGAAGAAGGCCTAGATCATTTCTCCAATCTGGTTTCCCAAAATCGCAGCTCACTGCAAGACCACATTAGCACTTGCACTGATGTAAAGTAGAGACAGCATGGGACAGACCAAGCAGTCAAGGACAGCTGCTGTCAGCTGCCATGCCAGCTTCAGCTGCAGTATGATCTTGGCACAAGCATTAGTTCTTTCATTACAGTGATCTTCAAAATGCCAGAAAGGTTGCTGAAAAGTATTCAAGTCACCCACCTATTGTTACCCTCCCAACAGTATTGCAAGAGTTGAGTAAAGTTTGAATACTCATAGCAGGAACATTAGTGTAGACCAAAACTCTTTAAAATGTGCCAGGCAGCACTATCAGGGCTTGCGGAAGTAATTACAGCCTAATCTCAATTATAAATGGAGCTCATTTTAAAAGTAACAGGCAGAGAAAAATTACTTTTATACTTCCACTGACCAACAAACCAAGCCTGTTCAAGCAAGTAGATTCACATTCTAATCTGGAAGTAGAAATGTTCAATCCCAACTCAGTCTAATGACACAAGTGAAGTGTTTAAAGTCTGCCTGTGATTGCACTTCTGATAGTTTGACAACTCATTTTGGCAGCAGGTGAGTAAATTTCCACAGGTGGTGGCCTTCTGGTCAAGAAAAATTTCCCCTGCTTTCTTCAGGGTGAACTTCTTCCACTCAGCCATTACTGAGACACATCATAATTCTAAACCAGAGCTCTCAATTCTCTTTTCTTTGATGTTAAATTATAGACCTGCTGTGTAAAGATGACTTTAAAAAAAAAAAAAAGAAAAAAAAGAAAGAGATTGCCTGTGAAGCTCAGTTGTGATTGGGAAGGCCGCCTACACACCAGAGGGTGAGTGAGAAAAAACACACTTGCAGAACTGAAAAAACAGTGGTGTAGGCGTACATAGGGGGAGAGAAGAAAGAACTCGGTTCTACTGAGAAAGGCTATTTTCTTATATCACCCTAGAAAGAATTAAAAAGTGCTACTTGAATAGCATTCATTAGATTGTTTTCTACCTTCCAGATGTCAATACCAGCACCACAAGCGCTGAGGAATCCTTGTGGCTTCATCTCCTCCCTCATTCCAGAATCCTGCTTCCCAAACAAGAACGGCTTTGCTTCCCCTCCTTTCTGCCACCTCCCACAAAAGCTGTTCTCAGATCAGAAATTCACCTGCATAATAACAGTTCAAAGCTCCAGAAGCCTTTCATAATTAATAACATCAGAATGTATTGAAATTACATCTAAAGTCTTAAAAATAAAAACACAACACACACACAGAAAACAAGGAGAAAGAGAATGTTTCAGCTCTTAAATTAAATTTTAGAAATAATGAGAAGTAGCAATGTTTGTTCTAATCAGAATCTAACAGTACTCAGAACTTTTGACAGTAGATGCAAGAAGTTCAGGTGTTTCTCAGATGCCTTAAAAATCATCTCCTCCACTTCCTAAGCACTCTCCAAGTCCATTCATTTCCCAAGTTAATAGGAATACCAATAGCAGTTAATGTCATCACCATTAGAGCCTCAGGAGGAAGAGACAATCTGAAACAACTATGAAAGAGAAGAAATAAGGCAATAGAGAAACAAATTCAAACAAATAATGGGATGTGTGAAGTAGTAAGAAGTAAAATCCCTGATTTGGCAAGAACTGGAGTAATCTGTTATAAAAGAAGGTATACAAGACTGCTACTAAACTTTGAAATTACAGTCACCTTGACCTTCATCCTCTTGAACAGTGAAATACAGAGTCATTTAAAAGTCTTTCTATATAGTAATACATATATGATTCTAATAAAGCAAAAAAAAAAAAAAAAAAAAAAGCATGACAACATTACACAACAAATGAGTCATATACATAGAATTTGCATCCTAATAAGGCATATACTTTCATGCTTAGCTTGTCAAGCTAAAGAACATTTGCTTTGAGGCTTACTGCCAGAATGATCTGATATCTTGCATTCTTCCACAATTTTATTTTTCAGGTAAAATGATGTTTCAGTTTCTCTTAGCATTCTACAGAAAAGTTGGAGGCAATGTGGAAGGCTGCCTTCTACCTTCAGGTGCTAAGATTTCCATTGAGACCAACCATTAAGAATGAAGAAAACTCAACAGAAGGACTCCCACAGCCAATAACATTGAAATGCAGAGGATATTTACCTTTTGCTTTTCGGAATCTTTAGGAAATTTTCTACAGCGATACTGCCAATGAAGAAAGCTGAGCAAGTAAAACCTTTTTAGTCTCTCATTTACTTTTTAGCAATAGCAGTACAGAAATAGATTTGAAATGGAATTATGCTTCAATTTTTTTAATGATTGGAGACTCATCCCAAGTTGGTACATTTGGGAAGCTGTAGTTCCGAGTTCTCTCATTTTGTGTTGTTTGTTTTTTATTTACTTTCACCAAAGCAAGAAAGGAAACCTGACACAGATTTATGGTCTAATACGGGTTTAAACATCATAATTATAAAGCATAAATCAAAATTAGAAACATTGCATTTAATTCATTAACCACTTTACTGCTCTGTCAACAGGAGTCAATTACTGTAAGCGTTTTTCTCAAAATGGACTGCAGAATAAAATTTCCTTTTTTCATTTTATTTGAAAAGGCTTCTTCTCATTTCACATCATCCTAATGCTGTAAGCCATAACCCATCCTGATTATTCACAATCACAATGGGTTATGCTTTCAGAAGCTGATTTTTCTAGCTACACAGCACATGTCCATAATAGCATAAAAGATTTTTCATTGACCTTTAATATAATTGTACCTCTCACTAGTATCTGTACAAGAAAGTACCAGTGGCTTGAAAAGCTTCTCATCTGTTAGCTAATACTTTGTCTTGTGATAGAACCAATTGAGTTGAAACATTGATGTATTCACAGAACAACTGTGAAAACATGTTGTCATTGACAATAGTTAGCATTCTAAAGTAAGCAAAGCCAATACTTAAGTTTGAAAAGGAAAAAACCAACAACAAATGCAGGACCCACTTCATCATACACCTTCTGAAAGAAGCAGCCGTGCTTATTTGTTGCTACCCAATACTGCCTTTTCAAAAATCAGTTTTTCTTTGCAGAAAGTTAGGTCTTTGCCAGGTTAAGATAAAAACCAAAGAGGGTTCTTTGCATGCTTTGTCAAGAAAATTACAAACTATTTTGTACTCTTCTCAAAGAGAAGCTCATCTATCTGCATTTCAAGATAAAGTGTTCTGTAAACAAAATTTCACGGTCATGCTTTCAGTTGTGTAATTCAAAAATCAGAAAAGCACATGTAGACCTGCTTAGCATTACTAAGGCTTACATGAATTTTTGTTAAGAATTTACTGAAAACAGACATAGTCCAGCAATTGGACCATATATCTAAGAGCTCTAAATAATTCAAACAAGCAATTTTACTTTTCTGTTCTGAAGTTTTCCCCTTAATGAAAACATCTCGCTCACAGCGGCCAAATAATTATAGTCCATGAAGATCCTGAGCCTAAAACACAATGCAACACCATGCATCTCAGTACACAGGATGAAGGAAAAACAAACCACGTTTTACATTAATTTCAAATGAGAAAATATTTGAGTTGCAGCAGAACCAGCTACTTTTGCATCTGCATGAATATTAACAAAACTACACACAATAAAGGAAACAATGTTAATATAATTTCTCCCAAACTGCATACCAAACCTCTTCAATGTTAGATTTTTATCTGAACACACACCAACTTTCGGAATTGATTCTCATCCATTCCACAGTTGCAGCAGTTTCACTAATAAACCAAGATGTAACATTCTGAAAACTCAGTTCTCATTTATCCATGAGAAAAAAGGGAAGAGAATTATGTAATATTCTGTACTTATTATTTTAAATAAATCTAAGCTTAAAAAGAATGTATTAAAGTATTTATGAACCCAGGACTAATAACATAGAGCATAACAGCACTTTGTGCAATATAACAAAATAGGAGGCATTACTTTCAGAGCAGCCCTCATTCTACATAACTGCTTGTTTACTATTCTTAAGGTGGCCTCGCCATTACAGAACCATTTGTGCCCAGGCTGACCGGCCATAGGTGAGAAACTGGTCCATGCCTTCAGTTCTTTCATTAAAAACAAAGCAATTTTGAAAGTCTCATATTGAAATAGGAGATTCATTTGTTCATAATCATATAGGACCATTCATTCAGAAATGTGTACTTTTCCTGCTCTTCTCATACACACAGCACCAAGAAATTAGGCCTACTTCCAATAGATATACTTCGGGTATTTTGAATTAATTTCTGTAATAAATTTCATGAAGATCGAAGAGTCTTCTGAAAAAGGGTCTCTGCCAAAGTTATTACCAGCAGCAGACTTTGTCCATCTTGATGCAGAACCTGTCCCTGGATGCAGCATTTTTAAAAGCACTGTGACCAGAAGGTAGACCAGGTAAGTACAAGATCTAAGGCTGAACCCAAGTGAGGATATAAAACAAATTGGAGGGGGTTCCTACTATTTTAGAGAAGAGAGAGGGGGCTAAAATAGCAGATTGGTTCCCCAAAAACGCTGCTCTTTGAAACCCTTCGAGTTAACAGCATTGAATACAAAGGAGGATACACTACCCAACAGTTCATGATTTTAAATGAGCATATCAAAAAATCCAGGCACCCTTGTTTCTGAAGCAACTGCCATATCATGAAGGAAACTGAGATAAGGAATTTTTTAATAAAGGAAAATAAATTATGAAGAAAACTAAAATAACAACAAAACAGCAAGGTTATCTACTTGCCGAACTGAAACTTGCAGAGCTCACTGAGCTATCCTAACAAAAGTGCTAGTAAGCAGCACTATTAGATAGAAATTATGGACTGCGTGTGTCAGGGCATCTTTGAATATCTACAGACACCAGTACATCTGAAAATAATTGCTTGTTCTCTTACACTGAACAAAACAAACAGTCCGTGTAACAAGTTATCGTTCTGAGGTACTGTCTACATTATTCTTATCTACAAAAGCTTGTCTGTGCACCTACTGTGAAACTCTTCAAGTTTTAAATGCATTTCTTCAACAATTTTAAGATTAGCTTTCATACTCACTGTCTTGAGAATAGCTTCAACTTTACAAAATAGGAAAACATTTTCAGAAAAGATTCTCTCAGCTGTACTGTGGCCATTTGAATTAACCAGCAGCAGATTTTTCTTTCCATGTATTTAAATACCTATTTTGAAAATCTTTAGGGCTATTACATGATCCTTCATCTCCCCAGGTAACATCCACGAAGAGGCTAAGACAGGTCTTAAAGGCTTTCATATAATCTAACAACACGACAGAGCCGTTACAACTGCACAGTGGTAATCTTCAGACAGGATTAGGAAGAGCATGAGAAAGAAAACATCAGTAATGAATTACGTAGAATTCAAACAACTTAGAGCAGGAACATGCGGCACAAGCAGAACTTAAATAAATTCTGCTTATAAAAAAAATATATAGACGTACCAAAAGTGGCAAGTGATTTCCGCAACCTCCTAAAGGCCCATACAAGAGCATTTGATTCCATTATAAAAGCATGCGTGTGCTCGTGGGGGGCTCTCGTGCCCCTGTCTTCACAAGAGCTGGCTTTCAGCAGGATCAACTTCTGGTCCCAGCCCACTGCAAATGGGTACAGAACAACATCCAGAGGCAGAAAGGTGCAGCACACCAAACAGAGGGGATGATGGAAGCAAGACGAATCTGCCCAGGGACTCCACAGACTCATGCCAAACCGGCATGGCCACACCACCACATCCTGAGCTTCCTGGAAGCAACATTCTCAATTCTGGTAGGAAAGCACAGATTCAGTCCAAGACTACTAAAAAGGCAATTGCCAAGACAGAGGGCTGAGCTCTGAGACACACAAATGAAAAATCTTATCCCCTGGGCTTAAGTAGTTACCCCTGACTTTACCTCACCCAGCTATTCACCAATTTTGAGGGCAAAAATACCAGAACTTCAAGATACTAATTTCATAAGGCACAAGCAAGCTCAAAACTTACCAATACACTTTAAAGTCAGGTTATCATTTAGTTTGATTTAGTCTAAGAGATTCAGCAGAAGCATTTGAAGGAAACACCACAGATCTAGTTACCGCATATTGTGGTTTCCCTTTCTAGGGTGACTGATGACAGGAACTGATGAGGGGCCTCTGCACTCCTCACATCCCAGAGATGGGAAACAAATCAAGTAAGCCCAGTCTGATGCACCCTGTTAACATATTGTAATCTGACCTGGGGCACATATTCTCATAATTCGTAAGTGAAAATGCTCTGCTAAGCTAGTTTTCAGACAGGTCAGAAATGGTTCTCCAGCAATTACATACAAGAATAGTTTGGTGCCCATTTTCAAACACTGCAAATAGAAATTACCAGTATATTCCACTGAAAAGCATTTGAAATTCAGAATAGAGGTCCATCCCAAGTATCACTTCAGTCTTCAGGTACAGAATAAATACATGTTGCAGTTACGATTCAGTGAAAAAACAGGAAGGTTTTTTGTTGTCAAGAGAACAGCTTCAAGCTTAACATACACATCTATAACATTCCAGTGGGTCGTATACTTCGAACTATACTGACCTAAAAGGGCTTCCCCATCAGCAGGGTTTCAACCACCACAGTTACACAGCACAAAAGTGTTAAGAAAACAGCACTGCCCTATATGGGGAGGGCCCAGCACAGATAGCACAGTGAAACACAAGGCTTCTTTCCCTCCTATCTAGACTAAACGTGTAAAGAACCTTGCTA
Organism: Centrocercus urophasianus; assembly: GCF_019232065.1. Lineage (NCBI taxonomy): Eukaryota > Metazoa > Chordata > Aves > Galliformes > Phasianidae > Centrocercus > Centrocercus urophasianus. Next base: position 20,329,682 of record NW_024884586.1, read on the forward strand.
GTACCAACCTCTCCTGAAAACCCACATGCCTCTCACCAGCACACATCTCAGGAAGGAAATGCTCACCTTCTCCTGCCATGCATGCAGCAATCCCACTCAATGAGCCTACAAAAACACACCACACCACAACCAGGAGAGCACAGCCCCATAGGTACTCACTCACATCACACAAGTTACAGAAAACAAACCTTATCATCTTACCAATCAAACCTTCACTGACTAGGCAGGTCATGAGAGGAAAACAACCAATGCCCACAAGAAACTATCACTTCAGGAAAAAGACACAGCTGTAACTACAAATGTTAAAGGTAAGTGATCAACGTCAGCATTTTTAACAAAAAAAGAAAAAAGAAAAAAAAAAGAAACACCCCATCAAAATAAAGATAACAACAAAAACACCCATCAGAGGAGTGATGCCAACACTAAACACCAGTCCTGAACAAAGATCCTCCCGAAACTTTCCTTCCTGATGAGAAGCAGAGAAGGAAGCACCAGAGATACCTGTGAGGCCCACGTGCCATTCCCACAACGTGCCACACGTCATCTCCAGGTTTGTCAACCCCAGCAAAACATGTGCTAGTAGAGGAAGGCTACTCGGGATATGTAATAATGAACAAAAAATAGGGATAACTACTAAGAGAACAGCACAGGAACACTCCTCTTAGAAAACATCTACAGATATGTGAGTGCTAAGTTTACACTTAATTCACCACCAAATGAAATTATGGCTCACATTCACTAATTTACCAATAATTGTGTCGTGAGCTGGAAATACAAAGGAAGAAGTGGGAGAATGACAGAATGTCTTGATATAACTGCCTGAGTAGGCTGTTTCCTATAAATGTTGTGGACTACAGAAAGTTTACGAATATAACTTTAGATTTGAGAAATACAACCTAATGTCTTCAAACAATTTATCTTTAACTACAATTAATATTTTTAACATGCTTATGAAGAACATGTCCTATGAATATAGGACAAATAGCATGCTGCAGAAGGCACAAAGGAATTTTTTTTTTTTCATTTGTAAGTTGATTTCTCAAGCCATCTGTTTCTCTGCAAAACACATAATGGGATATATGCCTTAAAAGAAGCTCTTAAGTAAAAGTTTCTACCTTTCTCCTCCTTTCTCTCAGGCCATAGTTGGCAGATGGTCAAGAGGATGTTTATAGCAAAGAAGGATGTTTATCGACCAACTTCATAGGTTAAAGATGCTGGCAGTATAGTAACAAGACATGACAATGCCTTTCAGTAAACAAAATACTGAACTTGTAATTCATTCTATTAAAGCTATCAGAAAATATTCGGTATTCTTCTGTACATATGAAAAGCTGCCTTCTTACTCCTATAGAGCTCTAAATCCCAAAATACAATTTTAACTTGATCTCTTCTAACTATTTAAAATTCTCAGTCTCAGCAACACTGAGAGTAAACAGCTGCCAGTGATATATGAGTTTGAAAGTGAAATATTTACAAGTTACCAGTTGTCTTCATATTGCAATTTTGATTAAATATTCTTTTTCTTTTGAAGACAAAATGCAAGTCTGGTAAACGAATTAACTGGGTCACTGTCTAACTTGCATGGTCTTTATTACTCCAACCACAGGGAAAAAAAAAAAAAAACAATACATAAGCATATTGGTTTTGCATGAGTTATGGAAAGCATTGCTCAACACTGAGGCACAGGACTAAATCATATTTTACATATAGCTTCCTTACTGAAGTCTTCAAGTATTCTTTTTTATTACACTTGCGTGAAACAAGAACAATTCTTTCATTTTAGAGACATAGCTGAGGTCAACAAGTTGAGGGTGAAAGTCATTCAGCAGGCAGAGCACAGCCCCTGCAGGCACCCCCCCAAGACAGTCACTGCATCACTGCACAGCACCCTACACTGAAATAAATGCGAGTTAACTGTCACTGCTAGGGAATCTCACTGTTTTGAGTTGCTGCATTTTAACAAGATCTCAGCTAGTTCTCCAATTACTCACTACTGGAAAGGGAACAAACATCTTAAAAAAATAAAATAAAATAAATAAATAATAAAACACTAAGGTCTGAATACGCCAAAGGATACACTTGCCTAAAAAAGCACTTGGACACAAACACTGAAGTGGTACTGGAAACTCTAGCTTTGCCCTTAAGGGTCAAACTGTCTGTTCCAGTCTAATTCCATGCATACTTTATCGTCTGGAACAAGCGGGAGCTGCAGAGGAACGTCGTCCTGTCTTTTCCCACTCTCTCAGTCCTTTCTGATTAAGAGTCACTTGGTGATGCAATGAACCAGATTAAGAACACTAAGGCAATGGGAAGGTGATATTTCTTCCTTACCAAGTTAACATCAATAAAGAACAATTTTTAGCCAATTCACTGAATAGCTACCAGAGTGCCTCTGCGAGCAGAATAGTAGATGGGAATGTGCAACAGTTTAGAAGAGCACAATTCTCTGCAGTAACTCGGATCCATTCATGCTGCATTAACACTGTCCAGGAAGCACAATGTTAATCACATCTCAACAAGTCATTTTCCTCAAGCTTCCATTCCTATTCAATTATGTGCACAACATCTAAACAAGAAAATCAAAGTAGTATTTTCAAACAAGATCCTCTTCTATTACCCCAACATGTACAACACGGTCTAATCCAAAACATCCACAGTCATGACACCAAAGCCTAGTAAAAGTATATCTAACACACACGAAATCTTTGACACACATCAAACACAACTAACACAGACATCAGTAGTCAAAAGTTCAGGAGGTAGAACTGGTTATAAAGAGTAAGTAGGCATTTATTAGGTTTGGGAGAATGCAACCAATTTCCTTTTCTCCATTTTCTTTCTTTTCTTTTCTTTTCTTTTTTAAACCTACATGAACTGACAATCGCTACTCAATGAGCTGACAATCCACAAATTGACTGCTCATAAAGCTGTCTACTCAAGACTCTCTTCTAAGAGATGTTAAAATTCCCTTTAAAATATTTATTTGGCTCATTCTATTGTTTTATTAACACACTTCCCCAAAACCTTCAGCCATATATACTAAATCAGGAAGAAATTATACAGGCAGTATGTTCAGTGACTCTCAAAGTAGTTTTCAGTTCCGCTTTGATTATGCCTCCACTTTTGAGAGTCTACTATAGACATTTTCTCAAAGGGACTTCATTGTCCTATGTACAAGGCATGCTAACTATAAATACCTAACATACTTTGCTGTAGGGAACAAATTCATGTTTTTAAAACAAGGGAAATGAAACAAGTATTAATGATTTTTAATTGTCTCTGACCCAGTAAGGATAACTACCATACTTCTCACCGGGTATCATTCTTACTGATTGAAATACTGGTAATTTCCCTGTAGACCAAAACAGATCCTATCAAAGACTACCAAGTCCTGAAGAGGTCATAAATTTATAATGGTATACAGTGACTTGATACCGTATGGGGTAGTGGGGGTGGTGAAAAGGAATACATATAATGCCAGTGGATTTCAATTTGCTCCTCAGTAGTTTAACACGTTACTGATTTCATCAACAACAGACAAATGAAACAGGTAAGTGACATACAGACTCCTATGTGATGATACAAAGCTCTTGAAAGAAGTTTCCAAATAAGTCACATCTTGTCAGTGCCACAGCATCAAGAATACATCACTAACTCTCAAGTTATCAATAGAAGTTATATCTTTAAAAGACTTACTTTAGCATACAAAGGAAAGCAAATTAATGGGAAGATTTTAGGCTTTAAAAATATAAACAATTAAGAGCACAGTTGCTGCAGTAACAAAGATATGGAAGGCCACCTAAGCAGCACATCCACTTTATCAGTGAAACAGAATTCCAGAATTACTTCCAGAAATCAAAATAAACAGAGACACACATACAGTTCAATCTTCATCTATGCACCTAAAGAGAATAACAGATTTAGAAAATCAGACATGCAGAGAGAAAAAAAAAAAAAAAAAAAAAGGCAAGTAAGCATTGTTTTCATATTTCAAAGTTAAAGTAATAGAGGATTGAGTTTAATAAGCATTTTAAAGCATTGCTGCAAGTATACTCAATAGAGAGCTTAGATCAGAAAGAAATTCTACTGACAAGTGACACATCTGAAAACACTTGACTGTCATTTGCATCAAACGAGAATATGACAGGTTCAGTCATGTGCATTATTGGTGCTCCGGAAGGAAAAAAAAAAAAGAGACACATCAGAACATCACAAACACTACACAAATGAAGAAAATCCTATATTCCTTAACTAGATACAGTTAAATAGTAAAATCTAGATGTGTAGCTTACACGAAAAATAGCTTACCAAAGAATAAGATGTCATTAAATGCACAAGGTCTTGGCAAATACCCTTCAGAATCTTGCATTACCTTATTCTAAGGTTAGATGTTGAGAGCATTTCATCCCAGTAGATTTGCCAGATTCAAGAAAACAGGTAAGCACTGAAGGATAAGAATAACACTTTGGGGCATATAAAGCCTGGAACTATTTTAAAGTCATTTACATAGAAACAGGACATTAAAGATACTAAAAATCTCACAACTGTGGTAGAAACTTAAAAAAAAACTATTTTTTTTTTATCATTCTGGATTATTTTACATGCAAAGACTACAGCATATATAAAACAGAAGTTTTGACCACCAATGTAAGTTTTTCCTACTTCGCTGTTTATACTTTCACACCTGTATCCAAATGTTTCCTATCCAGTGCTTAATGATGAAACAGCATTTGTTTTGTTCCGTTTTAAAGGCAACAAATTCAGGCAGTTAGCAGTAATAACCCGTACAGAGCGTAAGAAAATAGCAGATTAACTTCGTAAATTCACTGCAAACGTTGCCAAAGAGATGGAAGTGCAATCTCCCAGCGTGCTGCTAGGTGAAAGTTTGGCTTTCACGCTGAGACAGGAGCTGCAGCTTCAGCTGGGGTGCTGGAGGTGTAGCATCTTTTAGAAAAAGTTATCCAGTTTCACAATTCTAAAACAAAGATGTTTCTTTCAGATATCTTTTGCTTGCATTTCTAAACCCACACATACAGATACATATATGTACGTATACGTATGTGTACATTCATGCACACAAGATGCTGACTTGTCAGTCTAGAAGAGGTGGATACTGGTTTGTATTCCAGGTGCAATAGACATTTCATCCACAGCTCATTTACATTCTGCAGTTCATGTGGCAACTGCTGCCAGAGTCATTTGTGGTAACCATGCTATTCCCCTTTCAAATGTTTAGGGAGGAGAACTTCCACTGGAAGATACTCAGCCATCTACAGCATCAGTTAGGACAATCTTCTGTGGTTCTTTTCTTGGTCATCACTTGGAAAAGTAGTATATCCCAAAAGGTGGCGTGTGTCCCTATGCATTAAATAGGGATTTTCCTAGGAAATCCATTTATTTATATGTGATGGTTTAAATTGCAGTCTGCTATTTATGACACTTTTCTACAACTATCAATTCTCAAGGAAACAGAAGAGAAGGAAAAAAATTCAAATGAGGAAAAGAAAGACTAATAAAGGCCAGTTTGACAAAAGCTTTGAGTCTCGGATGGCCTCTCTGAAAAGCAAGTGAAAGCAGCTATTTGCAGACTGAAAAATGCAACCAAGTAAAACATAAATACATTTTCAAATAAAGAACAGAACTAACTCTACACAGGACTTCTCAGGCTACTTCTCCTGATGCTCCAAACACTCCTCCTTGAAGTTCCCACCATGACAGTCCGAATTCTCTGGGGCACCAGGCACAACTGCAGTACCCACGGCACACAGTCACAGTTGCAGAGCTTTGATTACAGAAGCAAAAACACTTCAGAGCTTAGGTCATATCCTTAATACAAGTTATGGGTTCATCATTTGCCAGTTCACCTAATGGACAAAAGCAAGTTTCTTTTCACATTATTCTAGTTTTTATTATCCAAAGAAATTGTTTATAAAAAGGAGCTTCTTCCCAATTCTTAATTCTAACTAAGTCTACATTACACTGACTTAAATTCACACTTATTTCTAGTTTCACTAAATTAACTAAGTACAAATAAGCAGAATGCTGCCTTCCTTTATATTTATAGAATACAATAAACAATAATAAATAATTAGTTTTGGAGGGCAATGCAAGACACTGCAGAGGCTCACTTTTACCACTTATTTTCTCTTTTGCAGAAGGGAAAGAAGGAAAATGCAGTTATCTGAAATCTCATGCAATCTGATCAATTTCATTCATAATATGTTCACTGGTACAAGCATTTCTGACACAGGAGGGAAAATGCCTAAGTATCAGCAAAATGTGAAATTTCACATGATTTCTCAGCTCAGGTTGATTTGTGTCATTCTAACCTTTAATCAGGCATCCAAAGAATACGTCTATTGAAAATGCATCCTTTTGCTGTGCTGAGAACAAAACACGGATAATTTAACTAATCCCAGACACAGACAGACAAAAAAAGGCATTACATTAGCTGATTTACCATGTCTTCTACTCGACAAGCTAAGCAAAAAAAAAAAATGTTGAACTAAAGCAAAATAAAAGTCATAGCAGCAAATGCCGTATTTGACAGAGTTAGCAAACACCATAGGCTGATGTCAGATCTAGAAAGTCTATAATAACCAAAGGTACAAGGTAAGACTACATCAAAGCCTCTTTGGACAAAGAAAGTCAACAAAAGTATTGTTTATACTAATGTAGAGATAACTGGGTACTCCAGTGTGCAGAGGTATTTCAAAAAATAGTTGCTTGCATCTTGACATACACTTTACCTGGCATAACAAGAATCCCACATTACATGGCATGCCACTCTGTGTGGCTATACACGTCTGCAGGCAAACAAAGGTATTCAACAAAGTTACTTACAGTTGTACAATACAAATATTCAGAGGCGTTGATATCTATGCCTATCACACATTTATAATGCCACTATCAACCAACCTGCTGATGGCAATAATGCACAGAAAGTCAAGCAGGATTTTGGAAACAAACTTCAAGAAAAACAGAGAGGAAACAACTCGCAATCAAGTTCAAAGAAAAAAAAAACAATCCAGACTTACGGGGGATGCCAGTTTGGAGATTAAATATTTGTACACTATGATATTTGTAACAACTTATTTTGAATAAGGTGCCTGGTTTTACTTTTCCTCCCACTGGTAGCACACTACATGCTGACAGCCTAGGAGGTGCTTGCAGCTGAGAGAAAAGGGGACAAGCCTGAAAAAAGAGGTTAAATTGGAGCAAGCTGTGAAACAGTAAGCAGGTACAGATTCTTGCTACATGTGTGAAAACTAAATCTAAGATAAGCCCTCCAGCTTTTAACAAAGCTTTCATAAAAGATGCAACCAAAGCAGCAATCATAGTTGTTTAGAATGTACCCTTTATAAAAGATTGGATTTGCAGATCTAATCAGAAAGGGATAAGGCAGGACACTTTGCACTTAATTTCTGACACAGGCAAACAAAACCAATTAAACAGCTTTTATGTATGAATATACATTAAAGGCTGGTGCAGGATTTTAGCTTTTGTGGCTCGAAGAACTGCACACTCAGCTTATGTCAGATTAAAACTAAATAAAAAATTGTTTCCCTTCTGGCAGTTAGGGAAGCGAGTGGCTCAAAGAGACCTGCTTGCCAGCTGATCTTTGTGGTCCTACTAATGACTTAAATACAGAACACAGAAAGCATTAACAGTTCTCAAACTTGGGCTCCCAGCAGCCAAAATTGGAGTTATCTCCCCATCTATGACAATCTTAGCTAACAATGTTACTTAATCCTTGACAAGCAACTACTAAAATATCAGACTGAAAAACAGGCGTGCAATAGTATTTCTGAAGTTAGTTAGAGTGTTCACAAGTGCCGTCACATTCAGCAACTAACATTATCCCCAGGGTAGGTAGTTTATCAAAGGAAAACTGAGCTTAGAGAATTCTCCGTGATCTTAAAAAAAAGTCAGTAGGAAGGGGGGAAAAGGTATACATAGAACATCCAAAATAGCAATCTTAATCTGCTTATCAATTTGCCTTGCACCAGCTTGACTCATTTACACTAAATATTAAAGCTGACCATAAAATTATCATAATGGGATTTGAACACGTCAGCATGTGCTTTGTAAAAAACACATCAACATCTCTCAAAAAAAAAAAAAAAAAAACCAAAACCAAACAAAAAAAAAAACCTGTGAATCAACAGACAACAAGAAAAAACAGTGTATAATTGACTTAAGAAATCACAAGGCTATCATAAAAGCTGACCTTTCAAAGCTTCTCATGGACATTGTCTGGAATACCTTTAACTCACCCTAATACACTGTACTAACTATTCCATGCTTTTCATTCTAGTTAAGCTTTGCTGATGACTCTTACAGCAAAACAGAATTTCTGCTAAACTGTATAAAATAGAAAATACTTTAAAACAGAACAATTCGCTTTTTTCTGTTAGTCAAAGGAAAGTATTGTTTTTCTGCAACAGTCCCAGATAATTTGGAAATACATGAAGGAAAAAGAAACAAAAAGCCCTAGAGAGTATCAGGAATTTGCAACAGCATTCTAATACTCTGCTCATGAAAATTAGCCTCTACTCAAGGAAAAAAATTAGTTGCTGTTTTCGTGGTAAGCCTAAAAGGTATTTTCTCTGTTCTCCAATATTACTCACACTGTACTAATATAATGGAATTTAGTCCATCTAATGAGAAGTGATGCCAGAGATGCAGCTCAAAAGTTACTTGCAGGGAAGCAGTTGATACATGACAAAGTTAGTAATTTCATATTAAATTAATACATATGCAGGGTTGTGGAAGGAATAAAAAAAGCAACTGTAGTGCAACGCTGTTTCTGCATTACCACTACTACTGAATACAAAATCACTCACACCTCAGCACCAATGTACTACAGATAAAACATTAAAAACATTCCCATGATTTCCCAATTCCGTATTCACTGAGAGACTGCACAAGTTGACTTCAGGAATGAATAAGCTCTGCAGTAGGATTTAAATCAGTGAATTTACCAGGAGACATTATCTTTAAGATGCACTGAGCATAAAATACAACTACCATTCTATTTTCTTGCATTTTATTTCTCTAAACCTACACCAGGAATGCAAAAACCCGTTTTTACTCAAAGATAAATTTTCAAGACATTCCAGCGACAAGCAGGAGAAATGCAATACACTATTCTTAGATACTTCACAGCATTAATAGCAAATCCTGACACAAATATCCCACCACATAATTTTCAGAGCATAGCAATCTTTTGCAAACAATCAGCAGCAGACTGTCAGCTTCACTTCACTGTCCAACAAGTAAACAGCAATTCACCACAAAGAGTTAAGGAAAAATTAGAAAAGCGTGCATGATGATGTTAAGAAGTTACAGATGTGCTTACGTCTACCACTTTCATCCGGAAGAGATTCAAATATCTGTGGCTTAAAAGCTGTGAATATGGTTTTACAAGTCAGAAACACTCTGAAGTGTCTCAAGTTGCTCTTTGCTGTACCAAGCAAGGTATATCTAGGTTACATAAACTAGGTATCGGGTCACAAGTCTGAGCTTTCGTAGAAGTACGTGCTGATCACAGAATTGTAGGAGTTGGAAGGGACCTCCAGAGATCATCGAGTCCAACCCCCTGCCAAAGCAGGTTCCCTACAGCAGGTCGCACAGGGAGGCATCCAGGCAGGTCTTGAACATCTCCAGAGAAGGAGACTCCACCACCTCCCTGGGCAGCCTGTTCCAGTGCTCCGTCACCTCACTGTAAAGAAGTTCTTGCGCATGTTTGTGCAGAACTTCCTGTGCTGCAATTTCTGGCCGTTTCCCCTTGTCCTGTCTCCACACCCTGCTGAAAATTGTCTGGCCTCGCCACTCTGCACCCCACACCTTAGATATTTATAGATCTGCATCAGGTCCCCTCTCAGTCTTCTTTTCTCAAGGCTAAACAGACCCAGTTCACTTAGCCTTTCTTCATAGGGGAGATGCTCCAGGCCCTTCACCATCTTTGTGGCCCTCCACTGGACTCTTTCCAAGAGATTCCTGTCTTTTTTGATCCTTTATGATGCCTATGAAGTATTAAAAAGTGACACCGTATGCATACAATTGATGCGTAAAGAGATCATGCAGGTCCAAACAAAGTTTCAATTTGGGTGGCGGTGGGGAAAGACACAGAATACGCTAGCCTGAGAAACTTCAAGTCTGTGTCCTTCTCAAATAAGATAGGCTGGCAGGTTAGCTTTTCATTGGTTTCTGTTTGTTTCAGATTTTCTGTTTCACTTTTTAGTTGCTTTTTTTTTTTAAAAAAAAAAAAATAATAATCTCAAGCATATTGCCTAACTTTCCCTTTACAAATACAAGGCTTGGGGAAAAAAAGACTAATAAATTAAAAAAAAAAAACAAAAAACCTGTAAATGAAAAATCCACAGTGAATCCAAATACCACCCTGCAAAAAACATTAGTGAATGGTGGATCTCTCATGAAAGGCTGAAACTTTCTAACTCATTCTGGTAATACAAAAGAGCTCTTATTATAATAACTGTTAACTGACAAACAAAGCAAGGAATCTCTCTTATCCATCCAAGTCTCTCCCGGTATGCCTAGTGGAGACACTTCTATTGTAGTTATTCACTAGCCACACCAGACCAAATGAGCAGCACACTTTATTGCTTAATAAAACTAAATGTAGAAGTCTACATGTCTCTTAAATAAGGTTACCTTTTAGAAAAAAAAAAAAAAAAAAAAAAAAAAAAATTCAGCAATACCATGCTGCTACTGATCCCAGACACACACTCAATTAAGTAGAGGTCCACTAGTGTGGTATAAGAAGAGCTCATGCAGCCCTACCAGGATCACCTGAGCAGCAGCTGTTTGCTTTGGCTCATGTACAAACAGCTTCCCCTATCCCATGTCCTCCCCTAGCTGGCAGCTATATCACACCCTGTACCAATAAGATTCAGCTGAGTGCCAATGCAGTTAAAACTTTCAGGGCATTGACCTTTTTTTCTCCCACTGATAATTCTAGATTTTCCAGAAGATTTTTGGTATTTCCTTTTTCAGGCAGCTAAGGATAAAAACAGATGAGTTAGGAGATATTATTCTCTTCTAAGATAAACCAGTGAAACACGGTGAGTAGGAGTTATAAACACCTGATACTCCCTGAGCATACGCCCTGGGTGCGTCCATCACATCACTCAGGCCTGGCACTCCCCATGGCTGCAGTTTTGATCTAAAATTCAAGAGCAGAACTGTTGTGGTTGGACAGAAATGAAGCAACAGAGACAGAAGTATTGCTTTTCATAGCCTCACCCTTGGAACATTTTTTAATACAAGGAGATGTAGAAGTGGGGCATAAGTGCTCCTAACGGTACTGAGGAAAGTTACCTCTGGTAACATGGTGGAACATATACCGTAGACTCAAAACCAGACCTCATGCTAATTGTTTTTAGCTACAATTTTCAACTAGCCAGAACTTCACTTAAGTCATGCCATGTGAACCAGCACTGAACCTATTCACAGTAAATTTCAGCATAAGCAAATGAGTCACTGAAATTATATTGTTCTCTGAGATTGTCATGCATTTCCAATTCCCTTCCTGTTGAAGAGAAAAAGCAAACAGGTTAGGGAAACAAATAAATACAACTGTTTGACCATAAATGACCCAACTTGTAGATACTAAGTGCCTATACGCTGGTATTTCAATCTCACTTTAAAAGGAGAACAGGTATCTTTCAAAATGGAGATTTTAACATGTTAAAATACAACATCTGTGGTCCTTCTAATACATTTTGTATCTAACTACAAAAACACAGGTAGCAAGAATAATCAAAAATATTTGGATTGTGATACCCCAAGCACTTAGCTTGAAACCTCCATCAACTTCGGATTTTTTCTATTTCCAGTACAACAGATGATTTTAACTCAGGTATCACTTTGGATTTTGTCCTCACTTGTGAGATATTCTCTTCTCCATTCGGTCAGGCTGACCTAAAGTCTGACCTAAAATCTAACCTAGCTTTGCTCATATCCATGTTACTTGGACCATTCTACTGTATTTACTGCAGTCTCTCTTCTACCTGCATTTCCGTATCCTTCTGAAGAAAACCCTACAAAGCAGTCCTATTCCCAATTTTATTACTGCACTATTTGTATTTGTATCAAACAGTGAATAAGAACACAGAGCTGCAGGAAAAAAACACAGGCTGCAGACTGATGGGCAACAAGGTATGCCTTTCATCAAAATAAGAAACACATAAAAGTGACAATTCTTTTACAAAAAGAGCTCCAATACGACCAACTTCTAATCACATGGACAAATTGGGTTCAAAGATATGAAAGAAAAAGGAGTTATTTTGTATTTTCATGTCAAAAAAGCTAAAGATGATACAGCTTTAATTATTCGAACCAGAGACGCGCAAAACTGTAAGCTAAACAACAGGCCAGTTTAGAGACCAACACTATGTCTAAATTTTTGAGTGTTTAAATAATATTACCAAACTTTAGCCCCAAACAAATAACCCGTAGATCAAATATGGAACCCACTCCTTAACAAAAAGGAGTCAAAAATTGGAAATGCAAACATACCAGGACAGCTTTTCATGAGACACATGGGCACACTGTATCGCGGGGCAGCCCCTCAAAAGTTTAGCTCTCATTTGATTTGCAGTTGCTTTCACTTTCACTTAAGAACCTGACAATTTCTGAATGTTTCCTAGGAAAAAGCTTCTGCCAAAGTGGGAAAGTCAGGGCAGGATCTTTATTTATTGTAAGATGCATTTTAATTGAAAAGCAGATTAGAACACCCTGAAACTAAGACACATTTTCATACTGAAAAAAAAAAAAATAATATTTCAGTTTCAGAGGAATACTTGACAGTAACAAGGCAGCCTATGAGAAGCCTTGACAGTACGAACCCCACTGAAAAGAGGAAAGAATGGGCAGTTTGTGAGTTTGTACTTGTGGGTAGTGGCAGAAAGGACCTGGGAAAGAGGTCCTTTTAAATACCAGAAGTCCTGTTTCTTAGAAAAACAGTGAGTATCAAACATTACGAAATAACATTTAAAGATTAAATTTCAAGCCAAAACTCTTTAAAGTTATTGTCTACAAAATTACAATAACAGATGGGAACACAATGCCTAGCATTACAAGTTTACCACGTATTTAGAAATCGATAAAATCTAGATTACAGATACATTTTTGCAGTACTTATTTTAAACAGAACCCTTCAGAGCTTTAGCTCAGTCACCTGTTAAGAACAGGCTCCAGCAGTGATTTACAGGAATGATTAGACTTTGGAAGAATTGACAGATGGCTTCTTTCATCTCGTGACTAAGCTTTAAACCTAGACCTGCACACCCACCTCAGGTCACAGAGGTGATTGGTTTTCTTATTCCTTATATTTCAAAGCTCCATGCATTTCTTAAACTGCAATTCCAGCCCTACCCACTCCCCCATAATGCTGGCTAACAGTTCCCTAGGAATACCAACATAAAATCTACTGCCAAATTAAATTTTCCAGCTTAGCAGCGTCCTTTCCCTTGGAACTCATCTTGGGTATTACAGCTGACATTGTTGCATTCAGACAGCTATGGAAGCTGGGCAGGCTTTGCTGCTCTCCTATGCTGCAATGGAGAACAAGAACAAGAGCTGCAGTGTTTGTGCTGGACATGGCAATGCAAACAGATTCAGATGGGAGACTCACCGTAAGGTTAGGAATGGTTTTTTGGTGGGACAGTCTCAACTTGACTGTTGTACAAGTCACACAATTGGATGCCTAACAAATAATAGCACAATTCTGCAATTTATTCTAGCAGACAACCCAAGATAGACAGGAACCATTCAAACACAAGTACTACTCAAATTGGTCTCAACAGATCCTCTCTGCCAAGACAGAAAGAAGAAAGTCAGTTGCTGGCAGTTCACAACCAGAGCGGTGTGGTTCTCCACACTTATGGTCTCATGCTTTTTACAGGTATGCCCAAAACCACCAATCCAGGACACAAACTTAGCAACTTACTATTGCTAAAAGTGCTACTTCACCTTAAGCAAACGTACTACCACTAAATCACAACAAAAAGGGGTTTTCTTGTTTACTAGTTTAAATAACAGACGTTCCTGCCCCTCAATGATTTCTAGATTAACAAGTGATAGGAGCAGTCATCCAAGGAGTAGCAGCAGGTCATTAGGACAGTGCTGCTTTCCATGCAAGTAGGTTTAGACCAAAGCTGAGGAAACTTTTAGTGAACAATTAGATACATATTTCTGACATGAATCTCAGTTTTGACTGTTCCAACTCTTAGTAAGTTAAGTCAAGCATTAATTACCAAACAATAAAGAGAAGTAGTAAAATGGAGTGACTATGAATATTAAAAAACAGGTAGCCTAGATTTTTGTATCATAAATATTGCGTATATCATATCAAAAGTAAGGACAATACGAGGTCATAAAGACTGAAAAGTGTGGTTCTGGGAAAGTGGGAAAAGTTCTAACTACAAATAATCCTTAACTTCAACATATCATTCCACAGATAATCAACTTCTTTCAATTCTGTCACGTCTTTTCATCTTTTCATTGCATTATCCATGAAACACCTGCTTTGACCATTTCCAGCACTGAGAAAACCTATGAGCTCTGAAGTCTGTCATAGCTACCTTCTCCTCAGCTCCAGCAGAAAAAAAAAAAAAAAAAAAAAAAGAAATAGCAGAGAACCCTGCCGGAGAGTTATTCCAGACTCAAGATTCAGAAGTCTTCATTACTCAAACAGAAACCAAGCACAAAAAGAAAACAGAGCAGCTTGTTCCCTGAGCAGCACAGAAACACCTAGCACAAACTGCCACAGGCTGCCTGGAGAGCCTGGTGGAACTTATCCTAGAAATAGCTGACACTCATGTAGAAAAGGTCCAGAGCAGCCTTGCCTGACTTCCAAGTTCCTCCAGTTTCGGTTGTGGCACTGAAGTGCACAACCTCCAGTGGTCCCTTCAAATCACTTAACATAGGAATTTTCAGTGTCCACCCGATAGAAATATATTTCCAACAAGCCACATCTTTCTCTGTATTAGCCAGACTAGTAGTAAACTTTCATGTAATTACAATTTGTCCAATAGATCGCCAGTCCACACTTTAAAAACGCATCAAAAATTACAACTATTTTGATTGTAGTACCTTAAGTTTATCACCACAATAATTACTTACTTCTCTCATCAAACTACTCACAATGGATTTTCCTAGTTTACATTATTGTATTACTAACAGCTATTTTCTTCATTAGAGAGGAGCGGTATACATGAGAGGTGAGAGCAATATTAGTTCTGATACAATTAACACAAGACGTTGGGCAAGAGATACACAGACAAGAAGAAAAATCTAGATTCAAGATTTCTCACTTTCGTGGTCAAGAATTTATTTTTATCATAGCTAATCAGAAAAGCAACTATTTCCAATTCAACTTTTCCATTATTATTTTTCATCAATGAAGATGCATTTTGTAACATGCAAAAAAAGAAAAAGAACAAAGAAATTATGGAAACGTGTGTACTTTCCTTGAATGTCAAACCTAATGCTATTTCAAGATGCAGCTTTGAATAAACCTGTCTCTGCTGGGAGGTATCACATTTACTATGAACATACGCTTCAGCGTCCCACTATACAAAGTTACACCTAAACTGCAAATCCATAGGAGCAGGTCATCCTTGAAGGAAAATATTTTTGTCAGTACTTCCTCTTAGGTTGGATCAATGTAGCTGCTGCCACACCTCTAACAGCCTTAGAGCAGAAAAAGAGAGCTGACTGGTTTGTTGCCCTACTCCTACCAACAAGAAGAAACAGTGTCCATGCTCCAGCTTGCCTAAGTTTCTTCCAAGCAATTAAAATTCTAATTCTAATGTAATGCAGTTGAGAAGGTCCACATGGTGCTACACAAAAACTATCATTACGCATAGTTCTACAGGCTTTCTTTTATACCTATAAATACCTACTCTTCCTAAAGATTGTTGCATGAATGAAACCTGTACCAACATAACTCATCCCTATCTCAGTAGCTGCATGCTTTATGGGAAGCTTTGATTTCATACACACATCCACATAAATCCTATGTATATATCAATATATCTCTGAATATATGAAATACATATTCATATGCATGCATCTGTTTCCCTTTTCCCCTCCTACATTCAGAATCAAAGCTGTATACACTAGAACAGCACACACCCAGAGACAGTTCTGAAAGGCTTTTAAAGGCAGAATTATCTTGACCTCTGAAAGCGGAGCAACGAAGAAGTCACATGAGATTTTGAACAATACCAACTCCGAGGATCCTAAGAGGATAGCTATAATGTTATTTCACTAAGTGAGAAGGGAAGATTAGAAGTGAGCCAAGATTGACATAATAAAGGCCGCAAAAGAACAATCATTTCAGAAGCGAGAAGGTACATGGGGGATTTTGGAGATAATCTAAAAAGTAACGTTCCCCAGCTGTGACTGCCATCACATTAGCTCATGGAGTATCTTTTTATTTCTAGTGTCACTTCACAGCAGATAGCCTGGAGAGCTCAGCTCTTTAGAAAACGGAACTAAAGAGCACTCTACTAGGGGTCCTCCTGAGCAGCCAGAGAATGGCATAGCCAACCTAAAGCACACATTCATAGCATAACTGATGCTTCCAGGTAACAGGAGCTGCACTAAGTTTCACCTTCCATTTCACGTATCATCAGTTGGCAGTGTGCGATTACTACCTCTCACTTTCTGTGGCATACCATTCCCAGCCTGAAACATGGGCACATACAAATTTATATAAAAAGTACTTGTGGTAAAGGCTCACAGGAAAAAGTTTATAATATGCCTTAAAAAGTAAGATATTGCTTCCTCTGAGCACTGAATTAACAAGGACAGTTCTCCTTTTAAACATTTATACTGCTAGTTTCCTACTTCAAATGAATTACTGAAACCAGTGAATATCTCATATGAAGAAAGTGAAATTAATTTATCTATCTAAATTCTTGTTTCCATAGGTATGAGAGAAAAATGCATTAAATGGCCATTCCATTCAGCATTTCCACCTTCACACTGACCATAAATGCATAGAGTAGAAAGTAGAAAGGATAATGTGCTACTTGTGAAGAATCTCTTTATGTAGTTCTGGTTCAAGGAGGGATTTCCCTCATTCATTCTATTTTTAAAATCCGTGAAACAGGGCTGAAGTTTCAGCTAATCTCATTTCTTTTAGATGTCAGTTCAGAAAGAAGAGGAAAGATTTGCTTTCAACTTTGAGCGGCTTAGCTTGCAGGTCCCTCTGCAAGAGAGGCTTGTCCATTATTCAGATCCATCCAGTCACAATGAAGTGCCCAAGTCTCCCTCAATGCACCAATGAAACCCAAGAAATTCATTATATAATCACACTGGTAAATTCTTGAAGGGAGAATGTGGGGACGCACACCTACAGCAGATGATGTTTCTCTCTCCAAGTCAGTTACAAAATCCCATGGATATTTCTGCCACCTGACTGAAGGCAATTTGTCTTTAGACAGTTATATGATAAATCAATGCACTGACGTGGCATACCATGCAAATTTCAAAAATAAAATAAAATAAATCATTTATATCTGAATAGTAACAGAACAATTACTGATACAAACACTACACTCGGAAACACGAGCTGCATGAAATACAGGATGTAGCACGAAGTGTTTAATTTTATTGCAAAATAGTACTTAGTATTTTATTGCAAAACAGTACTTAGATTTCAGAAATAAGAGCATCAAAACATTCCTCAAAGGACATAAAAACTTCCCTTGATTGTGATTTTCAAGCATATATAGTAAGAATTAAACACTTAGAAATATTTCTATTACCATAGCGCATGACAAATTAAACCACAAACAGAGCCTACTTCATTAGGTGCAGCAAAAACAAAGACAACTCCTGAGATAATTACCTAAACTATTTGTTGTACTGTGAGCATTTGGCCATTAACATTGAAACTGCACTGTCTCAGCCTGAGGGAAAGATGCCATGTAGTTAAGGATGCACATTTTCTGTTGTGCAATGCCCTGTTTGGATTGCTTGTTTCTCTCTGATCTTCATGAACTATGTCAAGTTGTCCTTCAGTATGCAGTATGCAATTCTCCACATTCCAGCTAGTTCAAGTGGCTGCAGCCACAGCCAGACCCCTTGCCTCCCTAGTAATATGCACCTGAGCTAGAAAAGATTTGGTCTTAGGCAAAATACTGCAGGCAGATAAAAGCCATGTCCGGAAGTGACTTAAAAATGACCATTCCCACAAGTAAAAGAAATCTGTACCAACAACTGCACTTGCATACTCAGGCTTTTAAGACCCTCCAAAAACAACCAGAAATGCTTTCCATCAGCCTAAGCCAGCTATTAACACTCATATTTGATTGGCAATGGGAAAAGAAAATCAAACCTATTTTTAAATGACATCAGGAGTGGATTATTACAAGAAAGGTACCTGGGGTATATCAGAGCATCCCTAAGATCTCCCTCACAGCACTGTGACCTGACTCTCAAGCACCACCATCTGCACGGGCCACACTGCAGATGTCCTGCCATCCTCTGCCAATCTCTACTTCCCTTCAAGGGCAACCCCTGGCTAAACAATTACAAATACTTGTTGTTAACATGAAAGTCACTAATGCCTCCTCAGGACACCTTAAGTCCTCAGAGAGAGAAAGATCAGCTCAGGACTGTCATGAGGTCAGATACCATGCACGACCTAATGCTACCTGAAGGTGAACTTCTACAGAGCTAACATTTCCCCAAAAATGAACATGTCCAGCAGGACCACAGTACATTCAATCCAACAATTACCTAAGTGTGACAGCACTTGTTTATATATATATTATATATATATATATTAATTTATATAAACAAATACATATATATATATATATATATATATATAAAGTAAAAAAGAAGGGGAAAATAATTTAAAAGCTTACATGCTTCTGCTTGGTTGAGAAGCATCACACTGAAGTGTCAAACTCCTTCTAAACTTCCCAGTAACACAGATGTCACTGCATTTTTTTGTATATGCAAATATCTCACCTCCAGTGGGTGACAACAGATTCTCTAATTAATCTGTCATAGTATTCAAATTTGAACCCTTTTCCAAGAAAAAAAAAAAAAACACAGATTTCCCAAAAACTAGCATACAATTTCTCATCAAGGTCTTCTCAGTCCAGTTCTATTATTCCGACTATTTTTACTTTTTTCCCAGAAATAAGGGTGCAGTAGAGTAGCTCTAAAAAGCAAAATACTATGACCACCATTCAAGATGATCAACTGTCAAGAGAACATTTAAAGAATTAGTTCTGCAAACACATGAAAAACACACATTTGAGTCAAATATTCTGAGTATTTACAACACCCTAAAATTATCCCAAAGGCAAAATTACTTTACAATATTAATTAGTAAAAAATCCTAGAGAACCAATTTTTAAGCAAGAATTATAAAGCACATTTTCCCCTCTGCTATAAGGAGCAGCTGTCCTATTTATTTTTCAGGCTTTTTACTCCACACTGTTACTGTTTATATACAAACTTTGACAGAAGAAGGAAAAAGAAGAAAAAGAAAAACCTACGTCCTTCAATAGTTTAAGATAGCCATCACAAAATAACCTTTAAAAAGAACCACGTAACTCATCATTTCAAGCTTATCCCCATAAACACTGTTGGCTAATTCCATTTACTCTGGAGAAAGCCAGGATACCCCCTGAGAAAATCACAGATTAGCCTACGCTTACAAAAAGATACTCTTTGAAGTTTTAAGGACACATTTCATTTCTACAGAGACTTCCCCACCATCTCCCACACACGCAGCCTCCGTAAGGCTCTACTACCTGGCAAATAAGATGCAAAATAACGTGCAGACAGCAGCCATTTGGCCAAGTGATAGCACATGAAACAGCGGGCAGGGTAACTAGGAAAATGCTCTAACAGTTATACTGCTGCAATGAAGTTTTCACACCCAGCTCCAGAGCTCTGCAAAACACTCTTCTGGTGATGGGGCCATTAAGGCTGGCGGCATTTCCTCAAAATTATGGTTAAATACATATACATATACATGAAAATGAATTTATTGGGTATATATGTATATATATGAACAAGCTAACAAGATTCAGCTATATTCAGATACTCTTGGTATCAGACCATGCGTGATGCAAGTAAGAATTGCACTACACTCTAAAGTTTTCAAACACTTGTAATGATATAGTGCAATTCTCTCCCCCTGCAGTGGGGGAGAGCACTAACTCTCTCCTTTCAGCATTAACTCTTGCCATACTCTTCTCCCGCAGCAGACATTGAAAAACCAAATCGAATGAAATTTAATCAGCTAAATCTCATTAACTTCTAAACAAATGAAGTTAGATTAATCAAGCTATGTATAAACACTTTCATAAGAATTTGTTGCTTTCTAATACCAAAAAACTCATATCTTTTTCCCAGGAAATAGGAAATATAGAGGAAATATAGATAACAGCCTCTCTGGTATCATTTACAGGTTAATCCTGCAAAATCCACAAATGAAAAGGGAACCAACAGATGCAACGCTGACACATGTAAGATTAAAAAAGAAACTTTTTAAAAAAAAAAGCAAGTAGCAATGGCTTTCAAAGCAGAAAGTTAAAACTGCACAAGCTAACTACCTTGTTTGGTTTTTTTTCAGTAGGTCATCTTTGAAACTGGAAAATTTTTGACTTACTTTCAAAGCGCACAACTGCAGTGTTTCCAAGTCTCCATTACATCACAGGCTCTTGTTCTGACACATGCTTCAACAGAATAGCATTCAGGACTCTGAGTTTAAAAAAAAAAAAAAACTTTTTAGAAAGACAAGAATACTAGCATTACCTTTCCATTTCATAACAGTGAGACAGATTACAGGCAGAATCATAAAGAAATTAATTTTCCAAGTAGGCCAGAGAAGTTTTCTAACAGCATAAAGAAAAAACGCTGCCTAAGACAACACCACTGCCACCAAAGCTTCTCGTGAGAAAAAAAACCTAATCCTTCTTTGCCTGCCTGCAAACAATTCATTTTTTAAAAAGTTAGTTTACTAAGACATTACCCCAAACACATCACTGGTGACCAAGGTGTAGTCTGTTGTGTTTATCAACATCTGATGCACAACGGAGCACGTTTTCTCCTTCCACTGTATCAAAAACATTGCTTTTACTGAAGGGGAAAGGGGCAAACATTATAAAGTTGCATATACCTTAAGGTTGGTAAGCCTGTGAGTGATTTTCATGTGATACTGTATTCTCTGTCAACCCTCTCATTGCCGCTTAACAAGGAGTTATCCCATTAGAAAATAATTGATACTTTTTTTTTTTTTTTTAGCACAGATTACCATCAGCTAGATTTAAGCAAGAATGAGTGCTAATTAATGAAACTCAATACTTAACTTCAGTACGGCATTCAAGGAAAGAAAGAGCAAAAGAAAAGGAAAAGAAGCCAAAGGTTACAATGTAAATGACCAGGCTGATAAAGTGTTTCAATTTCACTGAATTTAATATTATTATAGTTAAAAAAAAAAAAAAAAAAAAAAAAAAAAAGGAGTCTGGAAGAAAGTATAAAACCAACCCATTAAAATGGTTGGTGATAAACTTCTAATCATCCCTTGGCCAAGAGCTTCTAAACTTTGGCATCACTGAAATTGTACAATGACTTGAAATGTGAGTTGGTAATTACCACTGGTCTCTGCATACAACAATTCCAACACATCCCCCAAATCTTTCATCAGAAATGGATGTCTTTCATTTTCTGTAATTACTATAAACATTGCCCTGCCACTGACCAAAATTTCCTTAGTATAGAAAACCCCGTATATTTTCACAACAGAGCATTCTCTGCTATTCTGTTCTCCCCCACAAAGAGAGTTCATTACAGCTGAATGTGTTGACTGGTAAGAAAAAGCAGTCAGTGTTCTACTGCAACGAAGAATACATTTTATGACTCAAAAATGTGAACCTAACCTGGAATCTTTTTTCACCTACATTTCAAAGGAGTGTACAACCCTTTCTCAGTCCGTTAAACAAAGAACTATAGCACAGCAGAAACAGCAGGTCTCAGAAACCTATCACTTGCAAAGATGGACAGGTTTTAAGGAAGGCTTGGAGTTCATTCAAGAGCAAAAACTCTGCTGCAGCTGCCATGTTGTCACAATCCAAAGAAAACGATTGTGAACACTGAGCTCCCTTCAGAGCAGTTCATGCCATACCTTTACATTTGTGGCTCAGCTCCCCTTTCATCTTACTCTCCACTCCTTTGTAACATTTGCCACTTATTTTCCACAGTTACTTGAAAATTCTTGTTTTCATGCTCAGAGTCTCCATACTAAGTGAAATATTTATTCCACATTCTATGCTTTGGAATTTATATACATCATACAAGTGCAAAGGTGTCTTATTTTTCATAGTACAGAATTCTACAGAAGTGTTGCCAGATACATAAAATGGAGCCGTATCCTCTGAAAAAAGTATACTGCTATTGCTTCCAGTTTAACTTTTTTTGCATGATGAATTAACTTTTAAGGAACTCTGAGTCTGATTAGCAGTCTGAAGAGCAAGTATGGGCAAACCTAAAAGGCCTGAAACAAAATCTATTTCCATATATGTATATAATATCAATCCTATAATTTAGATATTTAAAAAAAAAAAAAAAAAAACAGGTGGCCAAAATACAATCTACAACTGTCTAATGGCTTCCACAATACATCTATAGATTACAGGGTTTCAGCTCTTACCCAAATTCCCTCTGCCAACCTGTCTGTGAAAGTGTGCTTCATTAGTGACAATACCAGAAGGCACTTCACTTCAGACAAAGCACATTTTCATGTACTCAGGAAAACACTGGGGGTGGTTACGTTCGTTTCTAAAAGAGGTTGACCTGCTTAATCTGCTTAATTTCTTTACCCACTGGTAAGTGATACCAGTAATATCACCCACTAACAATAATATCAGCTTCCATACTGCATTTCTCCAAAACAAAATACAAATTTTTAGTGGAAGGAAAAATGTATTGTTTGGTGGAACCAAGGCAGAATTCAGAAAGACTGTAAGAACAAGACCTTTGGGGAATAAGTTAGTGTTTCTACCAAAACAACCTGCTTTCCCTCTCAAACTGTACTGAAGATGGAACCACCGGAGAGGAAAGCCTACTGCAGGTCACAAACCTCACACAGGTGAGCTCCCATAAAAATGAGCGTCCCCAGTTATTAGTCCAGCATTACAAGTAACAAAGAACATGAAACAACATGAAAAAACATGAGCATACACATTAAATGATTGTTGGCAGTCGTCAACAAGCTGGCAAGCCATATGTGATTTCTCCGACAGGCCTCTTGCCTAGGAAAGCATTGTACACTGTATCTTAGTGAGTACATTTCTAACTTTCCACTGGTTTCTGCTACCAGCATGCTGTTCATGGCTCCTGGGATCCCGGTTTATAAATCAAATGATTGACAATAAAAGTTATACTGGGGAGAACAGAAGCAACAAGACTGCAGTGTGCACAGGCTGCCTGCCTGCCTTCATAGAAACAGGCCTGTGAGCCCTGCAGAGCACCACATCTCAATGAAGCTGTAGGAGAAAACAGCACCAGTTCCTCTGCAGAGCTGTAAGCTTTCTGGAAAGCACTGCTGGACATCCAGAAGAATCTCATGTTCGGGCACACTTAACAAACTGCATCCCTGCACAAGCCGCTGCCAGGCTCCCAAGTGACCCTTTTGCCACAGCCCACCTCCTCCCAACCCCCAGCCCCAGCTGCAAAATGAGCCCCTGTAACAAACCTTTCTGTCACAAAAACCTGGGCTACATTACAGGCTACAGCAAACTCATGCCTAAAAACTTCCAGCCAAGAGGTTACCATGCAAAACGAAGAGCAGAAAAATGGGGAAAAAAAATCAATTTCTGAAGTTCAAAACCATCACCCACTCAATCCCAAAACTCAGAGGAGAAGACCATGACTCTGACAATAGTAATAGCAGAACAGCACTGATCATTCAAGTATCATACAACTAAACTAGCCAAAACAGCAGACAGTCCGACACTTTCTCTTCCTTCACTCCCTCTTTTTTTCTTTTTTTAAATAAAGGTAGTTAAAAATGAGAAAGCATTTATTTTATTCTTTTATTTGGAGGAGATAAAGACTAGGGGAAGCAGCAGAGAAAAATCGTGTTTAAATGCAAAGACAGTGTTTGAAGAAGAACAAAGCCTGAAGTTTTCACAATGCTGCAAGAATTACACTGCCAGTCTGTCTCCTCCTACCCACTATTATTATGTGTGATATAATCACATACTGCATAGTCGTTAATCAAAAGTGTCTCAAAGCTTTTCACAAACATCTAGTTAGGCCTTATAAAAGAACCAGTAGTTTCCATCTCTGCAAACAAAGGAGCGCTCCTGTCTTAAGCAGAACCCCAGTGTCTGTGTCCCAGTGCAGTGCACTCACCCAGATGCTGCTTCTGGTCTCCCTCAGAGCTCTACAAACATTAACTACACAAACACAGTGTCAGGTGCAGTTACACCACTTTGCTTAGAAGACCAATCTAGCTGCGGAGAAGCTGCTCTGAAAACAAGCTGCAGGGCTTTCTTTGTAGTAGGACCAAAGCACAATACACAAACCACTTTAATTACATGTGGAGAGCAGTGCTAAAAAGCAGTCCAGCTAAAACAAGCTCTTGTGCCCAGGAACACACAAGATCTGTAGAAGCTGTAAGTGCTGAAAGGGATATTAACTTCATTTTAAAGAGAAGATTTTATTGTCCTTCCCTTCCCCTGAAAGCACGAAGGAATGAAAATATGCCTCTAAAAACATAAAGCTGGGCAGGTTTCAATTCAGCAAAACTCTGATGAATATTTATCAATTAACGCTACATAAAATGAATAACTCTAGATATTGAATCCATCCCTGAATGTGAAAACAGTAGGAGACAGAAGTCTCTTGGAAAAAAAAAAAAGTCTTGAAAACTGGGCACTTTGCAGCCTTCCCAAGAAGAGTTAATGCCACCCCTGCATACATCAAGATTACTTGACCCTTGCTGTGTCCTACAGAGCTAGAGAAGGAACTTAAAGGAGAACCTACTTGAGGCAGGAGAGGAAAAACAAACCAAACCTTGCCATACAAACTCGGAGCCCAGGCAAGACCTGTTTTGAACATGCTTAGTTCCCAAAGCATTCATTCACAACCAAGGACCTCACATGTGAGACTGAACTTTCTCAGGGCAAAATCAGCCAGATAAGAGCTAAGTCAGCTCCTTAGAGACAGAGCCCTCACACTCCCCTTTGCAGCTAAAACTGTGAAGACAGGGAGGGGAAACTGCCTGGCAGCAGGATAAGCGAGGGCCACATCTATCCACACCTTTGGTCTGTCTTGATATGATGCCTTTGTTTGAGGGTCTGAAAAATCCTGCAGTGGTATTCACCACCAGGCACAGACATACTTCTCACCTGCACAAGCACCTAAGGTGAAAAAAAATCGTAGCAGAGCACTAATGAAAGTATCCAGCACTGTAAACCACATCATCCCTTCCATCTCCATAAAAATTTCTCAGGAGAGGCAGAAAGTGTCTCTAATAAAGCTTTCTATAGACAAACTCTCCTTTTTACCATTCTATAATGTTTTATATTTTAAGAATAACCACATACCTAGCAGTAATTTACCAGATATTAAACTTAAAATTATAAGGCAACACCCTTTTATTTATGGTGACCTGACAAAGAGGTTGAGCACATTAACAAAACTTCAAAAACATATAATAAACATTACAACATTCGTTATGCTATTATCCAAGTCTGAGCTATTAAACGTTAGCACTGCAGCTGAAGATGCAGTATATCCACTGAGAACTTAAAAATGTTTCACAGTTAATCAAAATGTGGCTAGAATATGAGAAGTACCCAAGGAAACAAGAAAAGTT
Source organism: Centrocercus urophasianus (assembly GCF_019232065.1). Taxonomy (NCBI): domain Eukaryota; kingdom Metazoa; phylum Chordata; class Aves; order Galliformes; family Phasianidae; genus Centrocercus; species Centrocercus urophasianus. The sequence continues at coordinate 20,355,570 of NW_024884586.1, forward strand.
CACGAACAAGAGCATCTCAGAACAAGCTTAAGCACTGTATATTGATTTCATACCTTACTGCTCCTTACCAGTGCACAGGGCAGATCACCCTGGACATAGCCTCATCTGCCCCTCACCATCCAAAAGTCACTTCAGTGTTTGCTGATGTGTCACATGCTGCAGCTCTACTTCCTAAACTGAAGCAAAACTGTGAATTCCTAAAGCAATAGTGCATGCAAAGCCAGGGTCGGAGCACATTTCACTGTTGGTACTTTGGCAAACAGGATAGAATACATCACGTTCAATAAACCAATCATGAGCATCTGCATGATCATTACAGTAGCACTTATGTCCACACCCTGGAAAATTATTTTTACCATATTTATCTAGAAACCATCTCTATCTTCTCTATTTTGCATCCTGATAGCGTATTATTCTGCATAACTACAAGGTTCAGTTATCCAAGGGGCTGGGCAAACAAACTTCAGCAGTTTGAGAAATTAAGTGAAATTGCTTATTCATAATTAATTCATCATTTTTATGAACATGTACTAACATTTTTCTGCATATGCATGCTTCTTCCAAAGCAGAAACTCAACTTCCACGTAAGTTACATCGGTACCCCGTTCCCAGCACTCATGCTCTCCTCCCAACACAGGATCACAAGATTTCACATTAACCACTCACTTCCAAGCACAGGACAGAGAACTGCCTTAAAACCTGGGCAGCCTTTCATCCTGATTTTCCAAATCAGAACCCTCAAGTACCTAAAAGAAACCCTACTGAAAAGCCTGATCATCCAACTTCTTTGTTTTGAAGTGCGAGCAGGAAGGCAGGAGGCTGCTCAGCCATTGCTGCTATAACCCCCTGCACCTCCCTGAGCCCCACATACATGCTTGCAGTTTCTCAGCCACCCTATGCGCGTCCTTCTTCCTGCAGACACCACCTACCCTCTCAGAACACCCTGCCAATCGGATATGCTACTTGTTTTGGACTATCTGCTAACGTCACACCTGCTTCTAGTTTTAGTCCAGTTCTCATTTCAAGCCATCTCTGTAAGGAGCAATCTGATAAGTCGCTTACGTGCTGTACATGTGCTAGCATATAAAATGCAATGGCATTCACAGAAATTACAAGACAGTACAGCAATCTACAAACGTAAGCAAACACAGGACATCCTTTCCATAAGGAAGCTCAGGAACAAACAAGTTACACAATGCATTTTATAAAAAGCAATGTTTGGTGTTTAGTGAATGCGTAATATGGTCATCTTTTATGGAGTTAAACAAGGAAAATAAAATATCACGCAGGAATATAAAGACAGTAAAGAACCCAACATGAAAAAAAAGCTGACTGCCTCTCAAAGGAGATAAGATATTGATACAACTCTTTCATGCAACTTCTTGAAGAAATTCATTCAGAAATACAGAACAAGTCACAGATCTCTTTTGTGCTGACATGCTGTATTTGTCACTACTGCAAAATGAGAACCAAAATTTTTTTAATTTTATTTTAACTGCGCAAGCCTTACCAGCCGATACATGCTTCTGTATCTCACAATTTTAATAAATTTTAAAGAAATACATCAACTTATCATAGCTCTCTTCTTCCTGAAAATAATGATCAGGCACAGAAAGGAAGTTAATGCAACAGAACTGCAGATAACAGTGCAGATTATTTTTTTAAAGGAGAAAAGGGAAGGAAGGAAGGGAGTTATTTACAGTTTAGAAGCTTTTCTACAAAGATTTCAGAACAATTAAATTAATTAGGCTTGATTCTCACATTGCTACATTACAGAGATACTCAAAAGTGATATTCCCTTATACAATAAGCAGTAAAATACTGAAATTTCACTTCACTAGGACCATCTACGCTGCATTTGCTGTCAAAAGATATTGTCTTTTAGCCATGTGATCTCAATCCTGCTGTGTCCACACCAGTACACACCAAGTGCCCAAGGTGAATCACTGTACTGTTGGCTGAAAAGCACACACATAAAAAAAAAAAAAAACAAACACCACACTATGAAGTCAAAGAAAATGTCTGTGCAGATCCTTTAGCTGATGTGTTTCTGTCTAGGAAGTAAATCTTCTAATACCATGGCAAAGAAGGTACGCAGAATACTTCAGCAGCAAGAAGGCATGCAGCAGCAGCACAGTGTTGGGTTGCATCCACCGCACAGCCTCCCCTCATCAATGGGATTCACTTTTGTCTCTAGCTGAAAACCCCAGCTAAACTACACAGGGCATCCACTGAAGTGCACACGCTGCCTCAGCTGCCTGCTGAACACTGTGCGCATTTGGAGAAGGCTGGAATGCATCTGCTCCATAACTTTCCACAGAGACTGAAATTTCATTTTCAATACAGGTTTTAGGCTTCATTTTAGGACACGCTGCCAAATTTTAGCTAAATTTTTTTGTGATCATGGTTTTAGAATAATGCTCTTTCACTTGGGAAATAAGAATTTGTAGTAGAAAGCTATGTGCTAGGAAATAAATTATTTAACAAAAATATTAGTCTCCTACAAATCCTATTGCATTAGTGCAGCAACTTCGGCAATTTGCCCTTCACTCCATCTCTTGCGCTCACAAACTGTGAGTGCCTTGCCCAACTACCACAGGACTCTGGGTGAAGAACAAAAGAATTTGGGTATTACTCTCTCTGGAGCAGTAGTTCAAAGGTGTTGAACCTAGTAACTTCAAGATTCCACTTAAAGACAATAGCCAAAATACATCACGTCAACTCACCACACAATACTCACTTCCAAACTTCCCTCCTTATTCTACACATCTTTTTTTTTTTTCCTGAAGCATGAGGGTGACCTTGTTTTTCCAAAGTGTTTTGAAAAAGGCTGAAGTGTCTAAATGTCAGACAATATCAAGCAATTGCTTGCTTTTTATAATATTTCAGCATCTCTATACCGAGAGACTAGTGTACTTATTACTATTTATTTTTTTTAGTGCTAAATAACAGGCTCGGTATCATTATTTCCCCTTCACTTCTTGCGGCTAAATCCTTGTGGCATCAAAAATTCCACCCAAACGCAGGCATCCATGCTGCCAGCCCACATTCACTTTTTGGCAGCCTCCGTAGCCATCAATGCTCCATACAAGGCAGCTCTGTGCTGTGCAGTGACTGACATGCCAGGGAAACATTGCCCCAAAGCGAAGCCTAGGACTAAAAATGTCTGCAAGCATCAGAACCCATCATCTGGAAATTCATTTCATTTGATAAGTAAGCAAAGCCTTCAAAGGTCTTCTAACTCAACAAACTTAGAGAGCGTGTACGGACTCACACTTCAGTTTTAACTGGAAAAACCCACTAAAGAGTAGAGAAGAAATTAAGACCATTCATGGAGAATACATGCAAAAGTGGATTGAAGGTTCCAGTCCAAGATATTTGTCTTACATTCCTTCAAGTAACTACTGCTTTCAGTCCTCTTTGTCTATCCTTTGACATTGGAAACAGTTGAAGAATTGTTTTTTGGTCCATAAAGAATTGGAAAACAGAACAGCAGCAGAAGTCTGTGCTTTAATTTTTTATCTATTTCCCTTATGAACACATAGCAAGTGTCTCAAGTTTTATCAGCTTAGCTCGTCGTCTGCAGAGTAACACAATTCTGGTAGGAGCAGACCAGGGGTCAGTCATACAAACCAAAGCACCGCAGAGACACCACAGCATCTCTGATCCCCTGCTTCCTCAAAAGCTGACTCCCTGAGATCTGGAACTTACCACAGGAATGTGAATCAAACTTTCAAGTTCCAGAAGGTCTCCTACACCTACTCTACACCCCAAAATAAAAAAAACTCTGCAGCAAGCTACAGGGCTGTACCCCACCCACTTGCTTGCCTGCAGAGAGAAGGCGGACAGCTGAAAGTAAAGGCAAAAAATAAAAGCTCCAAGCGCTTCTCATGGTCATCACAAGCTGTTTGTCACAATAAAACACAAGGTGAGAGCCCGATACAGCTCAGCAACAGCTCCAGATCGAGGAGAACCACATCACAAAATAGCATGCATTTATGCCAATCAATCCCAGAACATCTCCCATCCATCCTGTTACTTGGCCTGTGCTTAGCACAGCAGTGAACTGAGCCATACGGAACAGCTTCTGTTGACTCATAGCCTCATGACATTAGCCCCTCAGCAGGAAAAGGAGCAGCAACATGTGATGCTCAGTCTCCATAACCCTTCTGGGAGAACTTTGGCACCACATTTGACCCCAAAGGCTAATGAAGGCAGTCCACTGGTATCCATGTAAAAGTTTTCCCTTTCAGCCAACATATTTGTCTCCTGCTCAATATACACACAGCACCTTTCATGAACTCAAGAATTTCTTCTGCAAATAGAGCTTCAGAGGATGTATAAATGACCTGGATGAGTGCTGTACATGTAAACTGTACAAAAGGTACAATCCATTCTGTTGTGCTTTCCATCCTCTCCCTTCTCCCCACACAGCTTAATGAGATCACCATTATATTATGCACAAGCGCTATCACAGCACTCATTTTTGCAATTCAACATTCTGCTTGTCCATTATATCAGAGAAAAACTGTTGTGAAAACTCAATTTTGCAACAATAAAGTAAGATAAGATGTTAATCAAAGTCAACATACAATTGTAAATAAAAATCACTGTACCCACTCATTCAGCCGTTTGCACAAAATCACAGAATCACTCAGGTTGGAAAAGACCTTAAAGTTCATCAAGTCCAACCACAACCCAACTACAGCACCCTACTTCTAACAACCCTCCGCTAAATCACATCCCTGAGCACCACATCTAAATTGTTTTTAAGCACATTCAGGGATGGTGACTCAACCACCTCCCTGGGGAGCCTATTCCAGTGCTTAACAATCCTTTCCGTAAAGAAGTGCTTCCTGATATCCAACCTAAACCTCCCCTGGTACAACTTGAGGTCATTTCCCCTCATCCTGTCACCTGTCACCAGTGAGAAAAGACCAGCCCTGCTCTCTCTATAATCACCTTTCAGGTGCTGGAATAAGGTCACCCCTCAGCCTCCTTTTCCCTAGACTAAGCAGCGCCAGTTCCTTCAGTCTCTCCTCCTAGGGCATATTCTCCGAGCCCTTCACAAGCTTTGTTGCCCTTCTTTGGACCTGCTTCAGCATCTCAATGTCTTTCTGTACTGAGGTGCCCAAAACTGAACACAGTACTCAAGGTGAGGCCCCACCAATGCTGAGTACAGGGGCAGGGTGACTTCCATAGCCCTTCTCACCACACCATTCCTGGTACAAGCCATGATGCCATTGGCCTTCTTGGCCACCTGGGCACACTGCTGGCTCATATTCAGCCAACTGTCCATCAGTGCACCAAGTTCCCTTTCTATACTTAAGTCTAAAAGATATTTGAAAAGTTCCTCTCAGAAACAACATTTTTGGTGAAGCTGTCACCTGTAGCCATTCTAAAGTTGGAAATAAATTCAGCAATCCTAGAAAAGCAGTATCTGAAGAAAAAAAAAAAAAAACAACTGAAATTAGAATTCCCATGGCCAGTACTGATCTCAACCTGGTTTGTTCCCAACTTCAGGTAACAGAAATAATCTTTGGTACAATGTATCACAATTCTACAGTTTGTGGTTAACAAAGTGTCCCTTTTAAATCCATCTGATAATGGATTCTTTCCAGAAAGCCAAAGATACCTGATAATACTACAATGCTTTTCTTCAGTCAGTCTTTAGTGAATAGATAAGACTCCCAAATATTTAACAGAGCACTTCCTGATTACCTCCGGACAAGAGTCATGTATATTTAGCAGGCTTTGATTCCTATTACTTTTACATGCTTATTCTTCTCATATAACAGAACCACTTAGAAAATTTACAAAAAAAAAAAAAAAAAAAAAAAAAAAAAAAACCAGCATTTTGCTTCACCAAACTGCCAATTTCAGAACCTTACAAGCTATCCCTAAAATTTAACATGTACACCTAGAAAATAACGATCCTTTGACAGCCCCTAAATGCGCAATACTTAATTTTTCAACCTCACAAATCACCAACCACAACTTGCAAAAGAAAGTCCCAAGAGCACATTTTACGTAAGTTAAAACTAGTTTCAACTGCCACAATCATACACCTTGTAAGGATCAACCTCATTCAGCATTATAACACTGTGTGCATATTGCGTTTATTTTCCTGATTAAGTCTGCTGATCTGAGACATCCCTGATTTCAAATCATTGTTATTACCGAATTCAATAAACAAACCTTTCTCATCTGCAAAGATCTTACTAAAATTTCATCACCAGCTCACAAGGTTTCATACGCACGAAAACAACAACAAAAAAATCATTCTGAGCACTGTTTCAAAATCCGAATTATTATTACACCTCATTACACACAGTAACACGGTGTACCAAGATAATCCCGCCTCTCTGGTTTTAAAACTCTGTAGAAATGTAATGGAAGTGTAATTAGCTACCTACATTAACCTAATTACAACAAAGCACTACACGTAAGTTGTTTTTGGTTTTTGTTTTTTGTTTTTTGTTTTTTTAATCAGGAAAGTGCCACTATGCAACTACAGTTTTAATTAATTTTAATGTAGGTTAGTCCTATCAAACTCTCTGGACTTCCTCCCCAACCTCAAGAAGAAAGACACAGTAGAACATAGCGCTGCTCTACATAAAAAGGGTAGGTGGCACAATGAAAAACAACAAATGGGCCTTGATTCAAAATCTATTCTGCCTCCAAGCAACTTCCATGTTAAAGTAGTTAATTCACAGTCCCTTTTCAGTCCCTTACAGTCAGCCCACAGTTTATTACTACTGTATCACAAAAACGTCCTTACGCTGTTTACTGGTCCATAATTATGTTTAGGAGCACATCTTGAGAAAACATTTGTATATTTTCTCCATCAAGAATTCTTCTAACTCTAAAAGTACCCATAAATAAAAGACTCTGCTTCGATAGGAAGCAATGCAGTCATTGACCAAAAAAATTCCATTACCTTTGCTATTAAAAAGCAATAAATGCCCTTGTTATTCCAACGAATCAAGCCCAAGAACAGTTCAGAAAAGAGGATTTTCTCTTTATGCATGCCACTGTGAAACTTCGGTGGATTTGCCTGGTTTATCTCGCAGTCGTGACATTTTTTTCTGCAGTACTGAAGAACAGACTTATCTTAGAAGTAAGGACCAAAGAGCTCCGTACTGTATTTGCAATTACTGTTACAAAGGCAAAATGAACTTACAAAGAACATTATCATCTTTGAAACACTAATTACATTAGGATTATCAGGCAATTTTTCAGCATATCATTCGAGAATTAGCAGACAGCACAGGAGACGCTATCAGAAACAACTTCATTCATGCACTGCTTCACAAGATTCTAGTTGGCATTTAAAACCCCAGAGCTCAGCCAGAGATTGCTTTTTAATGTATTCTAGAAGTCTCAGAGAAATACTTCCACAGGCAAACAGACTAGAGTTATTCTGAGCATTCCTCCTCCTGCACGCTTCAGCTTCTCCGCTCTTGCAGATTTTATTCAGCAGCTGGAAGCGTTCAAACAAAGGAACCTGTTAGGTAAAGCTGAGTTTTACAGTATTTATTCCTTTAAAAGGCTTCATTAAACCGGCTTATTACGCAGTAACCATGAGGAACTGTTTACACTGTATTAAGAATGCACCTTTATAGGTGCAGCAAACCCAAGGCAGGGCGTGGTTGCCTTGCAACTGGCAGGGAACGTGTGCCTTTCAAATATTTCCAGTTCTACTGTGCCGCAGCTCGGGCTGAAGGCAGTGTAATGCAAACAGGTTAAAACGCATTCAGAGTTATCTCATGCCATTGCCACAACTTCAAGGAGTGCCTTTTGGCTCTGCTCAGAGATATCCTTTATTATTCACCTTGTTTTACTTTCCTGTTCAAAGCTCAACATCACTTCTTTGGAAGAAGGTATACAGCAAAGCACTGAGACTTTCACAGATCCGCACTCACAATTTGCAAAAGGAGACGATAAGCATAAAAAATTACTCAATGTATCCCATCCAACAACACACAGGAAGCTTCAGGAGCTTTCCACAAGATCCCTCATCAAATGGCCTTAAAGAAACCAAATAACCATAGGATGAGAGAGAAAAAATTATTTGCAAATTATAACAAATCAACAAACTTGAAGCGAGATATGAGCAGAAGCAATAAGTTCTCTCAAATGGTAAGCAGGGGAGAGAAAAAGAAGACACACCAAATACTCCAGGGTCCATGCCTGGACCCACACTGGTAAACCTGAAGTGCATCGTCACGATAATGAGACTTCACATTTTTTAGCCTTCCAGAAAAGACCTGAAGTTACTACTCACGGAAATAGGTCAGCTTCACACCACCAAAAGGCATGGGAAGAAACTGGGGTATTTTAAAAAGGAAAACAAAAAGGAAACAACCACCATACATGACGTACCTCAGCTCTTCCTGATTACTGTTTGTAACTCTATGCATACTGCTCAGGCAGAAAAACTACAGAAAACGTCACCAACGAGATGCGGTACAGCTTTCCTACATCAAGAAGTTACTGGGAACTCGTGGCTCTGGAGGGATAAGAAAAAGAGCTAAAAGCATAAACAATGTAAAAACACAAGTGGAAAATATTATCTATGAAATTACATCATGAAAGGATTGGAGAAATCCCAGACAGATAATGTTGAAAAACAAATTTAAGAGCATTTTTTTCCCCACAGTGCATAATGAATGCAACCACTTGACAACATCGAGGCCAAAATTATACTTTGATTCAAGCAGTGGTGGCACAAATACACAGTAGATAGACAGTTTTTAATACAACATTTTCAAATCTGTCATCTCCAACTCCAGCAGTGCTGAAGCTAAGAAAACACTGTAAAAAAACTGCTAATGACTTTTATATAAATAATACAAATAATTCTTACATTTTCTTCTCAAATAGAGAAAAAGGAGAACTGTTAGCCACCACTTTAGCACTACCTAAGGCTTAACCTGAGCAGTTTCCAAAACAGACACAGAGAGAACAGCTTTCATTAATAAGAAACAAAACAACTCTCAGATCCTAAAAAAAGTTTCATTTATTTTATGGAAAAATATGTACTGAACACTAATAGAACTTTCCCTTAATTTTCTTCCTCATAGTAAATGAAAGGTTTCCAGCCCATCATTTGGGGCAGAGGAAGTGTGAAGTGCCACAAAGTTGAGCAATGTACTGTGTTAAGGAAATCCTACAAAAACTGAAAGAAATCTCTCACATTCCTCTGGCATCATAAGATTCATGTTAGGTTGAACTAGACATGCCCTCATAAAGACACTGTTCCTTAAAAAAAGCACGGTGTACTGACAAGAACTTAGATTCCTTTTCATGCATCAAGTTTTCAACTGCTCCATGCTTACATTCAATCCTTATAATCATCTCTTATTTGTAAAGCACATAATTTAAGATTATGCAATTGCATTATGACTGCCCCAAAATATTATGTGCTGAAAGCACCAAAGCATTTACAGACATAGGCTGCCAAGCAGTCATGCCTTCAAAACCACAACTCAACCACCACTTGAGCTGAACTTGTTCAAACTGGACTGACATACAGATGTAAAGTACTGCGTTTGTACTAAATTGCAAAATAAATGGCAGGAAAACAAAAACAACACACCTGTTGGAATGCATTCACAGAAACAATCTGCCCTGCACAGATGGGCAACAATGGCCATGCTACTGTAATATGGTTTTGAAAGATGAGAGAAGAAGAGGTGAACTGTAGGCTTTACTACAGGAACATGCAGAAAAATCATAAATACGTCAAACTACTGATGCTCGAAGCTTTTTTCTTCCAAGAACTGCACTCAGAAATGAAAGGAGTGAAGCACCCCAGTAGGGGGTTAAAAAAAAAAAAAAGAAAAGGAAAAAAAAGAAAAACAAGCACCAAAGAATCGGTCGCATATAGATTTCAAATACAGCCTAAAACATAACTAGATCATTCTCATATAGCAGCTGCACGTTGTGTAAAGAAAGGGTCTGTTTGTCTCATCTCAGCTTCTGATGTCCAGAAGGATCCACAGCAACCCCAGTCAGCACCCTCATTTGAACACATACAGATATAAAAAACAAAAACTACATAAGAGTTATTGTAGTTGCAAATTCACTCAGAATACGAGACAGCTTCTTTCCAATACTTGCAAGCTGTATTTGCTACATATATTTGCTATATTTTGCTTGTTTTACAAAAAAAGGCTATGCCAGCTTTCAAGTGACTTCTCATTTTCAGCTTGATTCACACTTCTCCAAAGCTCACCAGCTTTGCTGGTCTTTAAGAGACAGCAACACGCACCTCAAGTTGCCACACCACCTTTAGGATGTGGTTTGATGAGCAACCATTTTGCAGCTTCTCTCCTCTCTGCTGCTTTCTCAGTTGAGCAATCACATCTCAGGGCAGAAGGCAGAGCGCTGCAGTGATGTACCTGAGGGGCAGGCCCCATGCAGAGCAGGGGAAATCAAGGCTCATGGAGCAGGCACCTTCAGTGACAAACACCTGTAATAATGCAATTTCAGGTGTAGGTCTGACAAGTAGGGGACTCCAGTGCATCATGAAGTGCACTGTGCAAGTCGTCAGTCCTCTTCCTCAGCTGTCAAAGAAATTGTTTTAGGAAACAAAGCCTTGCATCAAAATTGCAAAGGAGAGCAAGTGAAGGAAAAAAGGTTTTCTCTCTAAGCCACATTCTGTTACTTCAGGCATCCAAAATGTTCTCACTACCAGTCAGAAAAATGATCCTCCTTCATGCAATAGATTAATGCAGGTTCCTTCTGAGTAGTTTAGGTTAGGTGACAACTACCTCAGAAATGTTGAAAACTCACGAAAAATTCTTCTATCAAAATCAACACAAATTTAACTAAGAACCCGTGCAAATCATTTTAGAGAAGAATGACTGAATTCAATACACTAGGGTCTTTTTAAGGACTTCTTAGAAGAAAAGAGAACCTAAGCTATTGTTGGCCATCTGGAACTCCAAATGTATGGAGTACATTACGTAAACGTAAAGCTCCCCTTCTTCCTTCAGCTATCCTCTTTCTAGGAACGTGCTGAAATACAGCACACAGGCCAAATCACTTTCACCTGCTCTCCATCATGTCAAGCACAGAAAAAATGTTATGTTTAAAAAAATATTAAGCTGAACTCATGAAATTTAAGCAAAATCCAATCTGTAACTGCATGGAAAAAAAGTTGTTTTCTTGAGCAGAAATTGAAAGAGCTTTAAAAAGTCTATATAAAGTTACTGTACTAAATCAATTTTGCAGTAAGATGATCCTTCCTGTCCATCAAGGCCTTCCCAAATCATTATCATTTTTTTCATGTTTTTGTTTGTTTGGTTCATTTTGTTTGTTTGTCTTTTGAAGTCATTCTGCCTTCCATTCCATAAACAACAAACTCCTCCACAATAGGAGGTCAGAAACTATTATAACAAAACAGCTACGAAGTAAAAGAAATCATAAGAAATAGCACAGAAAATCCAGACATGGTCCAACTGCACTCCATGGATTTCATCTTCAAAAGAAACAGGAGGCTTCCTCCTCAACTGACTTCAATTTTCTTTACAATGTGAGCTTTCTCCTACATGGCACAAAATTTATCAGCCAAAACTTTAAGACCTGACAAGATAAAAAGTTTTTCAAGTTCAAATGAAAATCCTTCGAGGATATTTTGAAACCAAAACAACTCCCCAGATTTACTTCATACTAACAGCCATGACTAAAACCAATTTTAAAAATGTTCTGCTTCCAACAGCTTTCACAGCCAGTACTGCACTTCATATTCTTAGATTTCAGAACAAACAGATGCCAGAAAATGCATCTACAATCCCTCCACAAACTTAGTGTTCTGTCACCAAAAGTCTGTATTGTGGAAGCTCCTCATGTCTGCCCACTACCACTTCATAGACTAAGTATTCAGAACAATAACATTTCTTCCTATGCTGAAACAAAAAGGCTGGACTTGCTTTTACCCTTCATAATTTCCTCATTTTTTTCCACTTGCACACTAGAAGCAATACATTCTGCGTTACAGTAGCAAAATATTCGCACAAGTTTTATGCAAGATCACTGAACTCTTATCCTGCTCATCAATTCTTCAATACCACTGTAGGTTCACAAAAATCTTTATTAACTATGACAGGGATAAGATTATATCTGGTGCAAAGTACAAAGATAGTTTTTCACTTAAATCATACTGGAAGGTGGAGATTTGACATTTTTAGCAACAACGTCATGATAGAAAAGAAAATTTAAGATCCTTCTTTTGTAACAAACCTGACCAAGAAGATTTCAACCACAGCTGTAACTATATATGCTAGGAACACCAAACGTTTTGGCTTGCCTGGGCCACGCTGAGTGAAAATGAATTGGTCAGGGATGCATCTATAAAGGTTGCTCTGAAAGTAATAGCCCTTATTTATTTCCATGGAAATGATAACAGATACAAAGAGCACAATAACACTATTGAATCGAGCAAATTCTCAGCAACAAAACACTCTTTTTCAACAGTCATTGCCATTAGCTATGTGTACTCACTAGCAACAAACAAGAGCCTGCATGCTGCTCTTGTAGAAATCTGCACCAGCAGAGATGATCCACTGTCACCACTGCTGAAACACACCATCCACACTCCTTGTGCTCGCATCCACTGCTCGGTCTCCATAATCACTCAGCAAGCATCAATAAATATCAGTGGATGCCAAATGGAGGAATTCAATGACACACCTTTGCTTCATACGCTCTTCCATGTCAGATGTCATATTATCAGACTGCCCCTCTGCTGCCATCTGTCACAAAGCACCAAAATGTAACAGAATGTTGTCAGGAAGGTTCAACCTCTACTGCCATACCACCAACATCCACCTCTGACACAGTGGGCCAACATTATAAAATAGGAGGCTTTACTTTCAGATGTGCTCTTGGAAAATATATACTCTAGCTAATGTATTCAAGTAACAAAACTAATTTTAATGTTTCCATTAAAACATACAGAAAGGAGAACAACAAAAACATAAAACTAGTGGGATATGTGACCTTGCTTTTGCAAAAGTAAAGCTTCAGTTTGATTCAAGAATGGCAACCACTTCCATTAGGCGCATTGTGAGCTATGCCAGTCCGCACGCAGCCTGCAGGCTGGACATGCCTGAAATAAGCAATTCAGTCTGCGTATCACAGAGTGAACTGTGAAAGTCAATGTAACTGCACAGCAAGTTCAATTACGGATGCGCCATATGCTTCAATATTCCTTTAGGTATACAAAAGGAATCAATTTGTGCAATTTGTTCTGAACACAAAAAGCCCTTTTGCCAAGATCATCCTTTAGCTGAACAATCAGTTTGAACACTTGTCTGCCGAACTCATCCCCCATTCACATCCCGCAGAAGGAACAGCCAGTTGAACACGCAGAGTAAAGCAGTTCTGAACTACGAGGTTTGCTTCAAAAGTAATGCCTACTATTTTATTGGCCCATGACATCAAAGGTGATGATGGTGGGATGGCAGTAGAGGTTGAACCTTCCCCCAACTATTCCATTGCATTTTGTGCTGCATGACAGAGGCAGCAGATGGGGGGTCTGACAGAAAGGTGTCTGACATGGAAGTGCATATGAAGCAAAGGTGTGTCACTGAATTCCTCCATGTGGAAAAATCTGCACCTACTGTCATTCACAGATACTTGTTGAACATTTACAGAGACCAAACAGTGGGTGAGAACACAGGCTCTCACTTAGGGAGTGGCGTGCTTCAGCAGTGGCAAAAGCAAAATGAAAGACAAGCAACATTCCATCTAGCCATTCACGGCTGTCACACCATGAAATAAAGGGTGTCTCAATCAGCTTATCCACACAAATTGGCAGAATACAACCAGACAACTGTGTACAGAGATGAATTTCAGCTTCAATGCACTGGAAATAATGGTGGTAATACTGGAATATCACAAAGTTTGCACCAAGTTGGTCCCACAATTACAGAAAGAACATCATATACAAGCTTGTCAGGGTCTACTGAACCAATACACAACTGAAGGTGATCACATCATTACTGGTGACAGGACATGGTGTCACCACTGTGAGTCAGAGTTAAAACAACAGTTCATGGAGTGGAGACACGCGAATTCCTCACTGAAGAAAAAGTTCAGGTCCCAGCCCTCAGCAGTGATGTGCACTATCTTTTAGGATAGGAAAGGGGTGATACTTCTGGATTTCCTGCCATCCAACAAGTCATCAACTCTGATGCATCATGAGCTGAAGGCTTGAACTTCCAGATCCAGGCCAGAGAAGAAGTCAACCTTTCTCTTGCAACACGAGAACAGCAGGACTCATACCAATTTGAATATTACAAAGCACATTGCCAGTCTTGGCTGGACTGTCCTACTACACCCAGTGACTGCACAGTCCATATTTGGTTCCTTCTGACTTCCATCTGTTTGGACTGATGAAAGATGGACAGTCAATATTTTTGTGGCAACAGTGCCATCATAGCAGCTGTGAAACAGTGGGTCACCTATATTGGTGCCGACTTTTAAGAGTGAGGCATGCAGGCTCTTGTCTACTGCTGGCAAAAATGCATAGGTAATAATGGCAACTATGCCGGAAAACAGTGTATTATAGATGAGAATTTGCCCTCTCAAGTAGTGCTAGTGTGCTCTCTGTATATTTGTTTGTTTCCATGGAAATAAATCAGAGGCATTAATTTCTCAGCAACTTACATACTTGATTCTGAAGAAGTTGGTATCTTAAATGGCACTTGAAAAATTCACTGGATCTAGATGTATTAACAGAAATCACCATTGGGTTTTCCTGTGCTTTTCTTCTCTAAAAAGCTTTCCTCTTATTTTTAAGATATCCTTTGCTATAGTCTCTCAGTAGTGCTACAACAATAGTCTCACATACCTAGACACACAGAGCTACTTCAGGGTATTTTTTTTTTTTTAAAGTCAATTTCTCTCTTAGTTTTCAAGTGACCAGATTGTGATTCAGTAAAATTCCAGAAGTGAAATGCTTATGGCCCAGCAAATATACATACACAAGTACATCTTATATATAACATAACACCATTATCGTATCATAGCAAAAAAAAAAAAAAAAAAAAAAAAAAAAAAAAAAAAAAAAAAAAAAAATCACACAGTACTCACCTCGATATAAAAATAAGCAAGAGTGATTGATTATAGGTGGAACACATTCCCATCAGTTCTTGCTTCATCTTTTGGAGGCTGGAGTTAATGTTTACCCCTCAGGAGATGCAGCAAACAATGAAGTCAGCCTATAAAGCAGTGTGGCACTCGGCAGTGTTTTTCCTTAGTAATGTCTCTCAACCAAAGACAACTTGGTACAGCACACCCCTACTGCCCATTCCATGTTCCTTCTGTTTCAGTGGTCATCAGCCAATGGCTTGGTTAATTCTGTCTTAATTCTACAAAAAGGAAATAAATTTCTCTTAAGGTTCTCTTAAGGATGGGTGTGTTTTGGTTTGTTCTTTAGAAGGGTTTGGCTTTTTGGTAGTGGTGGTAGTTTGGTTTTTTGATAGTGAAGAATTTCAAAAACGAATTCACATCTGCTAGATTAATTCTTTGAATTTGCTGGAAACTTTAGAGCTGCGCTCACCTTGCCTACAGTTGCTCTCCAGCACATTCAGATTCCATAATAAAACCTGAACTGAGTACATACTATACTGAAATGGAAAAACAGCCAGAGAGAATTCCAGATTCAGCCTTCTCAGCAAAAGTCAAAACGACCCGCGTTACTATCTGGCAAATTCCAGTCCCAGCACAGACCAATATTTAACTAGCACAGGCTGCTGTCTTAGAGGAGAGCAGCAGGAAGCACATTCACAGCAATTCCCATTTGTATGCGTGTCTTCCTCTCAGCCCAAGGGCTGGCTAAGGATGCAAACCAAGTATTATCCAATATATATGCATATATATCCAATATCCATATATTCAGTATTTTGCCACTAAAATAATCCAGTTTTATTAAAACATTTAACAATGTACTGAATGATGAGGAGAGAAAAATTAATTCAAGTTTACCACACCACAACATTCATCAGCTTCTTATCCGTGTTAACTAGCAATTCCGTATTCATATTCATATAACTAGCACTTCATGCAGAGGAAACTCAAGTCAGAAATGTGAACATTTTTATTTCCTTTCCTATCTTTCAGCCCTCAAAATACAATACTGTTTGGTATTTCAGGATCCAGGACATCAGATCTTCATCAAAAAGCAATGTATCTAGAGTATCCCAAAAGCCATGCATTTCATATAAATTAACCCAAAGACTTCCCATCCTAGAAACGCAGCATTGCTTTCTCCTGAGGTGTAAATGAACCACATACATAAATCAACAAGTTGCTTACTGCAGGTCTAGCTAGTTTTAGTAGATCTATTTCCACTACAAACATTGTTATTATTGTTTCAACAGTAAGGTTAGGAATTTGAACTGCAAGAATAAAGCCTATTAAAAAAGCAAAAGACACCCTCATTTGCCACACTCTTATCAAAGTTGATAATCTTTGTCTACATCCATTACTGTTTTAGAAGCTCCTGAACAGTAAAGTTTCCGTAAGAAACACATTTACTGCTTTCAAACTAGGAAAAGTTTGTAATCATGTCATGTAATCATACACTGGGATGAAGTTTTTCTTCAGATGAATTGAAAACAGCAAAGGTCATGTGAACTTGGTAGGAAAATGAATGGAGGAAATAAACACAACATGCTCTGCAGTTTTCAAAAAAAAACCTGAAGAAAGCTTTAACCACAGTTTTGACACAGAACAGCTCCATGAACAGTGCACACTTATACAAGCGATCCTAGAAGAATAAATCATCACTTAGGAAGTCCACATTTGTAATTACACAAATTTACAAGTGCACATAAAAACCTGTATGAAAAATGCTTATTAAACAAGTTCTTCATGGAGATAAACAATCAGAGGTAGGAAACAACAACTGGTTAGAATTCCAAATGACAAGCCACTCAATTTCAAGGTGGATGAAAAGAAACAATTTAAGCAGCACAAAACTAATCAAATAGAGGCAGTTTACATTTTTATCTCATCAGTGTCCACTGATGTATTTACAGAAAAAGGTAACATCAGCAAGACAGAAAGAGCGGTTCAACTATACAAAATTACCCCAGATAAAACTTTTCCCATGGGGTGAAAGGCAAGACTGCTGTGACAAGCATAGGCTGCAAGCTGGTTAGGGCTCATCTCCTGAGAACACCGCACAGCACCTTACAAATGAAGCTAGTGATGGAGCCAGCCAGCAGCCAGCCCAAAGCACTAGCAGTGCAGCTGACAAAAAAAACAGTGGGTTCTGGGGCCCAGCAAGTTTTAGCAAGAGCAGTTGGTCATTGGCAAAAAACAAAGCCTTACCATGAGAGGTCCAAATCAAGCCCAAGGCTAAGGGTCTGAGCTCTGCATCAAGTCAGCTCTACACTGTGACAGCTCCCACCACACCAAGCTCTGCGCTGCAGACACTGTGCGCAGCCTGCGAGATGTCACACGTGTTGTGGTAAGAGACAGGAGCAGCAAGGACAAAGTGCCTTTTCTCATGGCTCCACATGGAAGATCAACCCGCCCTGGATAACAGTACACTCACTATCTCCTCTCTGCTCCCACCACCACTACTGCAGTCCCTATTCACTATTTCTGAAAGTGCCTGCTTTCACATTTCTGCCATCAGCATTTATTCTGGCATAAGTTCTATTGATTTTAATGGCAACACATTAAAACATGGTGCAAAATGCATCTTTGCATGCAGATCTAGCAAACAGTAATTTATAAATTGAAAGCTGATACTAAGATGCTAAGAATAAAGTGGGCAGAAAATTATTTTTCCACTGAAAGTCAAGGCAACCACAATGGTTTGTTTGATGGCTGGGCTGAAGAAACACAATACAAACCAACATAACATGCTACACCAAGTAAAGTACATCAGTAGAATAACTAAAATGATTTGCAACCACCCAGTTCAATTTAGAAGGAAAAAAAAAAGTTCAAAGAGCAGTGAAATATATTGATTAAATCTGCAGCTGCATGGAACAAGTTCGGCTACAAATTAGAAAGTCTCCTTCAAGCTAGACAATGTAAATAATGCTTTCTGGAAACAGTGATATGGTAAAAATGATTCAGTCAAAAATTCCTCATGCATCTAGGGATGAAAATAGAAATTTTTTGACAGGACATCATCTCAAACCACAGGAAAGATTAAGTAACAGCATTTGCCTTGCAGTGCTCATCACCACCATCTAAACCCAACAAGTGATGCTCACTTTATTCAGCACTCCTGCAACAGTGGCTCAGTTTCAGAGTGCATTAGAAGTCATGGCAAAGCCGGTTCAGCAAAGAACCCACGGCTGAGGATGAAGCACATGATGAACATGGCGGAGCTGGGACACCTGGGTTTCTTACTCTGCAGAGGTTTGGGTGGGTCACCTTGCTTTTACACCACCCTCCAAGGAGATTTACAGTAAGGACTGAGTCAAACTCACCACAGCTGTACTCTCACTATACAGCTCTGATTTACATAGGCTGTGCACTGAGAAGTGGAGTTGGACTGGGTGGTCTTCAGGGCCCTCCTACAGCTCCAGTTTATCCATCAAAATTCACCTTCACATTTACTGCTGCTTTCTGATTTTTCAAGGTATCGAAACACTGACACTAACATCAAAATTACTACATTGGACCTACAGGATCCACAGGCCTCTAGCAGAGTGACTCGCATGTATGCATGAAAACTAATCCTCCAATAGCAAGTTTCAGATGGAAGGCACAGGTGTGCCAACCCTCCATAGACAGGACATCTCTGTGCATACTTGAAGAAGGATAATGCCACCTGTTCCCACCAGCCAGCAGAACGCTGACAATACAAGTGGCATTCTTTGAAAGCATCTAGAAGGCGTAACACATTGGACTGGTAGGTCAAAAAGTCAATTTGAACTAATGGAGAAATCCACTGAATAGCTCCAGCTTGCAGCTGAGATATGGCTCACAAACTGAACTGAAATCAAAAAATGAAAAGCAATTTCTGAATAGCATACTGGAGAACCTTTTCCCTTGGCTCCTGGCAGGCACTGTGTCCAAACAGCATTCAGAAATACAGCACATTAAACAACAGAAACACCTTGCCAACATCAAAAATGTCACCAAAGGTAACAACTCTGAAACAGGTCAGGCAGGAAAGCTGCAGTTTTCACTTTTGGAGATGGCCAAACTGGGCAATGTCCCAAGCACCTTTACTCTGCCTAGGGCAGCACGTTGCGATGGGAGGACACTGGCAGCTAAGGGGTAACTGCATCTGCCAGGAAAGGGGACTCCATAAACACATGATGGTCTGCAGGTGGATGAGCGTGCAGAATTAAGCTCTTCTCATACAGATTATTTGCATGATGCCTCCAGACAATCCTATCATAAATGTATGTGAAGCCATTAAAATCCCATTATCACACCAAAGAAAGGCCCTTCAGCTTCTAGAAATCGAACAGAAGACATAATTCCAGGTGTGAAAAAATCCTTCTTTTTCTAAACTTTGCTGATAATACCACTATAGAAAGAAAAAATTTAAATGGAATTCCTAAGAGTTTGAAATTAAAAAAAAATTTGCTCTGAAACCAAGTCCTTAACAAAGTGCTCTGTCACAGCTGTTTCCCCACAGGTAACATGTCTCTCACAGCACTTTCGACCCACAACATGCTTATGAACCCCTTCTGTCACAAACCATCCTCAGATGTTGAGTGACATTTTTGAGTAGAACAGAAAACCATCACAAAGCTTCCAC
This sequence comes from Centrocercus urophasianus, assembly GCF_019232065.1. Classification (NCBI taxonomy): domain Eukaryota; kingdom Metazoa; phylum Chordata; class Aves; order Galliformes; family Phasianidae; genus Centrocercus; species Centrocercus urophasianus. Next base: position 20,375,323 of record NW_024884586.1, read on the forward strand.
TTAGTCACAACCCTAGAAGATTACATTTCTCCCTTTTCCAAACGATTTAAAGAAAGGTCAGAAGACTTAAAAGAAGATAAAACCAATTCACATCCTGAAAGACAAACAGCAGCTTGTGGTAGAATCAGGTCAATTACTGAGAACTTTGAAGAATATGTAAATGGCTTCAGAAGAAGATTCAATTTCTAAACCATGTTTAATAAGAAAGAGCCAACAGAACATTTATGATCCCATTAAAATCCTTTCCTTTAATGGACCCATTATTTCTGAACATTCTCCAGATTTTTAAAAAAAAGACAAACAACACACAAATCTATCAAGAAGCTTAAAGAGAATGCAAGAAAAAATATGCTTCACTAGGGCTGAATTATTTTTTCTTTTTCCAAAACTAGAAATAGGGTTTGGCATAACACTAAGAATAAATGATGAACAAAATGAAGATAAATGTGACAAAGACTCACATTCATTACATCTAGAAGCATCCTTCCACAAGTTCAGACAATAGTGGTTGCACAATGCACACATCTTTCCCTTGATAATCCCAAATGTTGAACAAAAATAAACTGTATTTTTAGATTACTTAGAAGTAAAAAAAAAAAAAAAAAAAAAAAAAGTGAAGTAAGCTTTTTAAAACATCTGTAAACTCATCCAGAAGTCACAGAAGATACTGAAATGATAGTTTCATGATCCCTAACAGCAAATATCTGCGCTACCACATCACACACCAAGGCAAGTTTAAATCAAATGAGACTCAGGCATGCAATTAAATTCTATCAGGTGCACCAGAACATGATACCAAATTGTTATCAGTGGCAGGAAAGTGCCTAATATCTAATCCAGTACAAAATAGTAGTGATCTGAATAGATAATGTCTAATATAAAATATGCAAGCTGGTACCTGACATGTCTTCTTTTTTCCTTTAATTAAAGCAAACAATAATTCATGAGATCAATATTTTCCATCATGTGACCACTGTACTTCTGATCCAATACTGTAAATCCTAAAGCCCTGATCACAGTATCTAACCAGTGTTCTAATTTTGTAACCTTCCCATAAGTTTGGGTATGCTGTTCCTACTAACTAGCTTTCTCTGCTCTATTTCTCCCCTCTCCCACCCAGAGGAAAGGGCAGGCCCTGTAGTACTGATCAATGCAGAGCAGCTGACAAAGACTCAAACTTTATGACAGACCACTGTCACTTGAGCTGCAAAACTGTGCTACTACAGCAGACAAAAACCAAGTTATTCACCTAAAGGAGTCATGATTGCTTATGGTCTAGTATCAGGTCATACAAATAGTCACCGCAGGTGATGCGACCTGTACTTCCTCAGTGTTTTAAGGGAACGGGGATCAAAGAGCTCCGTTCTGAGAAGTGATGAAGAGGGAGACAGGGCCTACTGAGCCCAAACTGCACATCACAGAGCAGCTGCTGAGACAGAAAGGAAGAAGCTGAGAGCTGGGAGATGGGGAGGAGGAGCCTGGCCCCATTACTGCTTCATGTGAGGCCTCTACTACTAGGCACTGATGTCAACCAACACAAAGCTTATTTGAGACATTTCCCTCTCAGATGGGCATAAAACACTTCATTTTGCTTCACTAAAAAGGGATTGATCTCACTTCACAAACCTACTCTGCAAGTGATCCAAAGTTTAAGAATAAATCATTACGAACGCTGCTTTACCTGCAGCCTCACTGTCCAACATTTAAAAGCATGATGAAAGAAGATCAAACCTCTTCTAAATGTCAAGATGTCCTATTCTGACAGTGCCCCTACCACCCGCCTGGTGGCACCTTCAGATCTCTCTCACACTTAACCAAAGCTGACATTTAACATTTCTGCAATTGCATAAATTCCACAGCTCCTCCAATCACCACCATGCAGCTCTTACCAGAACTGAGACTCCTTTCCCTCTCAGCAGCCTGGTCTTACAAGGCCTGCCATGATCTAGGTGTATCTGAAATCTCAGTGATGTCTGCAGGAAGGGGCCAGAACAACAGCCATCACATTAGTAAAAGCAGAGGAATCTGGGGAGAAGGAAAAGGAGTTAGAGAGCAGCAAACAGGCAGGTACACACAGTGCAATCAGACAAGGTGGTTTCCATAGGAAACCAGAAACTTTGTGGGCAACCTTGCCTCAAATCTATTTACAGATACATAGGATACAGCCATTGCAGCCTCAGCAGCACTGCCACTTAGTGCAGATATATTTTAGCATGATCAGAGCTGATGTACATTATCCATGCACCCACTGGAATGGAAAAGCACAGGAGTAGTAAGTAAAAGTACAAGGTACTCTGACTGCCAGGCACAGCAGCAGAAGTCCCTAGGACAAGTGGCACCCATGGACATGGCCAGGAAGTTCTTCATGGACACGTTCTGAAGACAGTCCTCCTTAAACACAGCCTCAGGCTCCACACTGAGTATTAACCCCAATTCAAAGGAATGCTTCATATATAATTCCTAGCAGCATTAGATTTGACAGTTTCTGCACTATTGTTTTATTCATTTGTTATGTGATCTGTTTTATTTTCCTTGCAATTTTACAGATGATCTCTTATTCTATTGATACAGATCAAGATGTCTAAGAGCTTGCTGAGACAGGGATACCTAGCAGAGAATGAGAACCCAATTTGCCCAAGTATTACTTTATCCTGCAGCATACCAGCTCTTATGCTGACATTTGAGCTGATAGTACCACCACCCACAGCCACATCAGCACATAGCAAGCACTACTGCGCAGGAAGGTGAGCTCACACACGGTGCTTGCGTGTAAATGTTGGCCAGGCACAAGCTACAAACTCAGCACACTACTGCATCATGCTGTGCAGACACACTGAGCTAAAACTGTAATAGTAAATAAAAGGACAGGGCATGGGTTTGAGCACTACTCCATAACCTTCCACACCAATACACAGTCAGCATGTTCCCCAGCATGGCTTTGTTCATGGTGCCTTGGGTACTGCTATGCACGGAATAGGGGGAATTTGCTGAGTGACCTTGGGGCTCAGGATGGGGCTCTGCAGGTGGGTGTAGACACAGCCACCAGACTGCTCAGATATGGCTCACAAACCTGCAGCATGGCTCTAGTTGTGAATAAATTCCTCCATGGGGAGATGGAATGTAAAGCTCAAGACAATTGCTGTTCTGAACACTAGTACAGCTTTCTCATGCACAATGTTAAAATGACTTGCTCAAGGGCATTTCTTTATTTCACAAAGTCACTGAGGTAAACTAATGAATGAATGTGAAGTACTGATCCTACAGTAATGTCACATCAAAACACAATCTCATTAGTTCCCACAAACAATTGAAGTTGAGTGCACTCAATGCAGAGCAGCATAATTATCATGCGACCGCACTGTACCGCATCAGTTGCTGGCAGAACAAGAAAAGGAAAATCAAGGTCCACCCCAGACATAATCACCAGTTCTTCCAGTGCTAGAAATGATTTACATAGCCTTCCTCACACTCTTTCATTCCCAGGAAGGAAGACACAGAAAGAATCAGACCATATTGACTCAACTGGAAGCACCAGCCTGCCTTTGCCTTCTCCATGCACGATCTTGAGATTGGGACAACTTTTTAGTTCACAATATAGCAAAAATGCCCAGGGAGAGAGCGTGCTTACATCGTGTACTGCTGTTACAACAGCCTCTCCCTTGCACAGCTGTGGCCACATGCCTGCTGTCACACACAGAAGAGGTGGCTGCAGCCTCCAGGGACAGTTACAGATTCACGGGCCACCCTGTAAGCCCTTCCAGCTTTATTCCAAGGGAAGAGTTGAGCAGCTTTTCAGTACAGCTCTTCATTAAGACAATAGTGAGAGAGCACAACTAAACAAGAAGCTTCATTAATACAGCACACACTCATCTTACAGATATTCAATGCTAACTACCGTGGTTATAAAGGGAACAGCAGTGGCACTTCAGTAATATCCCACACCTTTGCTTCCTAGCTTTGAGCACAGAGACATCAGAACACAACACCTTGCTGACCCACAGTACCAGTCCCCAAACAAGAACCTGACACTTCCAGACACCTCAACAGCTTTTGGCATCCCAGCTAAGCATTAGGAGGATAACCAAGAATGCTTATGGCATGTTTGCCATAGATACATACATAGATACTGCTGTTACTTACCACTTGAAAATCAAAAATCCTTGCAGCGCACATGGAACAGTCACTCAGCACTAACACAAGATTTGAATAGAAACAAACCCACCACCTTCAGAAAGCCAATTTTTCTACCTGGCAAAATAGCTTTGGACTTCTGCCACTGAACGGTTTTTGTACTTCCTTTATCACCAGCAAGAGAACACTGTAAGGAAGATACCAACCGCTACTTAAGGGTACTTTACATTATACTGCATATAAAATTACTTCATTTTCAAAAGTATTATTAAAAGCTGATATTGAATGACATTAGATGCAAGCACATAACACCCACATACCACAGCACAGCCAAAAGCTTTTACTGCCACCTGTAAAATGCTACTGAAATACCAGAGCACCATTCCACAAGTTCGATTCTTTCTCCATGTAAAGAAAATGCATGTGGAAGACCACATAATCAGGCACACTGCCTATGCTACCCTAATGTACTTATGAGACATGAGCAGCAAGGATTTAATTCATAGCTATGTTTCAAGTAAGAATTAATCAAAACTCTTAAGCTGTGTTTAGATCAATATGCTTACTCGTTTACTAATGGTTCCCACAGGAAACTACACCAGGCTGCGGCACCGCCAGGCAGCTTCCAGCCATGCTTTCCAAAGATGCTGTCAAGGAAGCTAGTCAGTCAGAAGGAAAGCACCACTCATGTTTAAGAAAACAGTGAATTTCAGGCAGTTAGCTTCACCTAGACTGAGCAATACTGAATAGATCTTCAATTCTTTTCTCATTTTAAGTTAGAATCATAAAATCTTAGAGCCCCTCCTGTCTCAATTACGACACTCAGGCAAAAAAGTACATTTTATTGTTCACTCAATTGCAGATGCAATATTTAAACTCAATTACAAAATTTTATTTTTCAGTACTGGTATCTACCAAAAAGTATGTTATCCACCGTGCTTATTCTGGATGCTTTGATGCCAGCCCTAAAGGAAGCTCATTGTTCTACCAAGAAGGTTGGACAAGGTCCTGGGCAGCCTTGTGGGTGGCAACCCTGCCTGCAGCAGGGGGGTCAGAAATACACCATCCTTAAGGTCCCTTCCAATCCATAGCGTCCATAGTGATCCTACAATTCTGTTTGGCAAATGCTATATATATAGCTAAATTGGTTTTGTTTGTTAGTTAACAAATAAAGCACAAGTTTTCAAGCAAAATGAAGTTTCCCTCCCTCTGCACTTTAGATATCTATCTATCTATCTGGGCACTCAATACTTTTACAAATCTACTTTGCATATGATTCTTTCCTTGGGCCAGTTCTGCACAACTGTTAAGTCATTCTCAGTAAGATTGACTTTAACCCATCACCACTGCGTTTTCAGAAGAAATGTACTATATTTTCTAGCTAAAGAGCACATTTACATGCTTGCCCTTGGTAGGCAGTTTGAGGCAAGTCATTACACTTAAAACCCAAGTACTTCAACTACGTGGGAACAGAAAACCTCAGTTCAGCTCCTCAGATACTTAAGCTCTGACTTACATGCTTAGAAACTGAGATTTAATGATGCCAGCAATCAGCAGATAATGACTAACTTCTGTTAAAATAACAGTGATGAGCACCCTTCGCAGCATTTAATTACTGGTTATTATCATACCTTGGTCTTATTGGAGATGTACTTTAAATTACCAACAAATTTGAAAGTCTTTACTGCATCAACAGTACATATACAAGTGATTAGATCTGGAACACGGAGTGCACACTTACACATTCTTACCCTATTCTAATACTGTTGCCTGGAGTCAGAATAACAACTTTTCAGTTTTCTAACTTTATTTAGAATATTAATTAACCTTGATTTTTTTTTTTTTTTTTTTTTGCTAAAAGGTTAAAGGGTTGTAAAGGTTAACTACGACAACAGGTTTAAAACAAAAGTCCTGACAGGTTTAATACATTATAACAGAGGGAGCTCTGCAGATCTTCCAGCTGCGCCTAGACAGAGCAGTAACTGTACAGCAAGGCAAGAATTAACATAAACCTCCGAAATTATTCCATGGAGCATCTTGTACAGTTGTAATTGGAGAGTGAAAGTGTCTCTGGGGAAGTTCGCCAGAAGATCAAGGGCCATTCATTTCACTGTACAGACATGCCCTAAAAACCCACAGAACTCAAAATCCCACAAAGGCTTCTTCAATTCAGCATGAAGGGCATATTTTGAGATTACGCTCAGATTCTCCCTTCACCTGTATTTACCAGAGGCATCATAACAAGGATCATCCTTACAGTCTTTCTGTATGGCAAAGCATACATGATACAAAACCGGAGACACCATGGGAATTTCCTGAGTTAAGTGAAGTACAAGTCAATGACTGCCATGCAAGGTGCTGCAGAAATCAGCAGGGGAGGTGGAAGGTTGAGACAACGGGCTTTCTGTCAGCATGGCCTTCTTCAACCACTGCAAAGGAAGGGAAAGAGCAAAGAAAAACACATTCGAGGAAAGTACAGACTGAGTAAGTAGTTTCTACATGACTATGGCCTTTCTAGTCTCACTTCTAAAAGTTTGCTTCAACTAAAGCTGAGGGAAAGCATCAGGTCTCACTCTTCATTTTGGTTGTACAACCAATACCACAGAGTTGACTGAACTATTTTACGATGATTCATGCAACAAGCCATTAAACACATTTGCAAAGTAAAAGATCACTGCCAGCGTCACAATTCATAAAGATAAGATTATCTAAAAGACATGTGAATGTTAAAGCATAACATTATTCTGCATGGTTGTGCATTTCTTCAGCAAGGACTGAAAGCATGAAATCTAACTTCAGCCTTTTCAATTGGCAAACAAGCAACAGATTGACAGAAATCTCAACTGCACCCAGAAGCACGGAAGGCCTCCAAGGCAGAGGTGGTGAGGTCTGGCATTGTCTTCTATGTGATGCATGCAACAATAGAGTCCTAGCACAGTGCTGAACATTTTAGTTCTGATAATACTAAATAATAAGATTAGTAATTCTGGAAGTGAAAAGAAAAGCACTGTCTACAAAAAGATCTTCTGCAGTTCTTATCTCTGAACTATTTATAACATGCATAACAGCAAAAAGCCAGCAGGTTTGAGCTTGCTACATATTTAAGTCTGCAGTTTTTCTTTTGCCCCACCATCACTCCTCAAAGCACAGACAAAGCCACGCGACATTTGAATACAGTGACCAAAAAAAAGGCTTATTTTTGCCACAAAATTTCTTCATCTAGAGCAAAGTTTTGCTAAGGTCCTGCCAAAAAACAAGTATTGAAGACGTGTAAGTTTCCTCTTACACTGCCTCCTGCCAGGAAAATAAATAAATAAGCTGCCTTTCTTAAGTGCTCACAGATAAAAGAAATCGAGTTTCCAGGTGCAAGTTTGCAACCTGATAGCCAGCACCAGGAAAGTGAGATAAACTCACACCAATGGCAGCTCTGCTTCCTGACAAGTTGGGCCTGCTGTGCTGACATAAAACTGCTCCACATTAGTTAAAAGAAAAAAAAAAAAGAAAAAAAAAAGGTTACAAGGATGTTCTTGATTTTTAAAGGACAGTTTAACCTGTGTGTACAAGAGCACAGTTCACTGCTGCTGGAGGCTGCAGCCAGCAACACCCAGCAGCCTGTGAGACCCCAGCAGGATGCAGCCAGCCAACCTTGGCCCATGCTGTCTGCCCCATGCTGCACCAGGGCACCCATGGCTCTGTCCACCCAGAACGTATAAGGGTTGTTTCAGTATGCACAAACTAGATTTCTTCGAAACGATGCTTAACCAGAAAATCTACTCTCCCCCCCAAAGTTCACCAAATGTGGTCCAGTCTTTAAGAACCATAAGGGTCCAAACCAACAAATCCCATCCGTAACGGAGATGTCTGGTTTGACAGACTGGCTAAGTGGGGCCTTAGCTATAATTACTGAAGTACTAATGGTAAGCTGGGGTCTTAGCACCACTGCTTCTTCTACCACACCAAATCGTTTGCTTCTTCAGTAAGATTGAGCAATCAATTTGCCACTTCAGAAATTAGTGGGAGGAAAAAAAAAGCACTCTGAGCCAAAACTTGGAGAAAAAAGTTTGTAAAACAAAACTATGAACTCTTCTAAAACCCCACTCATTGTGGGCCTGCACTGAATTCTTCACATTATTTCCATTATTTCAGATTGTCCCAGGAGTAAAAAAAATGCTCCTGAGACCATGCAACGTTTAGGTAAACCAACAACAGCAGATGTTTAAAAACATTTAACTCCTCACAGAGAACTGCATGCATTGCCATCACCAACAACACCTCAGGCAAACATCAGAGCTGCTGGCACAGACAACTGCTGTGCAGAAAGTTCTGCAATCACAGCAGTCATTTCACAAATACTATCTGACGCTAATTCTAAAAGTTCCTCGTTAATCCCATTTCCCTTCAGCATACAATAAGCCTGCCATTCAAACTCAAAAGTCAAAGGATGGTGGATGCCAATAGTGCTGCGATCATCCCGCCACTGGGGAGTCCCAACTCGGGGACCCCACAGCCCCAGCAGCGTGGGGCCAGCCCCGGCTGCAGGGTGACACTGGAGAGAGGTGAGCAAGCAGCAGAGCTGGACGAGTCACACTGGCCAGTATCTATCAAGCAGGCAGCAGGCAGCTTCTCTCTTAATTATGCTCAACTTCTGACCTGTGCTGTACAGCAGACTGGAATAAGATTGTGCTCTGCCGATTCTGACTAGTTGAGGTTTTTAATCTATTGTAACACCATCAGTTACAGATTAACATGAAAGGATTTCACTATGAGAACGGTACAAGTTCAACATTAGCACACCTGTTTCCCAGCAGCAGTAGCATCCAGCTAGAAATACCTGTATGTTGAGGTAAAAAGGTGCTACTCCATGAGGTAAACAACAACACTGGAATAAACACCACCAGGAGGCTTTTGAACAGTGGAGGCAAACATGAGGAATCATGAACAATCTGACTTTATGAACAACTGGATCCTGCATGCCAGCAGCTTGCTTAAATTTTGACAACTTCTGAACTAAACTTGGTCTTCAGGAACACTTTGCTAATTGTTAAAAACATCCTTGTGAAGGAAACATTCCTGCCTTCCTATAGAGTCTGAGAAAATTATTAAGATCAACAAGAACCTCCAGGTGTCTCTCAGGATGAAGCATTAACCATCATTCTCTGTAGCAGCTCTTCCTTGAACACTGTACTTTTCCATAACGCTGACTGAAGCTGATCCTATTAATCAAACATGGGATTGCAAGACAGGACCCACTTCCATACCGGGAGCTCACAGACAGCACTGAAGAATACCCTGTGAGGGCACAATTCACCAGCTATCAGGACAATGGAAAGTGTTATGTTGCCACATTCAAATGACAAGCTTTCTAAAACATGCTTCCATAAAGAAAACAAAGACATGTAAATGCTTGGTCTCTCGCTTTGCATTAAACATAAAAGGCATGTGGTCGAACCCAAATCAAGCAATCCACCCAGCAAACCAGTGCCACAGGATTTAAAATAGACTGAGACAATGACATAACTTTGCATCTTAGAAGATGGACATCTAAAGCAATTTCAGCTGTGGATTCATGTTCAAAAAACAGTGAAACAGATTACCTTTCCGCAACTCCTAGAGGGCTTCCTGGAGTTCAGTGCACAATTACTACTAAAGCAACACTGAAAATGTTACAGATCGTGTTCATCCTACACTGCCAGCTGATCAAGAAATCAGACCTGTCAAAACCACAAAATTATTGTCATTCATCTCCCCAGTGGCGATCCTCTGCAGCTTTGCAACCGTGCCCTCTGCTAACTGCCTCCGCTGCTGGTAAGGCTCCCATCTCAGCACCAATTGCTTTCCATTACAGAGAAAGTGTCTCAACTGTCACAGAGCCACAGCATCCCACTGTGAGCACCACCCAACACGACGGTCCTCAATCCAACACTAAACTTAGTAAAACATAAAGCTCAGGCTGCTTGGAAGTTACTGTTTAGAGGGATACACTGAAGTCGCATCTCCCTGGAAAGAAAACACAGAACAATATAATATATTTCACCCTCACTCACAAGATAATTAACACATGATTAATTTTATATACCACACAAGTTAAAGGCCTGACCTAGCACATTTTACAATATATTTGTACACACTGATCAATCAGTGACTGCACTCACCAGCGCCACATTTCTGCTGTAACTTATTAACAAGAAGTTCAACCAAAGGGTTTCAGAATCTAAAAAAAAAAAAAAAAAAAAAAAAAAAAAAAAAAAAAAAGCATTAAGATTTCTTAGAGATGATGTAAATGTGATTCCACCCCACCACCAAGGAGCAAGGCAGAAAGCAACCTTACATCAGGCGGGTGGAACTTCAGCCCACATCACAACAAGAACAAAATCCTACAAGAGAGAAGAAAGCAAAAATATATGAGATGAACAAGGAACTGAGCAAAGCAAAGATGCAAGAAGTTACTAATAGACAATGAAATCATGCCTTATCGACCTAATTAAAGGAGCTGCTGAGGAATGAATGAAGGTACGAAAGCCAAGGAAACAACAGATACTAACAATTTCCCAACAGGCTGACCCACAGGATCAATGAGAATAAGTTTAGAACTCTGAAAGCATCAGCATTAGGAAGAGAAACTTGTGGCTGAAATTCAGATGAGGGCAGCAGCTCCGCCTGCTCAGCACAGAAGGCAGCTGGGATTTCCGCCCAGCAGCAGCCTCCAAAGCAAGGGATTAAAATACAGATACAGGGGAAACTTCTCAACAAAAGGACACAGGACAAAACAGAAGAAAAGTTCAAACAGAAAATCTAAGGCATACATACATTAACAAAACTAAGATGACAAGAAGAGCTACAAGAAAACTAAAAGCTCCTGAGGCAGCAACAGAATGCTGTGTGATGAAACCTCTCCTTGAAAACCTGGTGAGAGAAAAACAAACAAAACAGAAGAAGCCGCACTTGGACATGGCTATTAAAACAACAGCTATCCAGAAGTCAATCCCAAATCTTAAAGAAAATTTCCTGAGATAAATGAGAATTCCTCAAAGCTAGAATGCAGGAGTGAAATGACAATAATACACTTGATCACAGAAAAAAATAGGCAGTGGATTACACATTCCCAGCTGCAGCCCCATCCTCCCAGCTCTGTGCTGCTGCCCATCCCTACACCTGCGGCCCTCCAGCCAGCACTTTGCAGTCCCACACACAGCTGCAGATGACGTCCCACCTTGTTCCTGACCTCATGGCTCAATGAACCACAACTGAGAGCACAAGGCGCCTATCCCAAGTACCAACATTTTATTAGCATCAGTAACACCTTCTTAATACACTGCTGAGTAACCAAGTGCGTAGCTTTTAATCAACTGACCATAAATAAACCCTATTAAAACTGGATAGGAAAAAAAAAAAAATCTTGTTTCTAGTTACTTATAAACAAAAATCAATCATAAGGAGACATCATATTTACACAAAGCATGCAATCATGAAACTTCAACTTCACCTGAACTGAACACACGTGTTTTCACAAGTAAAAGAATGACTGGTTAGTTCCCACAGCCTTTTTGGATTAATAGCCGGTGTGACACCCAACGGCCTGAGGCAGGACGGCTCTAACAGCAAAGCACAGTTCACAGATCTCTCCTGGTGATTGCAGCCATCACAAAAGCTCCCACCTCGCTCCTTTCACCTTCCGGTCCTGCTCCAGCCAAAGGCAAACAGAGACCAGCCCAGCCATTCCTGCCCAGCAAACAGCAGCCAAACTCCCCATCGGAGCACGTACAGGTGCATATTACCCAGTTAGTGCTACCAGTGGCAACAACCAACACTACAGATAGGGAGCGTTTTAAAAAAAAAAAGGAAAAAAAAAGATTTTTCCTTCCATAAAACTGATTTATGCCTTAGATTTAGGGAAGCTAATTGCTTAATTCCTACAGTTAGTGAGAATTAATTAACGCAGTTAAGAAGATCAGAATCCCAGCACGAAGGTTTGCTGTCTGGAGAAGACGCCAAGCGCGGCCCCGCAGCCGTGGCCGTGCAGCAGGCAGGGGCTGCAGCGTGCAGGTGCCCCCGCTCGGCGTGTGGCACCGGGCTCGGCAGTACGGCACCGCCGAGGCATTTTACATGCCGGCGAGGTTTAAAAAGCCAATCTGTCGGCAGCGTTATCCCCAGAACCATCTCAGTATTCCTCCCCGGGCAAAGCCGTGCCTCCCGCAGCCGAAACGTGCGGGCGGTATAGCCAAGGTTACACAAGGAGATCTTCGCTCAAGTTGAGCAATTCCCATTTCGCGTCGCTGCTTCGCAGACACGAGCGGGGTGCGTTCCTCATTAAGAGAGACGAGGCTGCATCGCAGTTACCGGGTGCACATAACGCAGATATTTTTAAACGCAGCACGGGAAAGTCGGGACGAGACCGCACGAAGGACAGCACGGAGGAAAAGCGGAGACACACTGCCAAGGGGGGCAGCCCTGCTCCCGCCTCCCGCACCTCTGCCCGCGGCGCGGCCCGGGCTGCTCCCACGCGCCCCGCACCGCCGCGCCTCCCAGCGCCGTGCTGCCGGCACCGGGCAGAACCAACGCCGCTACGTGCCCGGCCGGCTACAGGCAAAAAGAGCCGAGGGGAAAAAAAGAAAAAAAAAAAGAAGTACAACTCACGGCGCCGAGCGGACAAGTTACTGACCGAGTCCCGCATGCGGACCTCGCGCCGGAGGCGGCTCTCCGCGGAGCTCGGCCGCTCCTCGTTCCAGCCGGGCTGCGCGCCCTCCGCGGGAGCGGAGCGGCGAGCCGACCCCGGGGCCGGGCGCGCTCCCCCGCGCGCCCCCTCGCTCCGCGACCGGCTCCAGGGGAGGGGATCGGTGCCGAGCCCGCCGTTCGCTCTCACCCGCAACTCACCCAAGAAAGTTGCCGCGGTGGCGGCCGACGGCTCACCCTCCGCGCTGCTCCGCTGCGCTCCGCGCCCGGGATGAGCTCACCCCGCCACCCGCTCCTCTCCGCTCCGCTCCGCCCGCCGCTGCTCTCGCGAGAGGGCCTGCCCCGCCGCCCGCGCGCCGGAGAGGCGGGGCGGGGGCGAGCAGCCCGCGCGCGTTCCCATAGCAACGGCCAAACGCCGGGCCTAGCGGGAGGCCCGCGCCCGCGTCGCCCCCACTGCTCCCCGGGCACGCTCCGCTGCCTTGGGCCCATCTGCTGGCCCCGGCTCTGCGAGTTTGGAAGCCCGGGGAGCTTAGGGGCGGAGGTGCCGGCGGTCGGCCCCGGAGGGGAAAGCCCTTGCTTTGTCCGAGGATGCAACCCGCCTCGTGGCCCGGAGCGAGCTGAGGAGTGAGGGACTGGGAGGCCTCGAGCGCGCTGGACTGGCTGCGGCTGCCGGGCTGCCGGCTGTGCTTAGCGGCTCCTCTCCCGCTGCACGTAGTTACCTGTACATGGCAGGCTTGGTAAAGGGGCTCCTCGGGCCATACCCAGTACACCTCGGCGTAGCGCCTGTCGGAACCTTCTGCATTTATATATATTCATATAATTTTAATCGGTTTTGTCGTTAGATCAAATTCCAGCCTCCCAGAAACGTGCGGAGAGGAGGGTGACTGACACAAAGGCAGAACCTCCCAGTGCTATGCAGATAGCATTACATCAAGCTCTTTTACTGCCAAATTAAATTGAATTCTCTCTCTAGATATCAGCCATAGAGAACAAATTAATGACGTGGTTAGATGTGAAAAAAAGGAGCATACATCAGCATCATCCCTTTTTTTTTTTTTTTTTTTTTTTTTTTTTCTGCAGGAACTGTTTGTTAATGGCAAAAAAGCTTAACAAATTGAGCCATGGTAACTCTCTCTGGACAATGCTGATAGTCACTGCTGCCCTTGTCTTGAGAGAACATTAGCAATCTCAGTTAACTAATGTAACTGAAGCTTTTCCTGAGCTGCCTCTGAAATTGGGGCACTCCAGAAAATATCTCAGACTGGGACTGGCGAAGTTCCAGCAGTATGCAACACGGCAATAGCTGCTGGAGCAAGGGAACTGTGATGAGCAGCTGCCCTGCTGCGGCTCCACTTTCACCATACACCCACTTTCCAGGAAGATGTGGACAGTGATGATGAAAATTTCTGCACCAATCTATATGACTTAAGAGCTCTGGAAGATGCTCCTAACGGATGCTTAGCACTGATGTTTAAATACCCCAGCAAGAGCTACTCTAAAATCATCTGGCTGAATTTCCAAAGAGTAGACACTCTCTTATGGGTTCTTCATCCCCCGGTCGTGACTCCAGCAGGTGTTACAGGGTCACCAAAAGATTTCCTATCTCATCTTGCCAAGTAGGAGAAATATTCTAGATGGAAAAGGAAATAATTCCAGTGCTGCTCTGGTGCAAAAAAAATTGAGCTAGCAGTCTAGAATGACAGAACATTTTAGGGTTAGCAATCTAAAATGACAAACAGGAACATTTTAGGCATTTAAATATATTTTTTGTATGTCACCCAGCTGAAAAGCTAAGTGCATCTTACAGAAATTAAGAGACATTTTTCTTACTGGTAGCCCAAGGGAAGTACAAACTGGCTTTCAGTCTTCAGGTATAGAAATACCTGATAGGAGTGCTAGATGTGATCACAGCATCAGGAAGCATGGTGCGTGTGTGATTCCAGATTTTGCCCTTATCAGAAGAATTCAGATAGCAAAGCCATGTCTAGCAAGCTGTTTAATGGGGCTACTGCATTTCCAAATCCTTTTCTGTGATCTCTCTGCGCATGCTTCTGATGTGTCCAGTCCGAAGATGTGAGAGGTACTCAGCAGGGCCAGGCCGGGAGAGATGCTCTGACACCATTCCTCAGCCCTGCACACACCATTTGAGCCTCATCCCTCACAGAGGCCCACACCCTTGGCTGCAGCACAGGCTGGGGCTCTGGGCACCACAGACTCTCCCCAGGCCCCATGCCTGAGATCAGCACCCATTGAGGCCAGGCGTGTGGGGCTGCAGGAAATGGGGCCTGGCCGAGATACTCCCCTCACTGCGCTCTGCCTGCACACAATGCTGGCACTACACCTAGGGGAGCAGCAATGCTCAGGAGCACTGCATGCTCTCACGGGCCTCAGGATAGCCAGAGCTTGTCTTCTTTCTTTTCAAGGAAGCATAAACATTTTTATGCCTTTGTAATTAAGTAATAACTAAGTTGGTTTTGTGGGAGAGAGGGATGAAGAATTTACGGTTTAGTCCTTGCCCGAGTAAGGACATGGTCAGAATGGCAAGTCTAGAACAGTTCAGTGGGTGGGCATTTATTATGGAATAAGAAGAGTTTTATTCCAAAATAATTCCCATACCTCAATAGGGCATAACTAATTCTAGAATAAAAGGGCTCTTTTCCGTTTGCTAGAAAACACACACATAGGCCTCTCCTTCAATGGCTACTGCTGAATGAATGATGCACAGTTGTCGTTTCAGTTTCCCTGTGTAGACAAGTCCTAAGAGTTTCTGAATGCTAATCCTTCTTCTGCCACTAATGTGCTGTGTAACCTTGGGCAAGTCACTACGTTTCTATTTTAATGTTCTCATTTAAACAGAAAGGGAAAATGATATAGTTATTTACCTCAGAGGAGTGAGGTGAGAGTAAATTAATTAACATTTATGTTGCTCTCTGTAGGCTTAGTGTTATGAAAGGGTAAGTAGTAGGACTGTTTCTGATTAGGGCTGGCCAGAGCTCCTGGAAACACAGGGAAAATTTGACTAAGAATCCGAACCACCCTGAAACAGAATGCATTATTTATTCACTGATGAACAATGAACATGTGAAAATTTTATACAACACTCTCTTCCAAGAAGGAAAGCATTACCATTTGGATATACAGTGCACCAGAAAAACAGATGAGGTAATTCACGTGTAGATTGTTCACAAAAGCCCAAGATCAGTCAGTGAGTTTCAGGATATGGAAAAAGTCCATATTCTCATTCTTCATCTCAGGAAGTCAGTGTATATGGGGAAGGTTTTTGGAGTATTTTCTAGCACTACTGGCTTAGGGCTTTTAGAGAATTCTCTTTAGTATGAATGATTTCTTTGATCCGGTTTACAGACATAAACCATTACACTGTCATAGCATAGGACACTTTTGCTTTGAGGCACTGGGGGAGCAGAAATATCTCATCTTTGGCACAAAAGGCAGCGTCTTGTGAACTGTAATTTGTGTGTTCTTTTTTTTACTGATGGACAGGACTTTCCTGACAAGAAGTAGATACTGATGCTCTCTGATTTCACCAGTTATAACTCATGCAACATGTATGGTCAACTCTGAACTCTAACGGAGGGATACCAACGTTTTAAACCCTTTCTGCAGTGCACAAAAATTCACTCTGAAGTAAATCTGTTCCATTTAATTAGCATGGGTAACTACTATTTGGACATAAAATATTTGCAGTCATTAAAACTCAGGGTGAGAAACACACGACAGTTAGAATTGGAGAAAATGCATTTTTAAATAAAAGTAATGTTTCTGAATGCGGTGCATTTTATTTAGTACAAATATTGAAGAATTTATTGCAAAAAGGATTTGAAAGGAAGGAAAAGATGCATGAGCATTTCCAACAAAGCAGCAGCATGGAAGAGGGTAAGAGTGAGTATAGAGGCCAGTGCAAAGTAAGTAGGAAGTACAAAATTAAATGATCAGTGTCAAGTCTGACAGGCCAGAATTGTGACCTACCAGCTGTCTGTGGGATCACGGAGGCACACATGCAATTTCATTTTCCTCCTGCCAAGCCTGTCTGTCTTGCTCTGTGGTCAGTAGGCTCTTTCTCATAATTTGCAAGGATCTGCATCATTCTCTGACATTTCAGGTGACTGCCAAGCCATGGAATAGGAAAGAGAGGCCCAAAAATAGTACTAATGGGAAACACTTAGTTCATAGGCAGGTACGTATATAATCTTCAGAAAAGAAATTGCAAAATACATACACATAGAACAAGACTACATTTACAGAGGCACCACTGCACACAGATATCAATTGTATGAATCAACAAGGCTTTTCAGCAGGAAAGATGCAGTTAATAACCTTGACTAATATTAATAAATAAAATTCAGTGTACATAGAATATTGTTTTGTATTTAATTCATTACCTGGAAAAATGACGTACCCAGTTAGACCAAAGCCTACTAGTTCAGCATTATGTTTAGAGTAGTCGTAATAATATGGGCTTAGGAGAAAATGGGAAAAAAAGAGAAAGAAAATAGAGAAAATTAGAGAAGTCTTTGCCTGAAAAAAAATGGTAATGCAAAGGGAGCTTCAGTGAAGAGAGTGTTCTTTTGTTTCAGATTTCCTGTTGATGTGATGCAGCATCAGTCATCAAATTATGCTATTCAAATATTTAAAAGTAACAGAAGCAGCAAACACAATTCAGAAGAACTCCAAAGGACTTTTGTAAACTGCATTTAACACAGAACTCCCCTCCCATACATTAACAGATTGATGGTGAAAAGTCAGACACTCAGAAACACTCAATAAAAGCCAAATGCCATCTGCTTATGCCATTATTTCAGATTCCTTGGACACACACACTTTATAATATAAATTGTAATTGTAGGATTACACAACTTTCTCCACAGCTCTTCTGAAGCCTGGGGAGTCGGAATGCAGCTCCACACCTTCCTTTCTTGCATGCTCTTGTCCACTAACAAGATGGGAGAATGCATTGCCAACAAAGTTGATGTAGAGCGTTTGTCAGAACTGAATGTTTCACTAACGGTAACAAAAGCATTGTTACCCCTTTCCTGTAAGGTGATATTATTATCCCCATTTTCCAGATTAAATAGCTAGCATGTTTTTTCAAGGAAGCACAGCTCTCCAGGAATTCACTTGTAACTGTGAATGCCTTTGCAGATCAAACCCCAGGCCCTGGAGGAAGGCTGCTAGGACACATGAAACACAGCCACTGCTAATGGAAGAAGCAGATTTGTCCACTCCACACCCTGCTTCTCCTCCCTGCTAGCTGCTAACTCTTCCTGCCCCAGCCCTTGTCCCTCACAGCTGTCTATATGACTCTACAGCAGTGACTCAGAGGACTGATCCAGCTGGAAACTAACACAGCAGGAAGAATACCAGTAGCTTTCAGTCAGATGAGTTTCCTGATCTGTTTTCACTGTGGCCTCATGAATACCTTTGTACAAGAGAGCACAAGACACAGAAACAGGCAGCCAGAAAGGCAGGCAGGCAGGATTGCCTTTTTTACTGATGATGCCATTTATTCTCTGGATAACAGTGTTGAGCTTTAGCAGGAGGAGCACAAGCACATTAGTTAAGAAGTTTCATGTAAGGTAAGAAGCTGGAACGGGGAATGGTAGTGGTGGAAGAGGTCTCATTTCTGGCTCAGCTGCTCTTTTACCTTGAGACGACCAACCTCTCAGTGCTTCTGTGGGATTCTTCTTCACTACTGAGGCTTGTACACTGTGTTCAAATCTAATATCTAAGTTGGCATTCTTCTTCACAGATATCCACATCCAGAGCAGCTTACAGCTGGAGAAGGATGTGACATTTTATTATGAAAATGACTGTACCATTTAAGATACGTCAGCTGAAATGAGGAAGTGTGCTTTGATTCTTCCTACAAGAGTTGCTTCTCTTTATTATGAAGAACACATTCTGGAAGGTACACAGAAACAGTCCAAATAGTATCTCAGAACTGATATTATGTTCTTTCACTGGCATGCACACACACACACTAAAAAAAAAAAAAATCATCTCTTTCTTTCTCGGAAACGGCAGAATTTCAGCCAAACTGATGGAGTACACTGCCACCAACAACAGCACAGAACAGCATGCTGAAGGCAGGTGCCTGGGAAGCGGGAGGCATCACTGGAGATTCATCTGGTCCCGAGAGAAATGTAACCCAAGTGTCCTTTATCCTGGACAACTTCTGTCCACTATGGCAGAAAAGAACAGCTCCTTTTCTGCTGACAGCATCTTAAAATGAATGTGACCTCTCTATTTGCAGTAAGCATTCACCTTTAGCAAAAGATTCCAAGCTCTGAATATTAAAGAATGGAAGTACCTTGTAGTGTTATCTTTGACTTTAATAGGTGACTTATTTAAAAAGAGAGGAAAACAAATAAACAGTACCTTTAGCAATGTCTAGTAATTTTAAGCAGAATTCTCCAACTTGAATGATTAATTCGGAAGAAAATATAAAACAGAAACAGACACATTTCATTTTTGGATTTTCATCATTCAAGTTGACTATTTTCTAAACTATTTTATATGCAATTAGTCTGAAATATGGTTTTCCAGCTCACAGTTTTCTGAACAAAATATAAAATGACATAGTTATTAACCTTTGGGAAATCTCTCCTACACACAACAGAATTAAATTCTACAGAAAACTGAATAACATTGGGAGAAATTCCAAATGACTTGCCATTCATTTGTTTGATGGATAGTTGGGCTAGCTCTCACTTTTTACAGAGCTGCCAATCACCAAGTTCTGGGATATATTCCGAGAACTCACTTAGAATCACAAATTGCAGTCACAGGCTTCCGTGGCTAAAGCTGTTGTGGAAGAACTGATTACTTAAGAGGAGATGGTACTGTTTCCAAGGGAGGGTAATATTGTGGTATCAGTGGCTTTAACTTTTCAGCACAGTAAGTTGCTTCTTCTAATACGACATTTAAAGAGATGTTATCTGTTTAGAGATGTAATCTGTTTAGAAATCTCTGAGGATTTCTCTACTGATGCTGAAACTCAAACTGAGATCACCATAATAGATAGAGAGAGGGAAATTGGTATATCAGTTTGCTTATTTTGCATTTGGCAACTCTGAATGCTCAATTTCATTCTTTCCATAGCAAAGGCTGTTAGTCATTCTGTCGCTTGTCTGAGTTTTTCATATAGCAGGAGGAAGAGGGAAAAATACATTGTGATTCTTGAAATCCAAAAACTGATACAAGGATTCTGGATTGTGGCTAAAACGTGAGATTGTTTTCCATGGTTTTTTTTTGTTCTTTTTTTTTTGAGAGAGTTTCCTCACCTATTTTTACTATATGCCTTGTAAAAGTCAACATGAAGTGCATGAAGTCAATAAGGCCAGTTTTGCTAAGCAGGTATACTTCTATTTTTGTATAACTGCTTTAGTTATTAGAGGAGCTACACATGGCTCATCCTACATTAGCGTGAATCACCAGATTGTTCTGTACAACTCAGGCTCGAATGCCACCTTATCTGCTGGGAAAAGGGCTTCCCATCTCATGTCAACTCTGTCAGCACGATGATATGGGGAAAAAAATCAGGATCTCCTCTCCCTTGATATCTGTGCCATAGGGTTTCTACAAAAAGAGTGACTTTGCCTCCAGCCACCACTCTCGCATGATCAGGGTCCAGGTCAGCCTCGCTGTCTCCACAAGGTCTGAAAATCTTACTGCAGGATTTAGATGTTTTCCTGGAAGAGATTGCTAAATCTTTTCACGATTGAGAATGCCTCACTTGCTGTGACAAGGCTATAGGAAGCCTCCTCAGGCTTCAGCTGCTTTGAAGTCACCTTCCAAATGTTTTTACCAAAGAAACCTCCACTGAAAAAGGAGCAGGTTAGAACTTCAGTCGAACTTCAACCTAGAACTGCAATTGTATTTCAATTTAAGAACATGTAGGAAACTGAAATAAACCTTAAAGGATAGCTGCAGGTGTCTGTAGAGAGTTCTTTCCTCCTTTGCAGTTTATATTTCATATGAAATACATGAAAGTGGAAGAATTGTACCTTCGTCTTGTTTCACAGAACTTCTTCACGATAAGCCCTTCAACAATGCTGTAACGTTACAAATAAATGTTGCAAGGTTTCTGTTAACTTGTTATGATGTAATAACACATCAGCCTAACCAACAGCCAAAGTAACCGCAGAAACCAAGGGGTTATTTAAAGTAAATCAGTGAGCATATAGGTATGATGTATTATTTTCAGTAACACAAGTGCACCAGTATAGATTTTTGCTGCTGCAGAGGAAAACAGAGGGGCCGGCCAAGCACAGCGCTCCTCCAGGTCTGCTGAATCACAGAGGCTTTGAAAGTATCCCGTGGCCTGAAAACTGCAGTCTCTGGGGATATCCTCTTCCTGCTTAATAAACCTTTTACCCTCAGATGTCATGTACTCTGTCTTGCCTATTCATCCTTATTCAAGTCTCACAGAAGTTTCACAAGCAGAATCAATAAAATAATTTCTATTGTACAGTGTGGTTTTAAAGTACAGCAGCCTGGTTTGTTGGTACAAGTGCTCATTGAATGCTGAATGTCTTTTAAATTAGCTTATAAAATCATACAGAAATTATTTACAGATGGAAGCCCGAGTGTACTCATGTAAACCTTAGATGTATATGGCTACAGATCTTGCTGAGCATGAACACCAGGCTGGGGCTCTGGGAATTTGAGGCACTGACATCATTTTAGGACTATCAAATCCCAGCGATGTTAGAAACTCAGAAAAAGTACACAAAGGCTTCTGAAATGGGGCCTTTGGTAATTACCTGGAAGAGGGAGCTGAGAAAAAAAATTGCCTGGAGACAGTATTTTAAGAAAACAATCTTCTACAATTGCCAAAGGACTAATGAACTATATCTCAGAATGCCAGCCAAAGTCCTACTGCCAAAATGCACATTTCATTTCACTGAAAGCAGAGATTTGGTTTTTTTTCTTTTTAATGGAAAACAAGAGTCAAAAGATACTTAAACTAAAGAAAAGATTATCTACAATTTGTGTTCAAGAAAAGTTTAAAACCTTACCCAGTGCCCTACAAAACTGATTCAGAAATTAATGAGGCTACTTTATTTGTAGATATATATTTCCTTCAGTCAAAATGGGGAGGAAAAATTTGCGATATTCTTGGCAGTTCTGGTCCAGAGCAACCAACATGCTTTTATTTCAGGTTGTTGTAGCTGTAGAATTCCCTGTCCCAGTTTCTGATGAGTAAATCCTTAGGTCTCTTTCTCAGTTATCTGAAACCCCTCCTGGGATTTAAATCTTGGTCTGTCTTAATGAGACACCCTAATGAAATCACTGCTCCTCCCTTCCTCCAGACGTGCTTGATGTTCTCCCCCATGTTGAAAGGCCTCAAGCACCCAATATTTCCAGCACTATCTCTGTGAGCGTTTCAAGTTTTAACAGAATACTACCCTTCTTTAACAGATGTTTAGCTTTCATTTTACAAAACAAACAATTTCAAATGCCCGAAGCAGAATAACGTAAGTCCTTTCAGTTGCTCTGTTTCTCCAGTCATCTGAAGACAGAGATAGATCTGCTAATCTATTTATGAGGCACATGGATTGCAGGACTTCCTGTCTTGACATTTTCCTTAAAATTTTACTGATTTTTGTTTTTCTTTCACAGTTTTATTTTATGGTTCATTTCTGTACTCAGAATACACGCAGAGCTTCCATTCATGCCCTGCTAGGCAGATATTTCAGTTAAATTTGGAGTGAACAAATTGTTTTTCTGTGATATTATATGGTGAAGTCAATTAATTTTCTGTAACAAACATAACCCAGTTGAATCACGGTAACTATGACTCATTAATGGGAGACATCTGGTGATAACCCCTGAAGTCACTGTATTTCAATGCTGGAGCAATTCATAACCCCTTCACAAAACAAACAGGGAACTTTAAGGGATCAGTAACTTTTATGTTTTGGGCTCCTACAATCACTGAACTCAATAGAAATAAGCATCGTGTAAAAACGAGGCAAGCATTAGATGTCTAGACATCCTATACGTGGCCATCCCATGAGTTGGTCGGTGCCCTGGGGTAATCATTAGAAAATTCATCATTAAGCAGATAAAAGTTTCTTGTAGGTGGTGTCATTGGCAATGCCCTCCAAACTGAATGGGCTGGTTGCAACAAAAGTAGTGCATTTTTTCTAACTAGTATTTCTTGCCTGAATACTTAAATAGCCTTTACTGGGGCCATTCCAAATAACAGGAATTCTGTTTCACGTACAAACTTTTTTTGCCTCCTTTTCTAATTTGCTTTCTCCTCTATCTCATGTCTTCATGACTTCTTCATTACTTACTGACACAGCCTAAAAAAATGTGATTTTCCTACTGGGAGTAGACACCACTGCTTGAAAATTCACTTTTATTATTAGTTTAAACCTTGATGAAACAAACATGACAATTATGTAAGGAACAAATAATGCTGCACAGATTTTTGCAAGAGCTAAAGTAGTTTATGGTGGTGCTGATGGTAACTGAAAAGGCACATGCAAAAATTTTGCAGGTTTCTCCTCTTACAAATCCTCCAGTAGTTACTTTCATTCTCTCTTTATTACTTCTAAGAAATAGGGGACATAAGTTGTTCAGTGAAATCCATCACCAGAATAAGATTTGACTGACAGAGGGCTTTGTGACTGATGCTGGTTTAATAGAAATCAGATTCTGTTCTAACATCAGAGAAATGCATTTGGTTAGAAGCAAGATGTTCGCCAGCAGAGGATTCTTTTCTGTCTGCCTTTAGATAGGTCCCTGCTGCCCTTTTAAAAGCGTAAACATACAATTAATGGAGGCACATATAGTGAAATGTTCCTGATGTTATCTTCCAGGTGAGACCTTTAGAACTGTAGTGCTGTATTCTGTGAGGTTATTAAACTTCCCATAACTCTTCGGGCTGTGTTCAGTATTTGCACTAATGCCTTCAGCTCAAATTTCCTCCCTCACACTGTATAATACTAGTTCTTTATAAGCCTAAACCCTTCATTTTGCAAGGAGCTATATTGATCTAGGCCCTTTTTGTGTCAATATGCACATACTGTCACAGCTTAATGCACATCACAGCTCAATTCAAAGGGAGTCACTACTCATCTGAGCCCTGACAGGAATAGCCTCAGGTTTGTAAAGTGCTTTGTGGCTCTTGGCACACCTTTACCATTTACAGTAATTTCTTTTTGGCAGTAAAAGGGTTTCTAGGTAAAACGGTAGAGCTTTATGATAGAAGTAACCTTGCTATTGACCTTAGCAAGAAACTAATCTTGATTCTATCAGGGTACTTTTAAAAATTAGATGCAACCCTAAAGCACTGCTTGCCAGTCACACCGACATCAAAGCCTAGGACTAGGCAAGAACAATAAATTCTTTCTGCTGTTTTTTGAGACTTTTACCATCTTTCATGTCTAGTGGTTTGAAAGATATATCTGAGAAACATGAAGTACTGTCATTAACTATGCATTTATGGATTGGCCTTGTGGTCTACCGATAGCATTCTGTGCAGCTACTATGACATTTGGTTTTGGTTGTTTGATTCTAGGAATGCTACCTGAAGAGCCACTGCTCCGCAGCTGTCTCCGTCGGCTAATCAAACATCAAGTCTCAAGGCTCTCCACCAGGTATCCTCTCACATCTCTTTCTCTAGAGAACATACACATGCTTCATTTCAACCATGAGTAGTCACCAGGCTTTAATCTAAGCACAGCAATTTGTGTGCTCAAGGTTAAGTCAAGGCATGGTGATGAAATGCAAAGGCTCATCTTTAAGGCTGCTGCAGAGAAACATGAAGGAACAACCACCCATGCAATCTGTTTTCTTTGGATAAGCTTATGAACAAGGTAATGCGAGTAGTGCTTACTCTAGGTGAGAGATCTAAGAACACTACTTGCAGGAATTGACCTCTTTTCCAATTGAAACTGCTGCAGCTGTTGCCACCACAGCAACCTGGTACTGTTGTAGCCTCCCCTGAGTTATCCTTAACACTGCTTTAGCGATTAGTTAATTGCAGGCACTTGCCAGGAAGGCTCATTCTGATTACCCCTCCTCCCCACTGAGCCCACTTTTTCCACTGCACTGACATCCAGTCTTCCTAGCATCCTGCTTTCCCACTTGGAGCTGCTACATCACATGGATGAGCCAAGAGATGCTGGTTTTGTGTCATGTTATTTCTGTTACAGTACTCTTAAAAGCACAGCCATAGCAAGGAGGATCTCACTCTATGGTTTACAGGCCCTGATTGTCAATTACACAAAGATGCCTGTGTGGTCCCGACTGCCTGCGAAGTGGAAATAAATGGCATTACCAGAACACTGCAGAAGGACAGCTCAGTCTTTATAAGAGTCGCGTCCATAATGTACATGTGATGCCTGGGCTAGAAACTATGTGAAAGTAGGAAAGGGATTGGGAAATTTTATCTGAGTTAATCAGACAAATAGATCTACAGAAGGGAGCAGCAGGTCCTACAGGTGACTGGTTGCCACTACAAAAGATGTCAACAAGCAAATAAAGATGCAGTAAACTTGAATAAACACACTTCTGGAACTGTATGTTACAATCTGGCAGCAGTAAAGTGTACCTAGTGATTATTCACTTGACATATTTGTCACGTATTAGGCCCTCAGCAAATGAGATAGACTTTAACATAAAGTTGGATTAACAGAAATCCTGTTCAGCTAAAGAAAACCTCCTGTGGGCGTCACATTTCTGCAAGGCGGTCACAGGAGGCTATTAAAAACCGTAGGAACAGGCATCTGTGTAACGTATTATATATATTAAAAGCTTTGAATGCGTCTCGGCAGGTTCTCTAGAGGAGATACTATTTCATTTCCTCTGCTGGCTGAATCTGCATGACCAGGATGGGTGAAAATCCCTCGTCACATATTTATGCAGGCCAACTTTCAAAGCTCCCACTGCATCGCACATTTCAGCAACTGAAGCACACAAGCACCACTCTGCAATGCAGTGCATGCTACAGACTTCGGCCACAGGCATGAAGTTGCTTGGCTGCCAGCTTGCTGGGAGTGTAGTTACAGAACCCACTGTCACTTGGGATATAAAAGTACAGTGTCTGAGCCTGGCACTCTTCTACAAAGGTACAGCCCTGTTTACCACAGCCTCTCTACCCAGCCTTGCTGCAGGCTGTTTTACAGTATATCCTCTTTTGTAATTTTGCAGGAACTAAAACAGAAATAGGAAACTGGAGCTCTTTGCCCAAAACCAATTTTACTCTCATAGCAGGAAGGAGGCAGGAATGAATGCTACCAGTATCTCAGTTTATTCCGAGATACATCTGAAATGCTTTCTCAGATCAGTACCACTGAGTGAATTACTGTTGTGAAATCAGTTTGTGCCAATTCTTTTTCCTATACCTGCGCAACTCCCTTGAAACCTCTGCAGCTCGGTTCTACCTATCCTAGCACAGAGCATTGCTTTTACAGCAGACAGACCCATTGATTTTGCTAGGACATCTGGGATCAAACCCTCCCCAGTTTAACTAGGGATGGCAGATGCTGTCTCTAAACATCTGCTGGCTGCTGGAACAGCTCTCTGATTACTAGCAAGCAATGCTAGTAATGAACGTAAGATTACTTATCAGACCAAAGAAAAGGAAAATACTTGAAGAGAGTTACACTAGGGTTGGTAGCAGGATGGGAAGGCATTTAGGGGAGATCACAAAGACAACATTGTCACAAATTGATTTGGCTTATTCAAAGTATTAAGATATGTGATTGTGAGAAACTGTAAGATTTCAATTCCCCTATTCAGCCTGGAGTTTCTTTAGATTCTAATTACTGCAGTGTAGAAGAAAAGAAAGCAGAGGAAAAAAAAAAAAACAGAAACAGAAAAAAATGACCTTTTATGCAAGCTTCGCACTTGAATCCAGTGAGATTTGAGAACGTTATCATAAGAGTTTATTATATAATAGTCATGGTAAAATTTCATATGAAACAATTAGAACAGAATTCTCTTATCTGCCTATGCATGTCACCACTGACCTGCATCTCACCTACATGGCCACTCGTGGTCTTGAAAAAATCTGCAGTAGCAGCTGGTGGGAAGAAATATTACATTCTTGACACAGAGCTGCAGCATGTCCTTGGGCACTGAGCCATCGAGAGAGCTGTGTGAGCAGCCCTGTCCCTGCAGCAGGAGGATGGCCATGGGGAGCCCTCACAGAGCTTCACCACCACCTGCTTTCCATGAATGCCACCTACAGAGACATACACTAGACTGAGTTTCCTACCACACATCATGTCCACGGGGCTACGGCCTCTGCTGCAGCATCTACAAATTTAGAATATTCTCCAGTAAGGAAGGGCATCCCGTTCTTGGAACTTTACGCCTAGAACACCCCAACAGTTCAAACACCAGGCATACAGCCAGATCAGCATAATGGAAACGGACTTCTGTGTTGTTCTGGGAATTTGAAATCTGTATCCAAATTCCATGGCTTGAACTCATCTCCAGTTATGATGTGTAACATAATAGTCTAACACATCATGCGCTGTCTTTCCCTTGGTAGAACAACAGAATCATTAAAGAATGCCTGACTCAATCAGGCATAGCTTCCAATGGGATAAAATTAAACAGCTTTCTGCTGGTGCTACAAGGAAGAAGCACCAGGTGCCATTGCAATGCTTTAATCATGCAGCCTCTGAAAAAGGATCAGCAGCACATACACCACAGCAGTAGCAACTTAAATCCCAAAGCTTAGAAATGCAAGATGTTTAAATAAGGAATTCACCTTTCCCTTTCCATATGTTCTTGGAGATTTCTTTTTGACAAGAAAGACATTTGTCTTTTTTCTGATAATGGGAGCTGATGAAGTAGAGAAAAGGAAAACCTCAGTGCTTCCATTACTTCAGCAAAGCCCTGCATTAACCAAGAAATCAGCCTGTTACTTACAGCTTCCTCCTATCATCTGTTTGCAGAAGTTCATTGCTTAATTCCCATTCATATCGCCTCTGCAAAAAAGAACAGGCTGATGACATTTCAGTTAATCATAATCTTCCCTTTCTGTGACAACCTGCCAGCAGCCTTTTTGAAAATAAACTTGCAAAATGAAATTTTTAAGAAGAAGGATTTTTCCTCATCATCACGGTGGGAAGGGCCTGACAAGATGAACACACGTGAATATTTCACAAATGAAAGAAAAATTCTTCTGGATTTATTACCATTTCTCTCTCAACATTTGAGGTAATTTTTCTGGTAAAATGACATAACTTTACATATTCACCTTCATCCTCTTTAGAATATAGGGCTCTCACTGCCTCTGTAAAACACTTGCTAGCAAGATACATAGCTTAGGTTTCTGTGGTCCAGCTTAATTATCAGGCAGCTGCAGAAGTGCTAAATAATCATGCCTTTGTGGGCATGCATGTGTAGAGAAAATCCTTTGTAGGGTAAGAAAGCAAAAGAATCTTTCAGAAGATTTCAAGTCTTTACTGCTAGCCATCTTAAATATCATGCTAACTAAGACTCTTTTAACTCTGCTAACGTCCTAGTAAAGAAATTGGAAATGTAAGAAAGAATTGAAAAGGCTGGTGGGGTTGCTGGTGGCAGTGAGCTCACAGAAGCCATCACCAGCAGTTGAACTTAAGTCAGGGCAGGTGTAAAATTTGGATGGAGGCCACAGAAACCCAAAGAAATACTATGAGCCAGAGGCAAAGCCATAAGCAGAGGAATTGCTGACAAACAAAGAATAAAGTCAGAGGCAGGGCCCCATCCAAAGCGACAGCTTTTGTGGAAGTTCAGTCAAAGCTGCACAAGTGTCAGCACCTTTTGTTCATGGCAACAAAAGCCAGGATGTTGAGCTCTCTGGAAATAGCTGATGTTGTAAATAGCTGCAATGTCATCGAGAAGAAAAAAATTCAAGTTTCTATCATCAACTGCATGCTGCCAGCTTAAAGCCAGGAAAAATATTCCTGGTAGCACCTCCTGCCTGTGCAGGGCTGTTGGGCCACGCCAGCTTGTCCCAAACAGCCTTTCCTGTCTGTGTGCAGTCAGAAGACTGCAGCATCCTTGCCCAGAGAAACAGTAAACCTTTATTAGCAGAGCAGAGTCAAGTCAGCAGTTTATTCAGTACAGAAGCCACTAAAGAGTCAAGAACATACTCCAGCTGCCTTAGAACCACAAGGCTGAGAGAAAGAGAAGGAAAGAAATTGTTGCATGTCTGGTAGAAAGACATGTGCTAGCTATTGTCTTTGATGAAGGTGCAGCATCATATCACAGCCAGGGTTGTTGGGAAACAGGTTCTGAGGTCTTTGCAAGAGCCCTAGAGCCTCCAGGAGAGCATAGATTTATGAATTTCACTCTGAGTGCAACAGTTGTGAAGAAATTAACTCTAGCCTTTCTCTAAGGCAAAGTTGTCAGCATTAATTCGCTTTAGAATCATAGAATCATCAAAATTAAAAAAGCACTCCAAATCATCTAGTCCACCTGCCACCAATAACGCTCACTAAACCAAATCCCTACGTATCACATCTACAAATTCCCTGAACACCTCCAGAGATGGTGACTTCACCACCCCTAGCACAACTTGATAAGAGTGATTGTTATGGATAGATGTTTTGCTACTTGTCTTTTTTTTCTTAGAAGTAGTAATAGAACAAAGACAGTGGCTTTACAAGCATTCAGGCAGCATTAGCACTGAGAATTATTTCCTTCAAAGAACTTTAATTCCAGTTCCTCCTGCAGTGGGTGGAAGCTCACACCCACTGCACACCCCCATGGTCTATCTGACTTCTTCACACAATGTACAGCACAATCTCTGTGCTTCTACTACAGAAGGTGGCCAGCCGCGTGACTGGTAACCATAGCAGCTGCAATAACCAAAAAATCCAGGGCTGAATATATGCACAAGTCTATTACTTTAGCACCATTTTATCTCTGTGATCAGTATCAGTGGGTATACCTCAAAATGTCCTAGCGCTCAGTGAGCAGAGAGGCTCATTGCCACATGGAAAACAACATGTCGCACATAGAAGAATGTTTTCTGTCAGTCTCTTGACTTCTGTAATGTCTAGAGACACTTTTCAGGAGCTAGAAGGCATTCAAACTAGGATTGCTATTTCTTGTATGGGAAAGATCAGTCCTGCAGATTTTCCATGCTGGAATCACTGGTCTTTTTCCTGTCACGTGCTGAGTGTTGCCTGCCAGGGACTGAGAAGTAATGGCAGGCAATAACATTTGATTCTTTCCCAGCAACAACTCCAAGGCACGGCATCACAGTACCACTAGCTCTGCCTCAGTGCTATTAACTCCTCCAGACAGAATCCATTTACTTTCCACAGGTGGTGAAAGTTGGCAGGGGATTTCTTCCTTATCTCTCCCTTGCTGTCACTTTGCAGCTGATCAGAAACTTGGGAGAACTTCACATCTTGGAGAAGGCTGCAGCAGGATCGACCTCTCCTCCTAGACTATGGGATCTACTTCCTCAACACAGCCCCCCCCCAGGGACCTGCAGACCCAATAGATGCAGCAGCAGCCCTAATCTGCCCTATCCTCTCCCATTGCTGGAGTGCCCATCCCACAGGTAGGCACCAGTGTTGTAGAAGAGAGCAAAGAAGGGGAGGAACAGCAAGAACAAAATGAAGCTGAGTGGTGTCACTGCAGGCAGTGTGTATTATTGGTGTGCATATTCTGACAGGATATCATCTTAG
Organism: Centrocercus urophasianus; assembly: GCF_019232065.1. Lineage (NCBI taxonomy): Eukaryota > Metazoa > Chordata > Aves > Galliformes > Phasianidae > Centrocercus > Centrocercus urophasianus. The sequence goes on from NW_024884586.1 coordinate 20,405,796, forward strand.
TTTTGGTAGCAAGTCTACTACTGTTGGCATTTAGAAGGCTGTTAGCATTATGGTGCTGGTATACTGTCTCAAAGGCATTTGGTTCCCGACAGTATGTCACACTTGAATGTAATCCAAAGCTAGTGACAGTCTAAGACCTGTGAGTTATAAAGCCAATCTCTGCATGCTTATTTATATTAGAAAGCTCACATTTCAACCCAAAGCCCAAAAGCAAGATATACCTTAACATGCAGCAAATTACAGATGACTCATGGAATCTGAGCTCAAGTTCTTTGGACTACAGCACAAATACTACCACCTAAGTAGTTACTTGGATGAAGAGTCCCTTTCTTTAAAAAGAAAAAAAAAAAAAATACTGTCCCTAAGAACATCAGGAGTCTCAGTGCTATAATTTTCAGAGATAAGCATTTAAACAGAGGAAGGACAGCAAGTAGCATCATCTAAAAAGAAATTTAATGCAGAAGTCTGAAGTGCCCAGGTAACAACGTTACAGGCCAGACTTGTTTTGCTTTCTTACAGAACAGTGGAGATACATAAGGACATTTAACCAACACAGAGAACAGCTGATGTGAACCTCTCCAGAAATAAAAGTACCAGATTCTACAGTTTTGGTCAAGGTGCCAAAGCTACTAGTTGTAATAAGCATTCATCTTTGCAGGCTAGCATAGATAAAAGCTACCAGCAGCCTTGGTAAGCAGTCTCCTCTACAGCGTGAGCCATAATGTGGACCTAAGGAGAGTGAGGAGAAAGTACTCAAGGGAAGATCAGAACTGTAACTGCCTCATTCCTCCACAGAGACAAAGGAAGGGCAGGCTTCTCACCAGCAGGCACAGAATCAGCCAGGAATATGGGGCTGGAAGAGCCCAGCACTCTATTTTCAGGTACACATACCTCATAACTCAAGCCCCTTCCTGTAGTGATCAGGTGAAGAACTGTTGCACCTCTTAATCCCTCAGATTCTCACATGAACAACTCTCTCATCAACTCCAAACTCCTTACAGGATCTCTGTGTCAGGTAGAGTCCTAGCCATGCCAGAGCCTACACAGTTTGTTAAAGCTTAGGGTGGTGACAACATGCATTCATGTGGCAGTCAATTTCACTTATTGTTACTACATACTTTGCATTATTTCTATAGCATAAGAGTTGAGTTATCATCAGCATTTTTATATGATTGCATCTAGCTGCGCGCCAAAGGATCACTTACCTTATTTTATTTTTCCATGAATCTCTTGTGCAAGTCCTTCTATTCTCACAGAACAAGTCTCTTGGTTGGCTTTTAATTTTGTGGAAACAATTAACTTCACATACCATCTTTCCTAACAAATTTAGCCAAAACCAAGTCCCTTATTAAAACTGGATTTCCAGTCAAGCAAATTATAATGATGTCTCTTCTATCCAGACATATTCTATTAAGGCATATTACCTCGCTTTTTTTTGTTCTCTTCTGCAAAACAGTAATCATCAGAGCCCCCCAAAAAAACAGTTTTAAGTTTTGCCTTTTAATGGAAATGTTTATTATTATGCTGATACCTCTTCATGTTTAAGTAGCTGAATTGCAGATTTTAAATATTTGTCAGTATAATGTAAGTGGCATCACTGAGCACTTTGTGTAGTTAGACAAAGTTGGTAACAGATGTGCTCACATCAGCTCTGATAACACTCATTTTAAAGAGACTTCATAATATCTGCAAAATGATATTCTAAAGTAATTACTTCCCTTGCAGCATTCAGTCCATCTCATGGCTGAATATAATCTTCACTTGTTGGTATATTACACATTTGGAGAATTGGTGAAGTAATTGCCGGTACAGTGAGGCGGGATCATCATTCATCTTGAAGTATGACCTTGCTTTAAATAGCTATTAAAAGAACTAGCCATAAAAGGAAACCTACATGTAAAAAAACGTGTGAGATTCAGACATTTTATAATTTGGCTGAGTATGAATAACAAGGCAGCTTTCTATTTGTGACACAGTATACACAGCTATGGGAAATTATGGCACCATGCCTTCTTTTAATTTGTTGTTGCTGGGAAAGGCTGTGGAAGCTGGCTTAACATCAATTTTCAAACACTCTCCAAAGATTTAATAGATACAGATGCACTTAGAAAAGCCATGGCAAATACCTGGCTCCTCAGGTGCTTCTTGTCATTGCAAGAGGCCAGCTTACAGCACAGAGCACTGCACCTGGTAATGAGCTCGGAAGACAGACCCTCAGGTAGTTGCTATGATCATCAAGCTGCTTTTCATAGAATCAGAGAATCGTTTGAGTTGGAAGGGGCTCTTAAAAGTCATCTAGTCCAATTCCCTTGCAATGAACATGAACACCTACAGCAAGATCAGGATGCTCAGAAGCCCACCCAGCCTGACCTTGAGTATCTCCAAGGACAGGGCATCTACAACCTCTTTGGGCAACCTCTTCCTACAGGTTTTCTACCTGAATCTCTTTTCTACCCACACACACTCTGTAATGAAATGCGGCATGCCTTTGAGAACGAAGAGCAGTGGAAGCAATTCTGGCTCCTTCATTTGTAATTTGGATATAACATGTGTGACTGTAACTCACTGTGAGATGCAGTGACTCACACAGATCTTCCTGGTGGGTTTGACTCAACTATGACTCCTGAGCAAAATGAGCAGGGAGAGCAGAGTACTGGAGCAGAATTCCTGTCTGAGAGCAGGGTGGGGAAGCTGCCTAGATCCTTTGGGGGCTGGGCTGTCACCAGGGCTCCCTGTGAGCAGGCTATGGTGGTGTCTGTGACCCTGGTGGGATGGCAGAGGCTGCCCATTCCTTTAAACAAACAACTGGGATCAGAGAATTAAAAGCAGCTTTATAACAGCTGTAAAAGCACCATTGCCTTTGCAAAACATTTCAGAAGATTTCAGGGTGCTTTTACTATTATTAAATTTATGAACCCTTAGGGGAAAAAAAAATAAAATAAAATCAGAAAAATACAGCTATAACTCCAGTTCCCTACCTGTGAAGGTTAAAAAGCTGAATTCTACTCAGCTGTCCTTTCCCTTTAAGTATCAGCCTTCAATTCCATACCATTAAGGAATTAATCCTTGCTCTGTTGCTCCTTATTCTTGATTATTAGCTCTTGCTTTGCTTTTATACTTCTAATCTCTCTTCTCCAATCTGTATGTTCTTCCTCCTGTGGGTGTGTTTTCCCCACCCCCACTTATTTTTCTTGCCTTGCAGGAGGATTTGCATCTTGTTAATATTATTTTTATCACATTTCTTCTTGTTCTCATTTTAACAATCGTTTTATTATCCAGAAACCATTTTCCAGAGTGTCCAGACCACGCTCTGACTCTTGCTCCCAGATGATTATTCCCCCTAATTCTTGCTAATCCCATTCTGGCTACTCAGAGCACTGAGAAGATCAGGACTGTGGTTACGCACAGAAGCCCTCTGAAGCCCCAGCTGCCTCACTGTGGGCTGGCTGTAGAACAGTTTCAGATGCCTTCTCCCCAGCCTCACCACTCACACAGAGGCAAGGTGCAGCCCAGGGAAAGAATCAGCTCTGTGTGCACTGTGCAGGAGCATTGCTCCTTGCCTGGATGTCTCAGCAGCAGAGTTGAAGGCCTGGTGGACCAGCCCAAAGCTGCCCCTCAGCAGCACAGCCCTGCAGCTCCTCCCAGCTCAGCCCTCCTGCTGGATGTGCCATGAGCTTCCAACACAACCATTCAAAACACCACGTTTGAGGCTGCATCCAAAATACACCCTGCTGCCACCCACTTGGAGCAAACTCACTGTGTTTGCCTAAGGAAAACAAAGGTTGAGCAGGTTGGGCCTGCCAAGAGCACAGACAGGCTCTAATGTCCGCTGCACCCTACCCACCCATTCACTAATCCCTGCACAGCTGTGGTGAACCACCCCATGACAAAGGCATCACAGGGCACTGTGAGAGGCACACAACAAAATACCACATGAACTGGAGTCCCAGTCAGACACATAGCATCATCTGTAAGCTGTAATGCCATGAAAATAACTTCCATGAGGTTGGAAAATGGTATTTTCTGAAATTTAAAGAAGGGTGCCCGCAGTGTTGGGGCACTGATGGGTGTGGGGCTGCAGGCCTCCCCCTACCCTGGGGAGCAGCCCCCACCCAGCTCACCACCCCACTGCCTGGAAAAGTCTTTTACGCACTCTGCTGGTAAACTGTTCAGTAAGTGTGCCTGCAGGTGTCCTGTAACCCCAGGAACAATTCCCGGAACATTTAATAGCCCATAGCACTTGCACTCACACCACTCTATGCTAAGGTAAGGCTCTAGAGAAACAGTTTCCAAATGCAAATAGATAAACATGTACTTGCAGGCCAGGTGATTTATTGCAGACTAGGAAAAACGAAACAAGGAAGAGAGAAATAAAATGCAAATGTGGAGCAGAACCTCCACCTTGTGCCTCTTCCAGCCTCACAGACAGGCAGGCCTCTCCTTCTCAGACTGCTACAGGACAAGCACACAACAGCCCCAAGCAGACAGCAGTGAGATCCCAGCTGCTCTTCACTGAGCCCCCTGCATAACTCTCAGCCAAACCCTGCCTGCCAGAGCCCGAGGTCAGACCCTGCAGAGCACCGCACAACCTGTTGCACTTCCCAGAGGAGCACCTACACCCATCCTACTGAGTTCTGGTCCCGCTGACCCTGCAGCTTCAAAGGATCACTGGCACTGACATGTCCTTGGGACTCTTCCCTGAGTAGCACGTTTTAGTTCCGATTTTCCATGTTTACAGTACTTGAAATAAGGTGCTGAAAACATTTACAGAAGCAAACAAGAGTGATAACAAGAGAATTTGCAAACATGCTACAACAGTCCTTTCCTGCTTTTTCTTTTTTTGTTGTTTGGATGGGGAGGTGAGCAAGGAATACAAAGGGAAAAGAAAATAACTGGCAGGTTTTTACCAATGTCTGCATTAGCCTGGGTTGAGCCACTGCTTCCTACTGCAGACAGGATCAAGCCTTTGTTTAATCACTTTACTGTCAGTTGGTTTCAAACCCATGGTTTGCATTACACGTGGAGCCCAGTTCCCACTGCTCTGCTGCTGACAGCTTCCAGCTCACCACTCATCTGCAGGCATTTGGCCTGAGGAGGTCAAAGCACAGCTGGTGCTCTGCAGGTCTCCTGTATCCCTCTGCACACAAGTGCCACATTCAACTGCAGTAAGAGGGTCTTCGTGTCAGACAGGTTTGCAAGCATAGTGAATCACAGGGGACCAAATTCAAAGCAGGAAAGCAGATCCTCATGAAGAGGTTTTTCATGCTGTGGTGCGGACAGGAGCCTGAATTTAAGGCATGAGCTGAATTCCTAAAAAGAGGAGGGAAGCCTATGCTGGGACCATGGGCTTGCCTACTAGGAGGCAAGGGCGCATGCTCTTACAAAAATAAAAGTGTCCTGAGAGCCCAACCAGCAGGATCACAAGGTTCTCTTAATGTTTCTAGTAAAGTCACTTTGGCAACAGAAGAAATAAACAAACTCACCTCTGAAGAGAAGCATGTGCTAGAAGCACACGTCTAGTTCCTGTGTATTCTTCCAAAAGAGAAAATACAGCACTCTTCTCCTTCATCCTGAGGATATCTTCATTACAGTCGACTGAGAGCTCAGCATTACTCAAGGACATTGTTAATGAATGCCTCTAGGCTTCAAAGAGCAGGGTCTTGAGAGAGCTACAAATTAAATATAATAACTTGCAGTTCTGCAGTGCCTTCCATCTGAAGATCTCAGCTGTTTGTACCAATTCCTGTGAACTAAGCTCAGTCACTCATAAGTGAGCGATTTGTGACAACTATTGAACAGCCTGGAAGTGAGGATAGAGTTATAAGGACTTGTGATAGAGGTAAGAATTACCCCTAGGTGCCCACTGCTCAGGGAAAGCCATCTCTTCAGCAGTGTGCATTAATAAAGGAGAGATCCTACCACCATGCCATATGGCAGCTAGGAAAAATGAGTGACCTCTTCTCAGCTGCTTAAGAGAAGGCCACAGATGGAACATCTCAGTCAAGTGATCTCATCTCCTGGGAGAGTCCCTGGGAGCTAGATTTAAGACGTACACACTCTCAGTACTTCCCCACTGACCAAATACAGGAACCTCCATCCTCAGGTGGTTTAGGCCTTGCATGGAAAGAGGGAAACTGTCCTTATGTTGTCTGTAACACTCCTAATATAAGATTCCAGATTTTACACAGTCCATTTGATCTCATTCTCCATCATTAATGAACCCAAATAAAAGCAACAGAGGGGCCCAGAAAGGCACATTTCTTCTCTTTCCTACATATCTACTACTCCAGTCACTGCTTCACCTCTTTTAGAAGCAGTAATTAGCAAAATACTTAAAAAGAAGAGCAAACTGTAGCAATTGGACAGATCAATACAAGGGGAAAGGCAACAACAAAGGTGTGATGACAGAAGATCCAGCATAGTAGAAAGGTACTGTAAAATAAGGGAAGAATATTGCTCACACATATCAGATGATTGCTGGTTCACAGGGAAAACCTTCACCAAGCAGGAATCTCCAACCAGAGACCCTTCCCCAGCGGCACTCAGCCCTTAAATGGGGTCTAAGAGAGGCACAGCCAGGCTCCAATCCTTCTGGTCACACAGCTGATTGCCTTCACCTGTGCTCCCAGGGCTGGCTGGGTCCTTTCCCCAGGTGCTCAATCAGTGGTTCAGGCCATGACTCAACAGTTACCATACAGTGAACACAAAGGGATGCTTTTATTCCAACTAGAGTGACCAGGAAAAGCTAATAGGTTCTGATTATTCTGGCTGCCTGTGTTTTAGGAGTTAAAGCTGAGGGTAGGTTTAGGGCTCGAACCATAGAAGTAGTGGTATGACACACCACAATATCATTGGACTGAAAGTCACATTGCCAAGTGCCTCAATTAAAGCTTTTATTCCCCTTCATCCCGTAACTTCCTCATGCCAGTTTTTAGTAGCAGCGAGGTCACGGACCGAGCCCATTCAAATTGCCATGTTCGGATCCCTATTTGTTCCCAGTTTCAACTGCTCAAATTTTAGATGTTTTAAGCAGGAAATCCCACTGATCTGCAGGTTGTGGGGAAGTCCAGAGAAGAAGACTCACAGTAATTGGTGGGCTAGCTTTAATTAACAATGAGCTGTAAGGTAAATCAACAAATCAATAAAGTATATTTTGATCTTGAAGGCTTTTTCTGCGTTCTTTCTGGCACTCTTTGATATATGCCAGAGGCAAAATAACAAAATTTCTTTCAGCGGGATGGAAGAGAAACAGTGTGGGCAGGGCAGCTGGTGGAATCCTGCTGGAAGGGGAGGTCTGAGGCACGTCCGCATCCCGCAGCTGCAGGGAAATGCATGCTCTCAGCAAGAGGAGACTGTCCAAAGGTCATGGGGTAGCTAAGCAACAGAAGGGAAAAATCCTCCATTGTGCCACTTCCATCTGGAAATAAAGCAAAAAAGTATATATTTCTGGGTTTTCCTGGCAATACTGTCCTATGGGTAGATAATATTGCTATGGGAGCAGAGGGTAACCGGTTTTACTCTTTGCAGGGTTGCTATGAGACTCGAGCCAAATGAACTACGTTGTGCCTTGCTTTCCTCACCTGAAGACATATATGGTATATTTCACTGTGTTGAAATATTTGACTGCTCGAGTCTCTTATCATCAGAGCTGGGATGTCTACCTACAGTGCTGTAAGATGTTCAGGTAGAAGAAGCTGCAGAAGTTGAGATATAACTATTTTCTGTTTATTTCCATTAGGTAGACACACAGTAGGAGCCATTTTGACATGTGTTAGTGTAGGTGGAAATGACTCATTTGGCTGCACTGGAAGCTAGCTGCTGTAGACTGGCTGCTGCTGCAGTCATAAATAAATCCCATAAAGTAGATCTCAAAAAAATGACGTGAATCTTGCTGCTCTGTTACTAATTAAGTTAATATATATTTAATGTGTACATAAACCCATGGACCTTAATTTATACACATCTGAATATACATACACTGCCTATGTTGTATTCAGCCTTCAAATTTCCCACGTAACATACAGGAAAGACCCCAGGTTTTCCCAATGCCTTTACCATAAGACAACCAAGAAAACACATACGGAAATTCCCTGAACGTTGTCTACGTGCTTTTAAAGAGACCTTCACATGCAGAAAGGGCATTAGCAGCTAATGTATTGTAACAGTGTGGACAAAGCAGCTATCAAGCATTTACCAGTATAATGTATGTCTTTGGATCCAAGTCTCTATCTGTAGGTCAGGGTCTATCTTTATCTTTTGGGCTGAGGCCGCCCAGCACCTTCCCCAGCAGGCAAAGAAGGGCTTATATTAAGCTTTCCCACCATTCCTTTTCTTTGCAACAGGGACACATGCCATGATTGCAAAAGCATGGATGTAAGTGCCCTTGCAGTATAGCTATTTCCTCCTGTCACAGGGGAGTTTACTGAGCAGAGCTGCTTCTTTTGTCCCTGCCAGGAAGAAAAGCTAACACTGCCAGCAGTGAGCCTACAGCTATTGTATTGGTGTCACGCGCACCTGCCTACAGCCTTGCAGGAGCTTCACCTGCCTTGGGAAAGATGTCAAAAATTTCCCAGGCTGGAGAGACAGGGTTATGCTCATGCACTGCATTCACCACGACTCTTCTTGCTGCTCCCCATAGTTTCAAGAGGTCCGTTATTTGAGATTGTTTGGGTGCCTGGAAACACGGGGCACGGAGCAGCATCCTCAGGGGCACCTAACCTCTAGGTAAGTCAATGGAAGGCATTCATTTCTTACAACTCACTCTGTAACTCTTTCTTTCTCCTCATTTTCTACATTGAAACTTGCTGTAAAGCATTCGAATCAGGTATCCTTGAAGTAGAATAATGGCAACACAAAATGAGTATCTGAGACCTACCCTGAGGGCAGGACTGTAATAGCAGTAGTCAAAGCTGAACACGCTCCATGCATCCCATGGAAAACTTGCAACTGTGCTCTGTGTAACTACATCCCCAAATATTTTCTGTAGCAAATAGATCGCTCCCATTTTGGCACACATAAAGTAATCCAACCCACTTTGCACTGCATGAGTAGGGGGCAGCTGGGCATGTGAGTGTCTGACTTTCTAAATTAAAACATAAGCCCTTGAAAACAGCTTAATATAATCTTTCAGGAGTTCCATCAAGCCTTCTGGCGGGACACTCCTATTTCTCCTTGCATCTGGCCAGGACTGTGCTATTACTGATGATCAAAAAATAAAAAATCCTTTGCTGTTTTGTCCTTGTGGAAAGCATCCAAGTAGATGAGATTTCAGGCAGTGGCACTGCTTCCTCAGCCTACAATTGCCTTTTCTACTCGAGGAAGATGCATGTGGAGGATCAGACAGGAGGAAGGGCCTTTCACTTCAATGATGTGGGAGAGATAAAGGGAGAAACGATTTAGAAACAAAACGATCCCCCAGCTGGAAAGCAGAGATTTGTCCTGAGAGGAGGCAACGTGAAGAGAAATTGCTAAACTTCTGCTGAAAATAATGAAAAACACCTGCAATGTAGCTCCCTAAGGAGACTAATTAAGTGAGAAAACATCGGTGCTTAGTGGAACTTACAGGCTCTCAGCAAAATTTAAGGCATTGTATCTCACACAAATTATTTGCTTGCTATTTTAGGGAAACAATTTTTTCTTTGTTACACTGATTAGGTGAGAAGATTGATTGATTTCCAACATTACTTTGATTGAATCACATGTATCTATATTTTCCAAAACTAGTATGTGCAAAATCATTTACGCTTTCTGCACATCTGGACCCAAGAAGCCCATTCCTCTGCCCAGCTGTGTGCCCGAACTGTCACAGGAACAGTGTTGTCTGCTCACAGGTAGCCTATTTACCTGTACAAATTGGACATGTGCAATCATTGTAACCCTTTTCTCCTTTTTTTGCTTACTTAAATAAGACCCTGCACTTTAATTTTCCTCCCATGGTGGTATTTCCCTATCTTACGGGCTCTTTGAATCCTTTGGTGCATATGCAGAGTGTTTTGCAATTACACAGAAAACGACAGTCCCAGCCTTAACACAAAATAGTTAAAAAACACATAATTGAGAAGAGGAAAAAGACAAACCTGCAGGCAAGCAGAGTAATCAGGTGTTAATACATACCTAATGGACTTGTTTTGTGGTTTGCGACATTTATTTGGCAATGTTTTAAGTTCACTGTACCATTTCATCAGCTGCTTCTTCCTTGCCCCTGCAGTCCACGGCAGAGCACCGGGTGCTACACGGTGCGTGAGGCATGGGACCAGCTGGTGGCATGGCTGGGGGCAGGTGCATGTCAGGCTGCAGGAGCAGGACATAGATGCTGTGGGTGATGTGAGGCTTTTCAGAGCCAGCCAGCATTCTGTGCGCACTGTTTGGCAGGTGCCTGACCTGGGGCTCTGTGCTCACAACAGCTAGTGTAGAAGTAAGGGTGGGATAAGCAGGAGCTGGGGCTTGCAGGTATTGCACTTCCCCCAGCACTGTGAGATGGGAAGTCCCACTGTGTCTGGACGCTTGAACTCGGTGACTTCTCATCAGATCCTGCTCTTCGTTCCTCAGCTCCTCAGTCATGAACACAGGTAGGGGCCTGCTCTCTCAGAGGGGAAGTGAGAGAACAGATCAGTTAGTATTTGTGAAGCAGGCAGTTACTATAGTGATAAGCAGCTCAGAAGAACTCATGAGGAAAGTAATTGTCTTCAGCGTGGATAGTATGCAGTCAATAAAGCATGGAGACACACTCTGAACAACAGAGCGAAAAATACCAAGCAGCTGCTCATTAAGTGCACACCATCCATCTTGAGACCTGGGTGAGGCAAGGTCCCGTGGAGTGGTGTGTGATCATCAAATTAACAGTGGCCTTTTAACATGCGCATTCAGGCAGCCTTAATCCTGGCATTGCCAGCTTTGGAAGGTCTGACTGAAATCTCCTGGGAGAAGAGGGAGAGATTGTAACATATAATTATCCAGATTATAAAAACAGAAATTCCCTATCGTGGCATTAAATTGAACGCACATCATCTGGGAGAATAAGGTCCCCAATGCAGATCTCTGCCACCTGGACCAAGAAGAATCCAACTGCAGAATCAGCCTTGATATGTGGAGCAGTGAAGGTGCTCGGAAGTCTTTCCCAAGGTGCAGGTGGACCTTCTGAGGAAGGTGATGGCTCACAGAAATATTCTCCTGCCCTGCTTCCACCTTCTGTTCCTTCTTTCCAGATTATCCTTGCTTTCTGTCTTCTTCCTCCTTACCTCCTCAACCAGAACTCCTGCTGACCTTACCTGTGTTCCTGTGGTCACCTTCTCCCCGTGATCTGGCTAATTTCCAGTTTCCCACCCAGGGCACCTTGTATAATTTCATTACTCATCTCAGCCAGTCCCTTAGCTGCCTCTCCTAAGCAACATGAACTCCAACTCGCATCTTGGCTTCTTGTCGGCTCTGTCTTCCTAGCTCCCAGTACTTATTATCTGTGCCAAGTCAGCTTTAGATTCCTCTTTCCTCCCTTTCCTTTCTTTCTCCTCCCTTAATTCAGTTTTCATGACCACCCATTAGCTTCTATTTTCAGGAAGTGAAACTTCTTCTAAGAAGTCAATAGTAGTAATACTGGCTAATGAAAATACTCAGTACTGCAAGATGAGCTGAAAGTTGTATGTATTGGCAACACTGCAGACTTTGACAATCGTGTTCTTTATGTGCTAAAGATACACAAATAACACTCGCAACCAACCCCTGTCACTTGGGGTTGTTGCAAGTGCTGTATTATGGCACTTTCTTGTGGTTTTGGAGAGGATATTTTGCATATTCCAGGTCTGAAGACAATCACAGCAGGCACTCAAGTCGTAGCTCAGTTTGGCTTCCTTAATCATGCTTTCCAGAAAGAAAAGAACGTTTTATTAAACTGCATCAATATGTTTGGTCTCACGTTCCCTTGCAAAGATCAACTAACATCCCTGACCTGGCTCCTAGGAGCAGTCATGGTAGTAGAGTGAAGGGGGAAAGAACAGAGACATAAGAAGTGGTCAGGTAGATAAAATCCAGTATCTCAGGGCTAGTAAAGGATGCTGAGAGTGCTTGGGAAAGGGCAGGCACAGAGTTATGTTATTCACAGAGTACTCTGATTGTTAGCTCTAGTCTATGGCTCTACATATTCTCCAGGTTACCCTCCATCCTGATCCTCCCATGATCTTATATTGGTCTTCCTTTCCTGGTCCCAGAAGCATCCCAGTTACTGGCTGGATGCTGGTGTGAAGACAGCTGAGGATGCCCACCACATTGACTGAATTGTTCATTACAGCAAAGCTGTGGGGAAAAAAAAGTTGCTCATGCATATAACAACAATCTTCTGTGAATGTTTCCAGCCTAATTTACATCCGGCACATCCAGTCTCATGTTCTGCCCAGGATGGTGGTGGAAGGAGACTGCAGGAGCAACCACCAGAGTTTCGTGTCACTGCTCCAGCTGCCAAATTTATTTTTGCAGTTTGCAGCTAATAATCAATCACACGCTACTCAGTTGTTAATTTCTTTTGTTTAGATCATTTGGATAATTAAAGTACCACGAATTCCATAGTGTCAGCAGGTCTCAAACAGACCTCCTGCTGGCTCTGCAATATCTTTCAGAGATCAGAAAGTAAAGCAATGAATAATGCTAGAAGAAGGAGTCCAAGTAACTCATATTTTATGTTTCATGTTTTCCTAATGACAAGGTCATATAGGCAGCAGTGTGATCAATGCAAATACAATATGCCTTTGGTAAAAGGCCAACGTCTGCCTGTGGAAAGGGCAATTAAGGGAACAGTTTCACAATAATGCACTTTATGGGTAGGAAGTAGAGATCCCAAATCTCTTTACCAAAAGGAGAAAAAGACTAGTGACTCAAATTGCCAAATTAAAAAGCAAGTCAATGGCAAGTCCCTGCATATGGGACATGGGCATGATGTCGTATTCTTTGAACTTGCTATCATGCATACTACATTTGTGTCAGCATCTTTTTGTAGGAGTTCAGAAAGCCTCTCCTCAGCAAATATCAAGGGATAACAACTGTTCTGCATTTAGTTGACACGCACATGGCTGGGCTTAGCCTGGCCAATCACTGCTATCTCTGTTAATATGCAGGGGAAAAAATCCACAGATGTTAAATTGTGTCAGCTTTTCTAACCATCTGAAGTAGTTAATTCTGCAGAGTATTTTTGACTAAATGTACGAAAAAACTACATCCTTCCTTCCTATTTCTTGTTTCTTGCACATTATTTATAGCGTATCTTTCAAGGTAAGAGACAACACCTAAGTGTAGCAGCATACACAACGCTCTCAGCCAACAAGCTCCCTGTTTTTCTTAGTCCCCATGTGGATCTTTATGCTCTGATTATGAGAATGAGCGTGGAGATTCTCTGTTCTGAGGAATGTGAAGGTTTTGAAAGCAGATAACATTTACTTTTCAAAATGGAGATAAGGTGAAGAAAGGTGATGATAAAAGTAAAGCTAGGGTCAAATAAGACAAGGCTGTAGTGAAAAGGAATGAGCCAGAGAGAGATGGATTGCAAAGTCCAGCAGAGGATGTGGGACACAGGAGTGCTGCCCACACTCCAGCAGGACAGAGCTCAAGATTAAAGTGCTCTTGAAATATGGATTCAATAATATACAGTCATGGTAGAGTTCACAAGTAACTGAAATTGTCCATGTGGATGATATTTGCAATCAAATCTGCAGGCTCTTGGCTGTGCTGCCGCCCACAAGCCACTGGAGCTCAACTCTGTGCTGGCACAGTGCAGCAATCACTGGGCTCACACTAAGGTCAGGCTTGGGAGCATGACATTGGTGCCAGGATGGGAGATCTGGCTGTGCAATGCCCACCAGCTGCAGGCAGCACAGGGTGCTCCACGATGGGCTGATCCTGGCTGCCAGCTGCAGCTTCCATCCAACACAGGTGTGCCTCCAAAACTAGGCATCCAGGTGCCCACACCATGTGCACATCACTGTTGCTCAGCTGTAGGATGGTAATTAAATAGTTGTGGGCACTTACAAAATAAAGGTTATAGACACTGGGAAGGAAGTAGAGGATCAGAGAGAAAACAGGCACCGTGCTTTATTTCAGATTTGCTAACCAACATCATGCTAAGGTTACTGGAATAACATCATTTTATTTGGATGGAGCACAAATCCTGTACTTCTTGCCCTCAGAGTTGAGAAGATAGACTAGATAATGTGAACTCTAAAAGCTTATACCCAAGAAACTAAAAGTAGAGAATCCCTCTCTCTTTTCAAAGCTTCTCATTCTTTTGCCTTTAATGTTTGTATTTGCCACCACTGAGACTCATGTTCACTGGACTGTTCCCTCAACGCCGGAAGGCTAAACTCACCGCCCAGCGAGCTGGAAATGGATGCAAAGGCCATAACTAATGCCAGAAAGGTAAATCACTGTGACAGTAATAGTTTGTGGTCAACATGGAGTGCTCAACTTGAATGAGAAAAGAGAGGATGCAAGAAGGTTCTTCCTTTGATTAAGTGCTGGTTGAAAAGCCTGAAACTAGGAAGAGTTGATTTTAATTATGAAAAACAGAGGCTTGAGTTCAATTTCTGGTTAATTCTCTCCACTGTTTTTACTGGAAAGCTAACTTCCAGCCTTAAGCTCCAGCACAACTGGTGGCCCTTTCCTGAATTATATGCTCTTTCATATGATTTCTTTTTCATATGGTTGTCTTCCTTCAGCTGTCCCTGACTTCTGAAGCTGCTCACTCTGGTTCTCACAGCACTATGGATGATGGAAAACTTGTATACATCTCATAAGGTGACAGAAGACAAGAAAAGAACATGATAGAGAGGCTTAGTGTAACATATATTTACACATATTTATAAATGCCTAAGAGAAGCACAGCAGCCAACAAACAAGAGGGCGAAAAGCACAAAGAAACAGATCTATGTATGGAAAGACTATAAGCATGAAACAGTATAGGTACTGGGAACTGAGGGTGTTTAGCCTGTAGAAGAGGAGGCTCAGGAGAACTCTCTTCAACTACCTGAAAGAAGGTTGTAGTGAGGGGGGGTTGGCCCTTCTCCCAGATAACAGAAATAGGACAAGAGGGAACGGCCTTAGTCTGCACCAGGGGAGGTTCTGGGTTAGAGTGATGGGGCACTGGAACAGGCTGCACAGGGAAGTGGTGGAATCACCATTTCTGGATGTGTTGAAGAAATGTGTAAATGTGTCGCTAAGGGATGTGGTTAGTCAGCATGGTGATGGGCTGATGACTGGACTAGAGGACCTTACGGGTCTTTTCTAACCTGAATGATTCTATGATTAAACACAGGTTAAACAGTAAAGTGCTGATCCTTCCTAGCCTATGAGAAAACAAAGAGCTCCACCAAAAATTGCTCCACTGTAATAATTGCATCCAATCTTTTATGGAGGTCTATCAGCAGTGTGAAATAGTAGCTTTAAGACACATGCTACTGTGTAGAGTTGAACACATAACACAGAATACCTGCCTTACTTATGCAGCATAAATGTCATGCCCCAAGGCCAAAGGGGCTTCATGATGCTAGTGCATATTCTCACTGTGAACAACTACTTATATAGGGGATGTCATGTTCATGTCATGGTCACCAGTCCCTAACATTGCCAAGCAGAGTCCAGTCCAGGAGGAACTCCAACCATCCTTTGCAGCAAGCAAAACAGAGGCATTATATTCACTTGGGATGTAAAACCTGGGTGTCACATCCTACGTGACCTCACAAGCACACCAGCACCTCACAGTCTGTGAGGCTGTGCCCATCTCACCTGAGCTGTGGAGAACTTGGGAGAAACTCACCCCTCAGTGCAGAGGGAAGGCAGGGCAGGCTGAATGTAGAGCTCTTTGTCAGGCACACAGAGCCTCAAGTTCCTGCTGTGAGGCCAACACATGCCTTTCTTTGGTGGAAAAATCCATTGGAGTGGGCCAGGAAAACTGTGTGGTTTTTGCAATAACTTTCTGTCTAGCAGTTCTGAGCCTCCCTCCTGAGACCTACAAGGCAGGTTTTCAGCCAAGTGAGACTGCCACAAGTTCTGTTTCTGGCTGCTACCTTTTTGGAGGATCATCTGTAGAAGAAAAATAAGTTGGTATTGATTTGAAGCAGATTCCCAGCTGATGTTCACAAACAGGAGCTCACAGCTGGGGTTCTAGGCTCCACAGTGTGTTTCTTTCTCTGGATCTCTTGTGCTGCCCAGAGGAGTATGGAGGAAGAGAGAGCTGCAGAGAGTGGCTGCGGTCCAGGGCTCAAAGACCAGAAATTCCTCATTTCAAACGGGGTGTCCAGCAATCTTGCATCCATATGGAGAGAGCGTAATTTTTCTGTAATACTGGGAAGAAAAAAAGAAAAAAAGAAAAAAAGAAAAAAAGAAAAAAAAAAAGAAAAAAAAGGCAGATTTTCAAGCTTATTTTTGTCTTATTTACACCATTTGAAAAACAGCAGCTACCAGAATAAATGGCTAATTCAATCTGCAGAGGCATCCATATACCTCTGGTAGATCTCTCAGGGAATTTTGTGCTGTTTTGATAGGCCATCAGCTGCAGCTCTGCACTATCTGTTCTGGCACACAGCGATACACATACTCCATATACCATTCAGATGCTTCAGTCCCACCAGGAAGAGGAATGGAATGAAGGCCAAAGGGACTGCTCTGCAGTAACATGTAGATTGGTCCAAAAGTAATGCCTCCTATTTATTTCCATGCAAACTACTACAACAGATACAAAGAATACAATAACACTATTAGATAGATAGATAAAGCACTCTGATTAATAACTGGGACTTCTGGGAAAATTCAAAGGAGAGCAAGTTATTGAAAGTGGCCAGGTTTATGCCTTCAAACAGCATCGTCAGCCAGTATCAGAGACTGGTACCACAGCTATCCAGACCCACTGGTACTGTCACCAAAAGGGACAGATGTCATGAAGTTGGATGTTTTACTGCCAGTCACTGTCATTTAAGTTTTTGCCTCGCAGAAACTCATTTTGAATTATTTTCCAACTAATAACTACAGTTATAGATTTTAAAGATGCCTTAACTGGTCTCTCAGAGGAAAAATTACATGAATTAAAAATTAAAAATCGAGGCCTTTATAGTTAGGAGAAGATGTAATTGGTATTAGGTTACTGCATAAAAAAGGGATCTGAAAGCAGCCAGACCTCAGCTGAAATCCTGCAATTATACAAGGTGGGGCTTTTTGAAAGGTCTCAGAGGGAGACATGCCACTCTCACCACAAAAATATGCTTCCAGCAAACAGATTAGTGCCTCTCTGCTGGTGTTGCTGCACAGAAGTGGAAATAAGTGGAAGTCCTTTGAGGGTATTGGTGAGAAGGCAAAAAAAGAACACCAAAGCAGATGCCCTCGTAGAGGCTTGGAGACAACACCACGATCTCCATGTAGGAGCAAAATGAAAAACAGGAAAGAGTGAATCAGCAAGCCCCTGGGCCCAGTGCTCTGCTGGTGAGGCAGCAGCCAGCCTTACAGGCTGTACGGCTGCAGTGTATCCTCACCAGCTCACACCTCTCTACTCTGTATATTTTATTAGTGTTCACTTACTAATCACCTTGACAGCAGAAATGCAGGTCCCAAGTTGCTGTTGTTCACTGGAGACATTCCACTGACTTAGGAGGGTACAGGCTGGGCCCTCCAGCTGCACGCTTCAGGGCAGGAGCTTGTCGGCGTTCCTTGTCTATAAAATGTCCTTTATTGTTGTCATGGTATTTTACCAGTTGTACAAGTAATTAGCTCCCCGTAGACATGGTATTGCTAGTCACAGCAATCTTTAATGGCTTAATTATCAGACTCTTAAAATGAGAAGCACTGTGTTCTGTGCTTTCTGAGCCACTGTGCTTGATCTTCACTCTTCTCCACATTCAGATGATCCTGGAAATAACACACCTAAGGTAAAGGGCTCAACAAGGCAGTTCTCTGCAGAACCACGACATTAAGGAAAACCACCAAGCAACATCTTCAGACAGATCTTAACAAGAGAAACCTTCTCTGTAAAAATGGATCCAGCCATCTCCAAAACTTATTTACGATCAGCATATCTGTAGATGGCAGGAGCCCTCTGTGACTTCTCTCCCACCTCTTGGTCCTACCAATCAGCCCAGAACCTGAAAGGTAAGAGAGCCTTGTCCAGATCCTCTGCAGGGACAGAGGCTTCAGCCTCAAAGCCTTCAAATCACATTTACAGCATGAGTTAAAATCTTGAGCCTCACCAACTTTCAGTGTGACTTTGGCATCTGAACTATGTGAGAGGTTCTGAAAGTATCATTTGGCAATATTTCAAGAGTAAATTTTCCTTTCTTAAGGAAAAGCAAGAGAATTTCAGTTTTCATTCCTGATATGTGATCTGTGTTGTAAGTTATATCAATCCTTCTGTGATACCAAAGAGGTTGGACCCGGCGCCCCCCCCCCCAAAAAAAATAAAAAATAAAAAATAAAAAGGCAGTCATGAAGGGTATTGTTAACAAATGTTGTTCTGGGGCAGGTTTGCCTGAAAAAGAGGAAAGTGCAAACTTTTGTATCTAACTCAGAATGAAGAATCAATATATTGTCTGTCTTAGAAACAAGCAATATTTTAAAAAATACATGAACTGCAGTCAGTTCTTCATTGCAGCCTGTCCATTTCCAGCTAACAAAGCACCACACAATTACTGCCATTTTACAGTGACATTTCTGTATGTTTTGTTTCAGATACTTCTGTAAAACCCTCCTCCAAAATTATTTTTAACTTGCTATCAGCATGTTCAATACAAGCAGACTGGAACACAGACAACTACTTCATAAACAGATCAAAACAAAGAAAGTGGGGAAAAAACCACCCTGAGTCATTCCCTTGTCCTCCTGACATTTGAATCCCATGTTATGCACAACCACAGCTAAATGTGGCTAATCTGTCTTTGGACTAGGTAATGTGGCACTGAATTGTTAGCTGCTTTACTCACAGACCAGCAGAGAACCAGCTGGAGATAAAACTACTAGACCCCTCTCCTCTCTAATAAGCTCCAACATCTGCTGTTTCTTCTAGATAATTCATCTTTGTCTCCTGCAAAGTACTCGCCGCCAGTACCTCACTCAGGAACAGCAAACACTCATTGTAATGAAGAGCATTGCCTCTGGCAGGCTAATTGCTCTGATTCCACCCCCTCGAGGAAAACAGAGTTTCTCATTTTTTTCTGGTTATATTATTTCAGGATTTCATCCAAACACTTGGCAGAGGAGCAAGTGCCCTAGACACTCCTTCAAATTCCAAGACCAAGTACTTCATTTTACTCAGTATTTCTGTAGGCTTATTTTGACAAATAAAGTGCTGCACTCTTTTTCTTTATTAATTTCCTTATTGTTTTCTTATTCTTTCTCAAGTCAGCTACGTAACACAAACCTGTCATGGAGATATTCCTGCTCTTGGCTGCTGTATCTATGCAAAGTCCTCCCGGTGGACTGGGAGTTAGTTACGGTCACATCACAGACCTTCAGTCTGGCACCCCTGACAGCAGAAGCACTGTGTGGTCACCACGAGCCCTGTGCCTACCTTTGTGTGACACCAGGACTGCAGCTAGCACAAACCTCACTTGCATAGTAGGCTGAAATGCACAGTAAGGATGCTTAATAGTACTGTGGAATAAATTACTCCTCCTTACTGGAAACTTGTCTGGGAAGTCCATGGATGACCATGGGTGGTCTGCAGAAGGAGCCTGCAGCCACTCCATGAAGCAGCACAGTATGCCCACTTGGCCACATAAGCCAATTAATTCAAGCTACAAAAGAGTTGTATACATGCAGATGGCAGCTAAAGTAGGGAAACGCCAGTGCTCTAAAGCAAGTTAACACTATGAAAAGAAACATTTTTGAAGTAAGAAATAAAGGAACTTACATTTGAGAAGCCATGTGGTCAAATAATGGCAAAGGAACTAGGTGATGGCACTGGGGTTGTCCACCACCAGCCCTCAAGGGGATGTGCTTCAGTGAGAAATAGGTGAGGTACCATATGGCTGTGCAGCCTGGAGAAGAGAATGCTTCAGGGAGACCTGAAAGCAGCCTTTCAGTACCTAAATGGGGCTGTAAGAAAGAAGGGGACAGAGTCTTCAGCAGGGTCTATTCTGACAGGACAAGGGGAAATGGTTTCAAACTGAAAGAGGGGAGATACAGATTGGTCATAAGGAAGATTTTTACAGTGAGGGTGGTGAAGTACTGGTGAAGTACTGGCATAGGTTACCCAAAGGTGTGGTGGATGCCCCATCCCTGGAGACCCTCAAGGTCAGACTGGAGGGGCTTTGAGCACCCTGATCTCACTGTGGGTGTCCCTGTTCACTGCAGAGGAGTTGGGCTGGATGGCCTTTAAGAGTCCCTTCCAATTCAAACTTCTATTATTCTATGATTCAACAGGACAGTTTCTATTCAAGACAGCTTTTTCTAGCAGAAGACACCCTCTTACCATGTGCAGTGCAGAAAGCTGGCTGTGCTGAGTCAGCTCATCCTGAACCTGTAGGCAGTGCAGGATGCCTCACATCTCTGTACAAGGCACCTTCTGTGTAGTCAAACAGCAGTATGACAGGAAACATCACTATATAGTGATTAAGGGGACGAGGAACGATGATTCGTGTGCCTTGAAGGCTACAAGTAAATCGCTGCATGCTACAGGAAAACAAAATAATCAGAGCAAGAAAGAGACTGTAGGCTGTGTAGGCTGTCTGTAGGATGACAAGATTCAACTCCCAGGTCTGTGCCAGCCCTGCGCTGCCTGTCAGTGCTGACATCCCTTTTTTCTTGATAACAACACAGATAATTGCCAGAACACTTAAGAAAAAAATTATATATTAAAATACTATTTGGAGGTCTAAGGGCCACAAGACCACGTTAAGGAAGCTTTTTTCAGAGGACAGCTGGCCTAGGGGTTCCCTGCCAGTTGGCTCCAGGACCACTGTAGCATAGGGAAGGCAGATGAAGTGCCCCAGCAAGGGTACTGATGGTGATGCAACCTTCAGGCACCATTGGCAGCAGGACAAGAAATGGTGTCATCTCACAAGTGCTGCTGAACCCAAGCAGCAGTTGAGGCCGCTGTGCCCAGAGCAATGACACCTTCTGGATGCAGTCAAGCTCCCTGTGGACTTCTGAATGTTCAGAAAATAAATACACTTTGGGGAAAACCCAAGGGCATATTTCAGAGTACTTTGGATTTTAGCCTGTTTCAGCCTCTACTGCCAGCTGTCCATCTGTCCTGCTAATGTACTTCGTTATGCAGCTAGGTAATGAGCCTACTCCTTTACTGATGGGATTATAATTATGCATTTTCTGTAAGAGAAGGGAAAGGGAGCCAAACCTGTTCTCTAGGAGATAGAGGTGGGAGCAGGTGGAGATTTTCTCATTTTACGTTCAAACATAGTTGAAGCATTCCAGTGAAGATATCACATTAGTAAGAAATATGTCCCTTTTCCCCAGCAAAAGGAAGCTGAACTCTTCTTCAAAGAACAGGAACTGTCAGAGGTGACGCTTCACTGCCAGGAATGATGTCTCTGGATCTGGCTGTGCTGCCTCAACAGTGCATGGGAGCAGGTGGACCAACCAGGGCAAGAAGAACACGCTTTTTCTGTCACCTTTTCTATGCACACTAAAAGATGGTAGTTTTAGACGTGCAGCTCAGAGATGCTCCCAGCCAGCAGTCACAGCTTGCCTTTGGTTTGTGCTAGGGTATGGCTCAGCTGGAACACGTGGCTTCTTCTGTTTGGCGCAGCAGATGGAGGAGAAGCTCCTCCACAGCTCTCCTCACCACAATTCCTCCCACTGCCTGAAGAGATCCCATTCGCACAGCCCTTTCCA
Source organism: Centrocercus urophasianus (assembly GCF_019232065.1). Taxonomy (NCBI): domain Eukaryota; kingdom Metazoa; phylum Chordata; class Aves; order Galliformes; family Phasianidae; genus Centrocercus; species Centrocercus urophasianus. Next base: position 20,427,606 of record NW_024884586.1, read on the forward strand.
GGCTACTTTGGGAATTGGCCCTTTTGCAAAGCAATGATAGCAGGAGGCATATATGTCTGCTCTCAGCCTTTATCACCTACTACAGTGGTTAGAAACAAATCTTCATGGTGGTTTATGGCTTTATGAGCTATTGTACTTTTAGTTAATGCCTTGATTTTATCTGCCTGAGTCATTGATTACCTGCTTGTTTTTTACTTAAGTGGCTTGTATTTTGTCTTCCTTGGAACAGCATTGCCCAGTGGTTGGCACTTTACCATCTAAATGGGCTAAATATAAAAGAGTCATTATATTTTGCACTCATGGTGGGAAAAGAGGATTTGATTTATTCTGATTGGTTTTCTAAATATTTTTGTGTAAGATTTTGTCATTTGAATGCATAAAGGGCTGCCTTTGAACTCCACTTAGCTTCTGAGAAACAGCACTTAAGCTTTATGCTACCAAGGTGTCATTGTCAATAGACTTCTGATAGGGTTTTCATCCGACCCACTGTAAAATCTCCATGTCAGAATGAGTTGAATGTTCTCAAGTACATTTCTCACATAGATGCCTGCCTTAGTTTAAAAATAACAACTGAGCTGATATCTTAGTAATTTTACATTTGTCTTTGATTATTAGTTTTTCAGAACTATAAAAGTCAACTGTAATATATTCATGGGAGCACAATTACATAAAGCTGGTGCAGCCAAAAACTGGAAGAAAAAATGGATTATATGCTTTTGGAAGCAGCCAAAAAATAATAGATTCTGAAAATTGTCAGCAACTTCAACAACAGAGATCAGAGCCTTCAAGAGAGGCACACCAAGACTTTCAAAATGAAAGGTTACTACTCGGAGAAGAGCTTGATCTGAGTGCTGCTCTCACATGCTTGCTGACCCCACAGCAGCGCCGGTCTCCTGGCAGTCAGCAGCACTCTGGTTTTGAGGCAGGATCTCTTTCTCTTCACTACAGTGCTTTGAATGGAATTGAATTTCCTCTAAGCTTTATGTCTGATGAAGCAAAATAATGTTCTAATTGTTGAAAGATTGGCTATTGGCCACAGTAACCAGAAAAAGTGACTGACTTAGAAAATAGAAAAAAAAAGAACAACACAATACATATTCAAGCTAGCTTTAATGCCACCATCCAATCAGATGTAGTACTGGCCATGGCTCTGCCTTTAAGTATCACCTTGTACCCAATATTATCAAAGAAATATCCTCTCATTGAGCCCAAGGGGAAAAAAAAAAAAAAATGACATTGGTTACTTGGGTTAATAAATCAATGCTGCATACTGTGTGTAGTCACACTGAACAATTTATCTCATGAACTCATCACATGCCCTTTGAACCTAGCTATCTCTTCATCCTTTGTACACAGCAAATCTTATGTCTAACAACCACCACTCTTCAGGCAGATGTTAAGTGTAAATGTCTAACATTAGGCATGTAATGGCAGTGCCTCTGCTTTATAGGCTGGCCTTACATTACGGAGGGCTAGGGGTGTGAGAACAGAGTGGAACTCCCACCTCCAACTATTACGTCTCTGCTCCTCCTCTTAGAATCATACAACTGCTTGAATTGAAAGGGATCCTTAAAGGCCATCCAGCCCAACTCCCCTGCAATGAACTGGGACACCCACAGCTAGATCAGGGTGCTCAGAGTCCCACGAGCCTGACCCTGAATGTCTCCACCACCTTCTGGACAACCTGCACCAATACATCACCACCCTCACTGTAAAAGTCTTCCTTATGACCAATCTAAATCTCCCCTCTTTTAGTTGAAACCATTTCCCCTTGTTCTATCACAGCAGACCCTGCTAAACAGTCGGTCCCCTTCTTTCCTACAGCTCCCCTCTGAAAATACTCAAACTGGAGACAAGCTCTCAAGAGGGTTCTCTCTCCTTGTGAAACATGGCCACCACCAGCCCCCTGCAAACCCCACAGAGCAGTTGCCATTCTCATCCGTGGAAGAGCCGAGGGGACTGTGGGGACCTCTCCTGACCTTGGATTTTGGGACATTCCTGACATAGGCAGAAAGGTGGCTGCAGGCAGCTATCGTGCCATGTTGCACAAGTCCCAGCAAGGCAGCAGGCACACACGCGCTTATCCGCTTTTGCAATTACTGTGCAAATTACTTCTCACCCCAATGGGGCTTTGTGTGTGTTTTAACATCTCACAGCTTTGGTATTCTCTGCACATTAAGAGGGCCAGCTTCACCTGGGAGATATAGCCTAGGACTCTAAGCCTTTGCATTTTCTTTTACATTTTCAAGCTTGCTTCCCACAGATAGAAAAACTGACCACACGCTTGTTTTTCCCCCAGTTCAGGTTATTCTTTGTCCTGTCTGTGCTAGAAACAGACTGCAAATGTGCCAGAGCAAGTCCCACCAGTGTTTCCTTAATTCAGTCAAGCAAAATCAATTCCCACTGAGAGCAGCTCCAGCCAAACCTCTATAGACCTGTATTAAGGGCATCAACTGCCCTCAGACAAATCAGGAAGCTCCCTCTGTGCCAGCATTGCTGGAGCCCAGTCCAACACAGATTTGCTTCCTACACCCTGCAGCCTTCCTCAGTGTCCCATCCCTGACCCTTACACACCCTTCTGTCTTCGTGCCTGCAAGGGCAGTGTGGGGCCACCTCCTAGAGCAGCTGAAGCTGAGCTGCTGCTGACATTTCACCAGCATGTCTCTGGTCTACCCACATGTCTGAACCCACACAAAGTCCTGTGCTCCCTGCCAAATTTGTTTCAGATTGGCTTATGGACGTGGAGGCTACCATGTGTGCATGTGTGTGCAGGGCAGTGAGGGCTGCAGAGACATAGTTGTGTAAGCATAACTCGCTCAGCAAAACAGGCTAAAAATAATAAAGCTACATCATCACATTCTTTCACAATGCTTTGGAAAATCCGAAGCAGTTGCTCGCAGCTGCCAGGAATCCCTGCTGAAACTGAAGGGAAATAGGTGAGGAGAGCAGAGTCACCTCTGTGTCCTGCTCCACCTGCCCCCACTGCAAGGGTCTGAACAGCCACCTGTTCTTCAGGCCTTATTTTCCCAAATAAAAAAATCATCTGTGTATTCGCCCCCAGTTCTGGAGTTTGTAAACAGTGCTGTTCTAGGGCAACCATTGCCCTTATTGTAACTCTTTGCACATTGTGGTTTGGGCTCCACTGTGGCTGGCACGTAAAAAGCGACACTGAGGACAAGATAAGAAATAAGAGAAGATAAGCAAGAGACCACAATGAAATGCTGAGGCTGTATCTATCTGCACAGCAGACTGTAGAATGCCTTTGTCCTCACCTGAAAACTTGCTGTACGTAACACAGGCAGATAATTCCACAGAATCATTAAGGTTGGAAAAGACCTCTATGATCATCTAGTCCAACCATCAACCCACCCCCACCATGCTCACTGACCCATCCCTCTATGCCACATCTAAACATTTCATGAACACCTCCAGGGACGGTGACTCCACCACCTCCCTGGGCAGCCTGTGCCGGAGTGTGAGCACTCATTCTGAAAATAAATTTTTCTAGGAAACCTGAATTTTAGGTCATGTCACAGGTAATTCCCTTCCTGAAGCAAAGTTCTTCTCATAGCTGTTCCCAGCAGCAGCAGCTGGTGCAGGAACAGGTGCTATTTAGGGAGGCTACCAGGCTCAGACCCCAGGCAGTCCCTCACCAGCTGGGTGCAAATGCTGCACCTGGGCACGGCAGTCTGAAGGAAGGCATGGCCTCAAGTTGTGCCAGGGAAGGTTCAGGTTGGATATTAGGAAAATCTTCTCCAAAAGAGTGGTGAGGTGTTGGAATGGGCTGCCCAGGGAGGTGGTGGAGTCGATGTCCCTGGAGGTGTTCAAGAATCATATGGATGTAGTACTTAGGCATATGGTTTAGTGGGTGACAGTGGCGATAGGTGGACAGTTGGAGTGGATGATGTTAGAGTTCTTTTCAAAACTTAATGACACTATGTATCCATAACAACAAAAGTATGGCTTAGCCAAAAGTGGGGATCTGTGGCTAGGACTTCCTTTCCAGCATAGGTGGAAGGGGAGGGAGCAATAAACGGCCCTGTTAAGCTAGTCTGTTGGCTTTAAACCAAGGTAATGAAGCATGTGGGCACTTTGACAAGGAGCCAGAATCTCCTTTTGCCACCAATTTGACTTCTACCTTTTTTTTTTTTGTCTCTCTTAAGCTGACAGTAAATTCCTCACAGTCCACTGAGCATATCAAAATGGGGCTCAGGCTAGGTCTAATGCACAGTTAATTGGGTATATAACCTTTTAAAGTACTACTAGAAAATAACTCAATTAAGTATTTCCAGTTGTGGAAACCTCCCTCTAGGTAGGTAAACTGCACCACTTCTTGCATTTCTGCACACGCAAACTATAGAATAAAGTTGGATATACTCACTCTTTTCCTACACACACAGCTCCCCAAATCTGTTCCTTCTCAGCTGTCCCCGCTGCTCCTTCCCTAGGATGGGAGATTACCTCAGCAGTGAGTTCAAAGCTGGACCTGGAAGCTCTTGGCTCTGCCATCCACAGGGCAATAGGCCCAGTCATCCTGCACAAACCTGCCTGATGCTCTACAGAAACATACCACACAAGAAAACTTTGGTTTATGCACAGATGAGCCTCCTGAAAGAGGAGCACCAAGTCTCGCACTCTCTGGCAGTACCTTCTGCAAACACACTAATATCACCATTAGGCTGAACTTTATCACCACTCTTCTCCATCCCTTTCATGGGATGAGCACCATCTTTATAAATAGAACAAAGCACATTAGTGATCTCCAACTGCCATCCCTAACCGATCTGTGGTACTTGCCCTGCAGTAGATACACTCCTTATATCTAATGGCTACCCTGCAGGGAAGGGAGGAATCAAAACAAACCTGCTGCTTTGTGCATAGCAGCTGCTTGCTGCATAACCTGCACCAAGTCCTCAGGCAGTTCCTAACAGCTGCACTGTGCCAAGGGCGCGTTTGTGCTACTACCGGTGACTGAAACATTTCCCCCTCTCCATGCATTATCACCCGTCCCCTGCCAGCTCACCACAAATATTTACACAAGGCAGTTTGTAAGTGAGGAAGGCACTTCAAGTCACGTCTTCAGTGTGCTTGCATTGCTCATGCGCTTGTGAGCTTGTTCCTCTCTGATCTCACCGAAGGCTGGGAGTCCCTTCGTGCAGCCCCTGCTCCACAGCATGGCTAACACAGGTCACTCAGTAGCTCAGATTCATTCACGTCTGAATTCATTCTACATAAAACTTAGTAGGAATAACCACTGCAAAACTTACATTTAACGGCCTTCAGAAATAACAAGCCCTCAGAAATAAGATGCTCTAAGTCTGCTACCTAAAGACAGCTGCAACTATTTTGTTACACATAACATATCAGAGCCCTTCACCGACAGCCATTAGGAGCTGTTGTACCTGTGCCTGCTTCTAAGTGTGATTTACACGCATTCATTTATGCCACACGCTGCTAGGAGGACACGAGTCACGGGCTGGACCCTATGAAGCAAGCTGGTGGAAACACCAGCATCACCCAAATGTGCGCCCCACAGGAGCGTCTGGGGACCCTCTCACATTGACAAGGACCCTCGTTACAGAGATCTATGCTACATCAGGGTGGCACCTTTCACTGGCAATAGGCCGGAGCCACTTCTGGGATACAATGGGGAAACAAACCTTCCAGTCATCTCCTCGCCTAATTGCTCTCTATTGCCTTAAGTACAAAGGCTAACAGTTAAAATAGACTTCGGGGTGTTGCCTACAGAGATCTGCAATGGTTTCCTGCTTTTTCTTTCTACTTGCAATCTATTTTGAGTGTTCTACCTTTCCTGGGCTGCCCATGAGGAGCTGTGTTGTGCACTTTCATCAGCTGATTCTGGGAAACGTCAGTTATGCCGTTCTCCTCTTAGCAGTGCATTTCTTGAAGGATTTAAAAATAGCACAGTATGAAACATTTCCATCTTCTCTCTTCTAGAGGAGAGCTGAGGGGGAGTTAACTCTTTTCTGCTCTGCCAGAGTACAAAGCCGCACGGTGCTCAAGCGCTGCTGGGCTGAGCAAGCTGCAGGTGCCTGCAGAGGCAACGCCAGCAGGGTGCCCGCAGCAACCTCACCATTTCCTCCAGGGCCACCTTCTACCTGTCTGAAGACACCTGTGAAGGGCAATCCCAGGCAGCCAACTACAGTGCCACAGAGGTGCCTGGAGCTGCCTGCTCTGATAAACCCGCACCCACCTGATAAAATCGTGCCACGTCCACTAGAGACAGTCACAGAGCAGGAGAAGAAAACTGTTTGTTACCCAAGCGGCCGATGCATGCCTTCACCACAGAGCTTCTCCTGTCCTTCTGCACCTGCCGTGCAGTTTTCCTCTGGTTTGCGTGGCCCCTTGGGGAGCGCTACTGTGCTAACCACAGGGCTGTGAAACACTGCTCCAACCACAAAGCGCAGCTTCTCCTTTCAGATGACAACTCACTTTTCCCTGTGCCTAAGGAAAGCCCAGAAGCACTACAACAATGACTGGCTGCATTTTGCTCACATAAATACAGCTATGGTGCTGCTGTGGCTCCTCAGGTCCACTCCCCACTGGCTGCACAGCAGCACCCCAGCTCAGTCCCTATGCATTGGGCAAGACAAGCAGACAGAAGCACCCCCACTCCAATCCTTAGAGAGGTATCACAAACCCAGCAAGGCTGCACTCTGCCCCTACACTTGTGCGCTGTCTCATCTTGTTTTCTTTCTTTTTCTCTCTGGAAGTATTGCTTGTGGGGGATAACCCTCACTTTCCCTGCCTGACCATCACTGCTTTAAAGCCCCGACTAAGTCCCGACAGTTATTAATCATGGAAGATCTGTGGTTTTTCAGTTGACTCAGAACACTGGCGTTAGAGCTGAGGTTACAACAACTCTGGCAAACCCACTCGATAGTGGTTTCTATTTACGCAGCGGTGATGTCATATCAACCCATCTGGAGCATGCTGGTGGAGATGTGAGTTTGTTAGAAGTCTGGGCATCAGAGCCACAGGTAGGATTCTCTGCTAGGCAGCCGGTCAGGCAGCCAAGCAGAAGGGCAGCTCTCACCTCCTCTCCAACATTCAGCCTCGAAGCTGGCATCTGCAGGGGCCTGGCCTGGGCAGGAGCCCTACACACCTGCAGCCACTGGCATGGCTTCAGCCTCAGCCCATGCAAAGACAGGTCCTGAGAGCTGCATTCAGTTTCACTTAGAAATAATGCTGGCAAAGTTCTGGTTTTCCACTTGCTTTTCTCCTATCAGAACCAAATAAAAGCCCTCCTGGCATGAGGAGAAACAGCAGAACACTTAGCAAGAAAACGTTCTCTAGTGAGGAAAATACCAAGTCACTAATATATCCCAGAAGCAATTTATTCTCTGTGAATTTTCAAACAACACGAAGGAAGGATTCCAAAGTTTCTTGGCAGGCAACATTGCAGCAGTACCCCGCATGGAATTTCCTGCAAGCCTGCTTGCTGCTTAGGAAGGCACAGCTTTGCCCTCCATCCCTCCATGGCTGAACCACAAGAGATCAGCAGGGAGCGCCGGGCTCTGCACACCCCAGGCACACACTGGCATCATGGTGGTCACCTCCATGACTCCCTTCAGCTCTACACCTGTGGGGAAACCTCACTGCTAACAGCTGAGAGCCTGTCATCCACGGCACTGCCCCAGGGCTGTAAAGTGCATTTCACCAAGGGGAAAACAAAAATAATGCTACATCTGCAGTATGAATTTCCTGTGATTTCCATTTCCTGGGCAATTTTGACAAGTGCCTTTTCACATAAGCACTGGAACAAAACCAAGAGTGAAGGCTGCGTACAAACAGCGACTTGCAAGCTCTAAGCATCCCTTGGCAGTCAGACGCAGCTCAGTGTTCACCCAGTACAGGCAGAACGTCCCAGGGCAGCAGAGTGGCTCTTTCCCCTTGTGCATGCTCACAGGAATAGTAAGCAATGGGTGTAGATGGAGAGGGGGACCCTGATGTCTCTCACTATGATCTACAGGTTGCTGTGGTTGCAACCCATTCAGCCAGTTTGTTCCCTCTATCCACTGGGGAGGTGGCAGTGCACACTGGTGCCAAAGGGCAGAGCGCTGGCAGCACCAAGCCACGTGTTCACCACCTCTTGCCATTACAAGTGCACCACATGCCATCCCAGAACAAAGGCTGTGGTTCCCAGGAAGAGAGAGGAGCACAGCACCCTGCTGCCCACCTGGGTACTGAGCACCCAGCGCTCACACACATGCATCGCCACAAAGGGACTGGGGGCTGTGGGGGCTGCTCCTGCAGGTGGGAGCTAAGCCTGACGCCACGCTCCTCCTATCAGCCGTTCTCTGCACCGGGGCAGAGGTGATGCAATCAATATGGCCTTCATTTTTCATCAGGAATGGGCTGATCAGCATAACCAAACCCGACTACAAGACCTGGTCATCTCAATTAGCCCACCATTCTGCTGCAAAACAAAAAGGCTTGTGACTACAATTCAGAAAATGTAGCCTAGCAGAGAAGAGAATTTCTCCAGAAAGCGTCTATTTATATAATCGCTGCAGCACTCAGATACCATGGAAATAAGTAAAGAATAATATCTTGGGGGAGTCTGTGGCACTGCAGATTTAAGCAGCCGTTGCTATTGCTGCTAAAACTGAGCACCCACTGGTGCTCCTGCCCCCGGGGCTGCCCACAATCTGCCATGCTTCAGCATCACGCTGCATTTTGCACAGATTGCACCAGAATGCTTTCAGCCCCATTTCCCTTCTCTGGGCTCATGGGCGCCCACTGCTCCCTGCCCCACGCTCGAGGGACTGCAGCCAGATCACAGCAATCCCCCACTGGGCTCTCATACAGGGATGTTGCTGGAAGGGCAATGCCCACACAAACCTGTGCTCTCTACCTGTTGTTTGCCACCAGCTATCCCTTGTTATTCCCTGTTGGAATCTGAAAGCCCTGGTTCCAGAAGGGGTCAGCATGCATCCAGCCCCCTGGTCATTCATTCATTGCAAAGTGATGACCCGGAAGACCAAAGAGGATTTAAATGCTATGAAGGATTTCTAGCAAGGATCCAATTAGCAGAACAGACCAGGCTGGAATTAGCATTCAAGGATAAAGGCAGAAAAGGAAAACATGGAGCATCAGGAAGAGAAAATTATCTCTCCAGAGTGAAGTGGCAGAAGCTCCACTTCTTAGTCTATTTAGAATTAAGCTGGGCACAGAGAAATGAACACAGAAGCTCTACTTCAGCAGGAAAAGGGCTTGGGTTACTTTCATCTTCAGTCCTTGCAGCTGGCTATAAGCAGGAAGTGCCAAGTGTTTGCCTGTAAGTAGGTAACAGATCTGCCAGTCCTACTGCTGCCTCTGGCAATTCCAAGATATTTTTCCATACAGACCTTAAGAAGAGTACAAAGAACCACCAGAGTGAAGGCTGTATCTCAACTGTATGCTCAGTGAGGAGCCAGTCATAAACACACACATCTGTGTATGCTTCTGGGAAGAGTCACAAAAGGAAAAAAAAAAAAAAGTAGGACAAAGCAGAAACACTCACTGACTTCAACATGACCAAGGAAAGACAACTGCTGAGCCTTGGGGCAGGCTCTATACCATACCTTACTGCTGTCCTGAGGAACCACAAGCCAAGGGCCGTTGCTGTTGCTCTTTGCTGGGCTTTCAGGGCTGAAAGAGGAGAAATACGTTTGTCACATTTATTGGTGTTCTTCTGACTTCTCATTAATCTCATTACTTCTCCCAGCAAAGCTCCTGCTTCCTTAAGCAGCTGCCTGCACCTCATTAAGGAGTAAGCTGTTCTTCTCGAGTCACATGTGCCAGCCTTTCTTTCCTTCTCTCAGGAAAGGTGATTTTAAACTGGAGCACCTGCCACATGAGGCTGGAAAGGAATTCAGCCCAGTTGCTATCTATCTTTGTGGCCCTTTGAGTTTCACCTTTACATTCAGACTCTCCTGTGATAACCAGAGGCTTCCTGCAGGCCCAGAAAGGCTTTGGTGGCTCTGCTCACTGTACAGGCCATGCTAGCAGTGCGTAGGCTCTATCCACACCAAGCATCCTGTGTCCCCCAGGGACAGGGACCTCTCCACAATGGGCACGGAGCCTCGGGAGCAGGAGGAGCCAGCAGATTGCTCTGTGTCACCATTCTCCTTCCTGCCTGGAGGGAAACAGCCGAGGCCCTGAGTGATAACATGGGCACCAACAACCAGAGGGAGTGGGACGCGGCGCTGAGATGTAGCATATGGAGAAGGACAAAGGATTGGGATGTAGGACATGGAGATGGGGGATTGGGCACAGGATGTGGAAGTGAGACATGGGGATGGGGACGTGGAATAAGGCTATAGGACATGGAGCTTAGCTATGGGACACCCATGCGGGGGGCTGAGAGCCACGCAGGGCAGGCAGCCTGGCTTTATTTATCTGCTTACATAAATCCATGCACTTTGGCTACTGTTGGGAAGAAACCTCGGCGTGGGAGCCGGTGCAGCGTGCTGGGCTGTGAGAGGCAGCCCTGCCGTCCCTCCTGCTGCCCTCTGGCAGAGCTGCACTGAGGGCAGCGAAGAGCAGCTCAAGCAGGCTGCCCTTGAGCTGCAGAACGGCGGCGGCGAGGCCCAGCAGAGCTCTGAGGGATGTCAGCTGCTCACCCCTTCGCTCCATCCCCGGTGGCAGTAAAGCACCGCGCCCAGTGAAACAGGGGAAGGCGAGGTCCGAGCTCAGAGCACAGCCCTGCTTGCAGAGGGCAAGTAAGATACAGCGGGATATCGGGACTTCGTTCTTAGTTTCCAGGACGGGCGCACCCGAGGAACGCAGGTCTGGCTCTTAAGCTCGGGGCCGTTGCTGGAAAGGGGCCGAGCTGCGACAGCGGAGCGCTCCGTTACGGCTCCATTCGCTGCTGCCCGAACACGGACGCGGCGTTTCCCCATTGCGTTCATCCCCACGTGTCCCTCCCCAGTCCACGGGATCGCCTCCCGTCACGGAGCCGCTCCCCCTCCGGAGGAGGCCCCGGCACTTTGCACACGTGGCGGGGCACGGAGCGCTGCTACGGTCCCGGCGGTGGCGGGCGAAGAGCAGCCGTGCGCGGTGAGGCGAAGACCGAAGCGGCACCGCTGAACAAAGGCGGCGATCACCGAGCGGCCCCGCGGAACGGCTGAGCGAACGGGACGGCGGCGCGGCCCGAGGCAGCGCCCGCACGGTCCCGGCGCGACGAGGCCGCCCCCTGGCGGCAGCTGTGCCGCACGGCGCTCCGCCCGCCGGTGGAGGACGTGGGGAAGCGCCTGCTGAAGAACACCGGGCTTAAAGAGGTTCCGGGGAAGCACGACTAGAAAAGCGCCGAGCGTAAAGACGGGATAACAGCGTGGCAGGATACGAAAAAAAGAGACGGGAAAGCATAGGGAACGCAGAAGCCGTACCTAAAAAGTTTGTATCATCTTTGTTCAACGGCAACGAGGGCGCAGGTGGCACTGTGCTCACGGGAAGGCATTAAGAACGGGAGCGGTGCGGCACAAAAGGAATACCCGAAAACCATGCTCCTCTCAACGCCTACGGCGCCGGAAGAGTACGGGGGAAGAGACGCCCGCAGCTCAGGGGCCGCCAGGGAACCTGCGAGTCACACCTGGGGCGAACGTAACAGTGCAATAAATGACAACACGTGAAAAAAGTTTTTTATTTCTCAGTGTTTCTCCACTGTCAATACTGTCCTTTTGCTGCACCAGGTTGCAAAAAAAAACTCTCTGCCTTTTCCATTTTCAACAGCTACAATATTTACAGGCCGTTTCCAGTGACACACGCAGACACATACACACTCACAGACACGCAGGTACGTATATTCCTATGCCTGGCAAGGTAGCTGGTTGCTGGTAGAGGCAATATATATTGTCATTGTCCATTACAAGCCCTCCTCCTCCCATGCGCCTCTTCTCTCTCTCCATTCAGCAGCTCGAGGCCAAGCTTTTGCGGGGGTACTTCTTACATAAAGATTCCCAGCTACTCAATGCCAGCGTCCAGGGTCGTGGGCTGGGGTTCTCTATTCAAACTGTACACAGCAGAAGTCAAAAACTGCTCCTAGTCAGGTGCTTGTGAACTGTGAGTGATGTACGTGCACTCCTGCACTCTTTTGGAGCAGCCATCTTAATCACCTTCTGGGAAATAAGTATATCATGCTGGGGTGAACAAGCCACATGCTTCACTTTCCACCAAGGTGTTATGGACCCACATTTTTACTAAGGCACCAGTAATGACCAGTTTAGTTTCTGAAAGCGTCCAGCCTCAGTAAATGTACTGCTTTAGGTTATCAAAGACAAAGCCAGACAACAAAAGAATAGATGCCTATATAATAGGTATAAAATTCCTTAATAAAAATAAGTGCATAAAACCTGTGGTGGTATAACCCCAAATCCAATATAGGTAGAATAATATCTGAATAATATTAACTGTAAGAAATGCAATCTATCCTCCTCCATTTTGTGAATGGAGAGTCCTGTAACTGAGAAAGATCGTCCAAGCAGTGTTCTTCTATCTACACTCCTAGGTTGCGTGGTGCCATGTGTATCACCAGAGAAAAACTCTGAAGTTGGATCTGATTGTAGGATGTCCCCTTCTCCCCCTCACCCTGTGCTAAACACAAAGCTCCATGGCCGTTTGTCAGACAGCCAAGGGCACGGAGCTGTGCTGTGAGTTTCCATCTCGCTGCTCACCAGTCACCTGGGCCGATCAGAAGAGCTGTTCTACTCCTGTCAGGGTTATGAGGGTGACGTAAGGAAGCCGGGGGGGAGGGGGGAAATGAACTACATTGCAGGTGGGAAAACAGGTCAACACTCAGGAACACATCTGGAACCAACCTAAAACAAAAAACAAATTTCGGCCCTTGTTCTCCTGCCAACTCTGAAACAATTTCAGAAATGCTGTATCACAAGAGAGAGCCCCTGAGAATTCATCACAATTATTGTACAGAATAAGTGGCACATCACTGGTGTCACATACCCTTTTTTGTTTCTTTTTAATTCAGACCATTTTCAAGACTTCACAGGCTGGAAAAATGCATAAAGACTTAAAATTAAACATCAGCCTGTTTACTGATGGACACAATTCAATCGGGAGAGCTTTGAAGCACTTCTCAGACATCAAATATTTGTCATGGGAAGCAGTAAATATGTATGTATTTATGTATGTATACATAGATATCACCTTCAAAGAAAAGAGAGAAACAAAAAATAGCTTTTTGGATAAATGCACATCTAAAAACAGGAATCTTAACTGGAATCTTCTTACGGCAACAGAACATCACACAGTGAAAAGTGGCCAGAGTTCACGCACTCATCTATGGGTTCTCATGAAAGCTTTGAAGAAACAATCCTGTTCTATGCTGAACTCAATCTAGACTGACAGGACTACCTGGAAAGTCATCGTCCTTTCTACATCTGTAACAAGGGAAAAATACTACATCAGGATGGAAATCACAGAGAACAGAACAACAAGAACAAAAAGTTTCCATCCCGTGGACAGATCTGTCCTGCGGGCAGTTAGAACAAATGCTTTGTCACACTCACAGTGGAGCCAAGATGCAGCCATGTGTCAATCTTTAGCCGTTGGAATGCAGGAAAACTGAAGGAAAAGATACTAGTTTTCCAAAGCCTTATGGAAGAGTAAAAATCACAAGAAGTGACTTCTGTTGAGCAGACCTCAACCATGTGGGAGCGCTCTGTCAATGGTTGCACAGCAGGCATTCGCTGAGTATCTCTGAAAGAAGCTATCAACCTGCAATCCAGCCACATTAAGATCCATCTCCTGCAGGCAAGACACTGAAAGTCTTAAGATTAAAAAAAAAAAAATAGAAAGATCCATCAACTCTCTTTATCCCTTAGGAAAAAGTCTTTCTTTCTCCCCCATCTGCTATTTGCTAGTTTAATTCCAGTAACATATTCACTAGAATTTTTATGTTAACAATCATTAGTTCCTTTCACATTTATCAGCAGCAGTGGACGCTGCTGTTACCTTGCATTGAAGACAATGGTACAGATTGTGCAGAGTCAAGGTTAGCTTCCTGAAAGTTGCCTCAATTAATTTAACAGAAAAACACCATAACAAAAAAAACCCACCTGGGTGTATTTCTCTTTTCAGTCATTTGTTTACCTTAAGGCTCTAGTACAGGGAAAAAAAAAACACCAAACAACTTTCTAGAACAAAGATCCAATTTCTTCCTAAAGAATCTTGATGAAGCAATATTCCTAGTCATACAGGAAACCCTGCAATCCACCTACGGGGTAAGACAGAATAAAACCCTAACCAAAACATCTTCCATCTAAAATATACAAATTTTCTTCATTCCTGACAGCAAAATTACCAGACTACTGACCAAGGTTCATGTGCTGTACTACACCTCCTGAGACACAGCAGATGAATTTAACTATACTACAGCGTGCACATACGATGAGCTACGTGGAACAGCAAGACTGTGTCAACGGTGGCAGATCCAGAACTGTGCATTTCTACCAACATCAACTGCACGTGCATACAGCCACTAGCAATATGCATCTGCAGAATGCACAGCACTCGGAGCACAATTTGCATAGTGTATGATGTAAGCAAGGCCCCAGTGCAATTCACTGGGGAGTTTTAACAATTGTCTAGCTACCAGGCACACAGAATTGCCCTTTTGTAGCTAGCAAGCATACAGCGACTTGAGTCAGAACACCAAGAATTTTTAAGTAGACATTTCTTGCTTTTTTGTTTTTTCCTCCCTCATCCCATAACTTCACTCTTACACTAGGTACATAATGCACAGGGTTTCTCTGAGAAATAACTGCAACCACCTCTGTGGTACATCGGAAGCCTCTTCTGATTACATTATCTAGAAAGAAGCGCAGGTGACTGGGAAGAAGATGGCTGCTCCCAAAAGCTAGGACTGTGTGCAGATACTGCACAGAATCCTACATAATTACAGAAACAGGAAACAATTGCAACAGGTACATTTTTTTTTCTTATGGATTAAGAGGAGTCATAGGAACCGCAAGTCAAAACCAAACCAGTTTCCCTCTCACACTCCCACGGTAGTTCTGAGTTACTTGTTTCCCTGAATACACACATTTAAAAAAATACAATAAAACCTAGGATATGTAACACATGAATAATTCAACTTCACAGTTATAAATACTCAAATTACACTTACATAGAATGTATAATCACAGAAAATAAAATTCAAGTCATAGAAAAGAATGAAGACTGAAGGGAAAGAAAAGGCAAGGTGGCAGAAGAAGTGATACAAGTTTAGGGCTGTGCCTTCTATAAAAGCCTTTTAAAAGTGTTGGTTTTTTTTTTTAATTTATTTATTTTATTTTTTTAATTGGATAGAGTTAAAAAAAAACCCCTTCAAGTATCTCCCCTACAGAACTCAACTATCTGCCAGAGAAGAGCCAATGAAACAACATAGTCAGTTCTGGGCATAAAGAAGCAAGGTAGCTTAAGCTAGCTAAGGGAGGACAGAGGAAAGATAGTGTACTCAGGTCCACTTTTAAAGCTGGATGTGTTGTATGGATTTGAGGTACCACTGCCACAATAGATTCTGATGTAGTACAGGGATACTCAGGTACATGTCTAGGTATTTCTTATTTTACCATTTATTGTGAAGAGGATGCAGCAAATGCACTTGTACGAAATACAGAACATAGAACCAAACCCATGGCACAGCCCTTACCATCAACATGTATATGGAGAGGGAGGGGATTAATCCCAAAGGCAATTTAAATAATGGTATTTTATATACTTATATTTATATATATAAATAAATGTTCTCAGCAATCTCAGGGTTGTTTTTAGTGCATTGCTGTAAAAAATTAGTGCAGTTCTCATTAATGTTTTAGCTCATAAGGAATAAGAATCTATACATCTGTTCAGTCTCTTCTTGCCACTCCTGAAACCTTCACACTGTGTTTCACCAAACTGAATGTTTGTAGTCAATGTCTTTAAAATAAGGTGGATGAATTCCACACACTCGGTGACAAGACATGGCAATTTTTGGCAAAAACAATTAGAAAAATATGAGGTGCTCTGATCTTAGAACTGAAACGTTTGTTGATTTAAAGCATTACACAATGCATAAACAAAATTTATAAACAAAAAGATATGTCTCAACAAATCTATCCTTCATGCAAATGTTTCTTCAGCAGCTAACAACTTAAAAATTTCTTACATTTGTTTATTTGGGGAAAAGGACTTAGACAAATCTGTGTTTCAAGTCCTCTCCTACAACTGGACCAAAGTTTTATGTCCTGGAGCTGCTGCTTCTGGACCCTTCTCTTTCCTGAATCGTTGGAGAAGGGGAAGTTTAAGTCTCAGAGATTTACACTTCAGCCCCAAGTTCAAGGACTCCAGTTTCAACAACAGCAACGTATTTATCTTCAATTTGAACCAGCAGGATGGTCTTATCTATGTGGGACCGACTACTTGGATCTCTGCTGCAAGGCACCCAGCGGTGAATCACCTGGAAAAAAATAAAATAAAAAAAAATCAAGAAAACATGAGTTTCATAGGAACAGCTGTCATTTCAAAGTTGTAGCTGATAATTCAGGACCCTTGCAAGGCAAAGGGAGTAATAACACAATGGCTACACTGACTTAGCTGCTCATTTTTCACTGTTCACATGCCTTCTGATTAGCTATTTGTCTCAGTCTTGCTGAGATCGGCAGCTTACCAGAGGGCACTCAGCACTGGATTTGGATTTTAACACAACTTGAGCCAAATCAGAGCTGAACAGACCATGCAAAGTAAATAACAATTGGAAAAAATTGTACACATACAGGTTAAGAACATTCTGAAATCATAATTTTGAAGCCGCAATACTTCTAAAGTATCCCAGCATTTTGCAGCGCACAACAGCACAGAATGAAGTTTATCGGGAGTTAGGCATAAAACCTGTAAAACTATCTTAGAGATGATATAAAATAAGTTATTTTTACAAAGAGAAATGCTGTTGTACTGAGCAAGAGTAGGAATATAGCACCCTTAGATGCAAAGCACTTCCCAGTCAAGTCCAAATACTACAACCTTGCTGTCCAACATGAAACCAGTGTCTTTGATGTAGTAAAAGGCGGCCTATTACTCCAAAGGCCTGCATATCAATTTTTTGGGTTGTTTTGTGCATGTCAGTGTTGGGAAAAAAAAAACAAAAACAAAAGCAAAAGCTCTCTAGCACATACAAACATAATTCAGAATACACCTTAACCTTAAACTCCTGGAAAAAAAGAAGGAGCTCCAATCTGAAGAAGATGGCTAAATTTCATTTCCTTGAAGAATCCCTACAATGTTTTTGTGTAGTGGATATACTAGCAAAGCTTAGCAAAATAAAAAGCAAAGTTTGGAAAAGTGCTTTTTCAACATAACTGAGAAATTTTTAATAACTGAGAATTGACAGTACTCACAAACTAGATGCTTCTCCTTTACAATCACCCTTAGATGAGTGTTAACTAAGGGTCTTAGAGCTGTGAGGATCAACACAACCTACCCTACTCCTCACAACACATTTAGATACTTTTACAGTTCAAGAAACCAGATACTGAATACCTATTTTTATTACAACTCAAAACCTGTCATAATTAAATTCCTGAATCCTATATCCCTATGCAAAACAAAAAACAAAACAAAAGACAAAAAACAAAAACAACCCATAACAAAAACACGAGGGACAATGTGGCTGTTGCTTCTTATCCATTTTCTCTTTGTTCTTGTCTTAAACCAATCTGTCCTGCTTACTCTTTTGCTTTCTTTTGCTTTTGACTACTGCTTCTTTTCCCTTTTTATGCAGTAGTGAAGTCTATATGCCTCTGAGAACGTGGCCATAATTTTTACACAGGTATCAGAGTACGTATTTTTCTGATACTGAATTTCACACAGGGATGCTGATAGAACAATGCTTTGGCAGGTAGAGTGCTTGATGAGCAGCACCCTAACAGGTAGGAATCAGTTCTTTGTGTTTGGAGAAGGTGCAGGATTAAAAAGGGAAGACTGTCCTAAGAAGTAATGGATTTACTTATGATGTATGCTTATAACAAGTGGCAGAAACTATGTCATTCAAGTTAAATCCATTCCTCACAATCAGACATAAGAAGAAAGGGAGAAAGCACCAGATCATTCAAGGTTAAAAAATGTTCTTCTAAAACCCTGCCAGTATACTGCACCAATAATAGACAAGAAACATTCACTCACTCTCAATCTTTCTGTTAACAGCCATTGTACATCAGCATGGTGCAACTTGCAAGACAAACTGCAGAACCACAGAAGTAAAAAACTGTCCAGTATTGAACAAAAGGACTCATGACTCCAGAACACACTTCAGTTTGTCCTTTTAGGTTCATCATCTTTATGACATTATTTATCTGCAGTAGCTCAAAAGGAAATCTCAAAAAGCATACTGTCTAATCCCAGCTAAATTATGAATATTTACAACAGCATTCTCCTACACATTACATACAAGTTAGTTCTACAAATAAGCCCTTAGGGTGGTCAACTGTGATAGTTATTTGTGCAAGGAACTTGTTTTCAGGGCCCTTCCTTCACATACACTTAACAATATACTCCAAATCTACCTTAATGTAATGGTCCTGTATCCACAATTTGAATGACATCTCCAGCTGAAATAAGCAGACTATCAAAAGATGATTCTTATTAAGTGTCAGAACAGACACATTTAAAGTGAAAATACAGTGGCATCAGTAAACCAATGCAGGTACAAAGTCAGCAGCTCTTACCTTGTACTATTTACCACTGGAAGAATACTCACTGCATAATTTTTAGACGAGAAGATCTATAAACAGTATGCCTTGGGTAAAAAACTAGAAGAATCTACAATGGGAGATGTTTTCCAACTAATCAGTGAATTTTTATTTTCATATGCAGATATAACATCCCTAGGGAAAAGTGAGACTGAGTTTCAAGTCATATGCTTTTGCAAGTTTTAGTTGTAGCCTATTTCCTTCATAAAGGAAACATCAATTAAGTACTTATTACAAAACAAAGATACAAAGATAATTTGGCTCAATTTTCAGAGTAATTTAAAAGCCAAATACTCTTAACCATTCAATTAAAGACTGGTTTGCAAACTGACCTTCAGTATTTTCTAAGGGATTGACAGTTTAAGGAAAGGAAAACGAAGGCTGGATGAGTAAGCAGAATGCCTGAGGTAACAGTTCATGACAAGAGCTGGAAGAAGGCAAGGAAGGAGAAGTGGCTGACAATATTTGAATTGTCTTGTATCTTTTCAGTACAGTAGCAGAAATATACTTCTGCTCCAAATTAGGATTCTAGAACTGCTCTTCCAGCAACACTGACTTAGAAGACAGCTGCTGATCCGACTTACTAGTAGCATGTCATTAGCCTCGACACCCAGACAGGCTGCCTCGTCAAGACACTTTTTTCTTTTAAATTAATTAGCTTGTCAACTTCTAAACAAAAAAAACTTACATGGCCTTCCATGCCTTCCTGAGGACTCCAGTCTTTCCAGCTGTTTCTTCCAGCTTTTAGCCGTATCACCTCATCTGGCCACTGCAGCTCTTTCCTTTTTGACACGTTGATCCCTTCCAGTACTTGACTGGGATCCATTAACTATAAGTAGGAATTGAGTTTTGACTGTTAGTTCAGCCAAAATTTAAAAAGACAGGGATTAATTGTAGCCTTTTCATACTTCCACAGTACTGACTTGACCACACAGAAATCGATATCTGATTTCAATGCTGCAAGCCCAAGCTCCAAAAATACTTGAGCAGCAGAAATGATGGAAATCGGGCGGTAGTTTCAGACACAGCTGACAATCTACTGGTTCACTGCTGCCTGCCTCCCTTCCCCAGCACTTCATTCAGTTACTCTGGTCCACAGAAGAGTCCGAGCCAGCTCAAAGTACAAAATAGCAGCACATGGTCCAGTAGCAGGGAAGAGTTGAGTGACAACAGACTTTTAGGACTGGCTCATCACTTCTAGAGAATTAAACCTTAAGAAACATGGGCTTAGAGAATTCACTAGTGGCTGAAAAGCTATCTTCCTACTAGCATGGTTTGTTGAGACTCCTGAAAACTTCTTCCAACTTAAGGACAGAGAGAACTGCATAACATCCAGTATCCCATGGCATACAGCAACCTCGTCTGTGCCTTCCTCACAAAAAGGAAGGAAAGTTTCATAGAAGTGCCCTTGTCTGTAAACAAAAGCTACTAAGCAGAAACCTGCAAAATTAGTTAACTTTGTCTAATTAACTAACTTAGTTAACTATTATTAAAGATGCAACTTATTCTTAAAAGGAGGTGATGTCAGCAGTGAAGTCAAGTTTGTTATGATCTGACCTATTAAATACTTTTTGGTCTTTCCCAGTAAAATACTGCCAAGAACATGTATGTGCAGCTACTAAAAGCTACAAGAGCAAGAATATTTCTGGATTTTTCACAGAACTCCTAAGGCTGCCAATAATTAACTTAGTCAACGGAATACTGTTTGCTATTCAGTAAGCCACCCTTACAGCAGTAACCAAAGAACACATACACATATAAAATGAAAGCAACAGAATTTTTAACATCTATTTTAGAGGACAATCTACTTGGTAGAAAAGAACACCAGTTGCTTTCAGTCCTGCAGGTGAAGCTCTTTAGCTTTATGCATCATCATGAATAAAACCAGACTAAGCATGGAGAAAAACTGAGTTCAGCTGACATTCTCAAGCCTGTATTACAGGAAAATAAAGGAAGTAATATAAACAGAGATGTCTAAACGTGCAGCAAGAGTGCTTGTCCAGAAAAGCATTTCCTCATATTAGTCTTCCACTTGTAACTGCACAACTATTGTATACAGAGGCATATCAAGTGCTGTGTGTATATTTAAAAGTCATGATTTCAGCAACACACAAGATAACACTAACAAAAGCACACGACTAAGGAAGTTTAAGTTAACTTTTTCTTCTGGACTATTCACCTGAATTCTGTAAATAACGTCATCCTTTTTGGCTTGCATTTGATTTGCAGGGCTTGCATTACCAGCTGACTGAGTTTCAGCTGCATTACTCCCTCCTTCTGTCCCTAGAAAACCCACAAGGGCATGCTGTTTGCAGGCTGGGATGCTTTGGCTGGAGCTGCTGGAAGAGGGCAGACCATGCTGCATGCTGACTCCAGACTGGCCAGTAGGTTCCATTTGGTTCACCATCGACAGGCGGGACTGGATGGATGATGGGAGGTTACGAAGGGATATCTGACTGGTGGAAGAGCGCCGACAAGGCACAAAGCCTGTTGTGGATGTGCGAAGAGATGAATGACGGCTGCCGTAGCAATAGGATGAATGGCTAGCTACTGAGGCACGGGCAGGGGAATGTCTGACAAGGCTCGACTGCACAGAGTGAGAGCTGTGACTGGTGCCTAAAAATAAAAGATACAGAATCAGGAGTTTGGTAAAGCCACCCACACACGTTAGGTTTATGATATACAGTCGTTTTAGCAATTAAATACAAAATTAACGGGTCTAATCAACAGCATCTAAAACAATGGAATTGTAGGATTAAGTATCTTGCACTTAACGTAGCAGAGCATTTGAGTGTGTCTCACTCATTTTATCATGGAATCTCATTTTCTGTTCTATTCCCAATCCCTGTGAGATAAATCACTTGAAAAATGCTTCAGCCTTGCTCTCACCACGTTAGCAGTTTGTTTCTTAATATTAACGCTTAAGTTCCCAATACTGAAGACAGTACAGGAGATAGAGATGTCAGTGTTTCAAAAACGCAAATATTCTTTCTTAATATGCTTCAATGGATGTTCAAAGACTCAGACTGGATCAGAAAACAGAGCATATTTTTTAAGCATTAAGAAAATTTTAATGTAAAAAAATAGCAGTTTATGAATATTAAGTGTCATTCCTAAATGAAGAACTTGTATAAACCTCTTCAGAGCTGCAGAGGTACTCATGCTACCTTTAAGTTTGCTTTAAAAAAACCCAGCGTGAACAGCTACTTGCACATTTATATTCTTTGATCAAAGGAAGTATTTATAAAGCTTTTTTTTTGTTGTTATTTTACTGCTTATTGCCTCACTAGTTTCAGATCAGCATTCTGTTGGGATTTAGCTAAAATACAATTGAGATAGATGATCCACTCCAGTATACACATAAGAAAAATACAAATACATTAAAAACCAGCAAGCTTAACGTTAACAATCAACAAGGCAGAAGACATAAGATGAATCAATCTGTAGAGATTTGCTGCACAGTCATGTAGCCTGTTTTGCAAAAATAACTAAACTTTAACAGGATAAGTCTCTGTTTGGAAACTTTCCATTGGACAGAACAGCACTGCCGCGTGAGAGGAACCCAAACAGGTGTTAATAAAATAATCAAGGTTTGTACATCTATCTGTTCTGTCCTTCCTATTAGCCTAGGCCAGATCCAAAGAGTGGAGAGACCGGTTCTGGCTACAGGATTGTACTTGTGAAAAATTGTTATAGCTGTATTTTAACATTACCCAGAGTGGATGGATGAGTTGGTGGATGAGCTGCAGGAAGCGCAGTGGGATGAGCCCCGGGATGAGGTGCCACAGGAGGGTGCTGTACTGCTCCAGGTCCCTGCCCTGTAGGTGCATTCACTCCTCCTTGCGACACGCTGCTCTGCGACTCATTGATAGTGGCATTGTTACTTGTGCAAGAAGCCCCGCCTCCAGCATCCGAATCTTCAATATTTCCACCACTGTTACAGCCAGCTCCACAACCTTTCCTTAGTCTGAAAACACAATGCAATTAACATTAAGTCACATCATCTGAGCATAAGGAATCTAAGAAACACCACACTCAGCATAGTCTGTAAAGTCAGTTTTGTGGATTTTTTAAATTAGATTTTTTAGACAATGCTATTTTCTCAGAACAGGCTTTGTAAGTATGAATGTCATTTTCAAGGAGATCGTAATTTTCTTCAGGAGAGCCATTCAAATAACAGCTGTGATAAACTAAGAGTTGAGATAAAATAGCCCTTGGAAGAGAGAAGGAAAAAAGTGACCTCTGAATCAATAGTTCTAAATACAAAATGCTAGAAGAATATCTTGTTATTTTGCGACAGTTTAGTAAATTTATGCTTCTTAACATACTAGTCATACACTCTCTCATACAGCAAAAACTTATTTAGATTAGGAGTAATTTTTTTTTTAATTTGGTTTCTTGTTACTTTCAGTGACATAATTATTATTTTCAAGTATGTGTTGCAATTATTTGAATCAAATACTTCTGCAAATTTTGAACATTCAGATGGCAACTGACATTTTCCAGCATATATCATCATACAAGATTTTCACCATATTGTTTGCACTGGTAAACCTCAGACAGACACATAACACAGCATGTTCCTTCTTCCTTTCAATTCCTACTGTCCATTTTTTTTTTTCTTTTGGTCCCACTGAAAATACACCAATAATTTTTTTTTTTTCCTTTGCCCCTGGGATCCAGAACAGCTTGGATCCAAATACTGTCCTGTATTATATGTTCACCTGTTGCTCTACCCACATGTCAGACAAGCAGATGGTGACAGAAGACACATGCCACAGACTACAGTAAATGTAGCACATGCTGAATATGTTCTGTTTAGATGTGCTGTAGATGCCTATGTGTACACATGACCATAGAAAAGCAAGAGGATTATTCCAATATGGGACCAGCTCCTGAAACTGGTAAGAACATGTTTCTGAATGCCATGCAAACTGCCATGGTTGCTTTTACAGCCACAGTCATAAGGAGGCAGAAGTGAAGTAAAAGTTCTAATGGTCTACAAAACACAGCACAGCAATACTTTGTACCAGGTTACCTGAAGGTTATGTGCAGGGTGGATTACACTAACACCACTAGCTGCATATTCTAGCTCTGACATCCTTGATAAACATATATATATTATACATTAAAACTCTGAACAATAACTAAAGTTTTGAGCTGCTGTGCACGAGCACACCAACATTACACCTGCACGCTGCATGTTTATCTTAGTGAAGACAGCAAAAGTAATGAAAGTAATGATAACAAAAAAAGTAATAGAGTAGTTGGATTGTATTTTGTTATCAGACCAGAAATAAGAACTGTAATTGTAATTCTTGCACACAAACTTTATTCTCTAAATTTTTTCTAAGCTGTCACTCAGTTTGTGCTTTAATGTTTACAAGCCTTCAAAGCTAACTCTGTGCCAGGGCACTTGCCATATTCTAAGATGTGCTTGAAATAAAAGTTTACTTATTTATTTGCATGTAACTGAATGCTAGAAAATTACACCCTGGTTAGCATGTATGTTAGCCTGAGACTAGTTAATGACATATAAGAGCACAAACATATACTTGTGAGAACTCATTTTCTCAGCTCACCTGTGCCATGTAGACACTATGAAGTTTCTGATATTTCCTAAGCTGATAGCTCCTCCAAGTATCTCCTTAAGCTGTTCATGACTATCAGAATAGGATGTAGTCAAAGGTGAGACATAGATTGGGTAACCAATTGGCTGGTCACAGGAGGAGTTGATCATGTTCCTCAGAGCTTGTTTTGCATTTTGGATACTTCCTCTTTCTGGATTGCGATTACGCAGGAAGACAAGCTCCTGTTGTTGTCCTGCCCACAGGCCACGCACACACTCCTTATTCACCTGCAAAAGATAAATGACAAAAGCCAAGTAAAAACGCTGTATCAGCAAGCAAAACATGACTAAACTGCTTTCCATATGTAGACTTTTACACATGTATGTGTAATTGTGCTACAGAACCACAGCCATTCATATTCATGAAAGGGCTGACCTGATGGACACAGCCCGCAACAGTAAGAATAAGGAGAGCGTAAGAACTGAATGAGAAATAAAACATTCGAAGTCAGGAACTGATATCCTGATATCCTGAATGAATCCTACTTCTACTACAGAAGAAGCTGCCCCAGCAGTGACAGGCCAGCAACACCAAAATAATTATCTGAGTTAGAAGTATGTAGTGGTACATCTTAATCATACCGTTGTGGAACATACACAAAACTTACCTTAATGACCCTGAAACTGAGATAGCGCTTATTCAGCATAATAATTTTGTATTCGTTGGTACCATCATCCATCACGTGACGCAGAGCAAGGAGGGAGGGAGAATTGGAAAGAACAGCACTCCGCCAGGCAGGGTCCCCTTCATGTGCTATAACTAGATTTTCCTCATGGGTTGTTATGGCTTCATAGAGAACAGAAGGATCATCGTATTCATCTGGAGAAGTGAAGTGATCCTGTTTCCAAGAACAATTGGTAAACTATGACTGATACTTCAGGTGTAACTATGTATAAAAAGCAAGCAACTTGCACCTCAGGGAAGATTTGCTTCCTTTAACTGGAAAAGAAATCATTCAAAGGACGAGCCTATTATTTATTCAGTTGAATTTTACACTAGACTTGTAGAATCACAGAACAGTTTGGCTTGGAAGGGACCTTTAAGCCCACCTAGTTCCAATCCTCCTGTCATAGGCAAGGACACATTCCACTAGACCAAGTAGCTCAAAGTCCCATCTGGCTTGGCCATGAACATCTAAGGATGAAAGACATGACAGGATATTCACTCATTTTCAGTTATCTGCCTCTACCACACACCTCCTCCCCTTTATTTTCCTCCTCTCTTTCTGAAGCTATGTATTCTAATTTTGACCTCCCTAACTTTCCTGGAAACTTGAATCTCAGCAGTAAGGTTTGACAATGACACTGGCTACCCTTACATACACTCATTATCTATCTGCACATCTTCCTTTAGACATCTCTTTAAGGGAAGAAAAATAATAGTCCTCCAAAGCAAGCAGTAAGAGCTGAGTGTCTCTCTCCCAGCACTTTACATTTAAAAGAAAGAACGTGCAGAAATAAAAGTCAGCTTTCCATCAAATTCCTCACCTGATGTAGTTTAAGTGACATTCGTATTCCAGGAACCACTACTTTCCTCAGCAATTCCATGTCAGCAAAGATCCATTCATCCCTAATTGAAGAGATACGGAAGTCGCCCTTAAAAAGGGCATGCAAGCCATACAAGAAGGATTCCAGATTACTGTTGAGGAAAAAAAAAAGTTTGTCCATATAATTAATAAGGTAAGGAGATACTAAGCTGTACATGAAGGCATACCACTCTTCTCTATAAATAAGAGAGAAGATGGAAGGGAAAATACAAGTGAGCATTTGTGTAAGTAAAGTCTTGACACAAGGTGTCTACATGCACTAAAGTGAAGATGAATAAACTATATAGGCAAGTGACTATTTACATGGACTCGAGTAAACAGGAACTCTATTGAACACCTGATTTTATTCTGAAGATTATTAAAAGAAAAGGCTTGAGTACAACACCTCAGTGGATCAATCAAGAATAAGATAAGATAAGTAGCCTCAGTCGTGGATGTTTTAGCACGAAATCAAGTCTTGATAGATAACCCATACTTAGTGACATCTTTTACTTTTACTAAGCTAATGGGAGTCTAGTGAAAAATCAAACGCTCTGATCACTCTTGTGACTGCATATCTCTAAGATCTTCTTGGGGAAGTGTCATGGTTTTATGATTTTTGGTCATCAGTATTCCACACCATAACA